>NC_069719.1:11455430-12056680 GCF_027358585.1 Pangasianodon hypophthalmus
CATACTATCTGAGATTTACAGATTTACACACATATATATCAACAACACTCCCACATCACCCGTTGCCTGCCTCACAATTCAAAGAGTCCTTTACTACATGCACACACTATGCCTGCATGCACACCTATTACCTACCAGTCAGTGCACAGGTTAGTTGTTTGGGCTAATCACAGGGACTGCAAGAGGTTACACAAGGCTTAAAAATGCATGAAGAATATGCACACACTTCCACCTGTTCCACACTATCCCATATCACACAGAAATTTCCATAATAACTCATGAATATAAAACTACTATCTGCATTGCTATTCAACCTCATACAGCTTTGTGTTTTAAAGTCAGTAAACACAAATCTACAACATGCTCATCACACAGGTTACAGGTCTCTGACTTCAACTCTAAAGCCAAGTTCTTCTAGACCATCAAAACTCATCATGTGCAGGAATGCACTGTTGCAAATGTAGGGTTAAGGTTCACTAACCCAGTCAAGCAAATAATGTATTGACTGTACTCTATCAGTAACACATATGCTGCAATTTGCTTATTGGTATTCAGACACGGACAGAACCAAGGGTGTTAGCTAACCGTAAAGTCAGTGAGGACTTTCCCCTCTTCTATTCCTACTATGAAAGGGAGCATTCAAATGAAATTTATTTCCAACCAGGGGAGCCAACACACAAATCTTCAGTGTCAACGAGGTTTGGGATGGTCCCACATATTGGGCCCCTTTTAAAGACTTATGGAGAGAAACGGTGGCAGGTGTGCCTCAGGGTTCTACAAGAACAGGCCTCTATAAAAACTTTACCTGAGTGTTTGGACTGCTGCTTAGGTGTAAAGCAAGCTCAAACCATGTTTGTTCTTCTATTTCTAACTACACCTGCACAAGATGGAATTTTGATCCAAAATAAATTCTTTTCTCCACAGAGTGCTCTGCAGGGAAAAAGTGAAGTCATATATCTTACTGCCATTTTTCTGCCATGCACAAAATTACTTTTGTGGTGAATTTTCTTCCTTCAAGCAACTCTAAATTAAACCATTCTTTAAAAAGAAAATTGAAAATCTACAATCTTCGATCTCTAAATTGGGAGATTCTGTGCTGCACAGCGATTAACTGAGATGGTTAAGGTTTTGTTGAAGTGGAGAGCCGTGCACCTGCATGTTGAATGCATGTGTATTTATCTCCTGGCTGGGGACTTGGCCATACAGACCCACTCTGCCATCTCTTTGAACCTGTTTTCCCTTGTGGCTCCCCGGTCATACAGTGCTCAGTGCTTTGTAAGTGACTCCATTGTTGGGGCTAGATTGACTAGAAAAAGGGGTTGACCCAGGGAAGAAAGGCTTGGTAAAATAGGAAGAGAGAGAGAGAGAGAGAGATAGAGAGAGAGAGAGAGTCTGGAAAAAATTCTTTGAGGTCTGAGTTGGCAGGAATGGATCAAAGTGCTCCATGGTCACCTGCAACCTTTGTCCAACAGAGTGCCCTGGACTCATCAAACTCATCTCTAGAGGCCAGTCCAAATGTTTACTGTACTCAGCTACCTGAACCTACAGCAATCGACAGACAATCCACTGCCACCAATACTTCCAAACCACTATGCCCTTCCACCCCTGCTTTTTGTGTCCACCTCTACAGGTTAAAATGGATATGGGGACCAGCTACAGAAAACATTTAAATGTCATAGTCGTTCTAAACCTCCTGAGCAGGTCACAGGTTCTGAGCTTTCACAATTTGGGAGAGGCAATCACAGACCACATGCCAAAATATGATAGAGAGGCTATAAGTGTGGGTTGCAGGTTACCTTGATATGACCTTGTACTGTAAAGATTATAAGGCCCGGGATTGTAAAGGACTCTACAGGGTGATCTAATAAAATAAACCTAATAAGATATATAATGTATAATGTGAGGTTGATGACAAATTTTTGGACCAGGTTTTCATCAAAATAGCTAATTTATTAATCAGAGAGCAAATTGTAAGGAATTATATCAGTAACTCAACTGTTTTGCACATCTAAATCTATCACATTTTGCCTAAATAAGCACATTTTATCTAGATCTAAATCAATGAAAATTAAATTCTGTCTCCCAGACTGTGATATTTAGTGATATTTATCATACTCCAGAACTATTCTGCCTTTAAGCCAAATTAACTGCTTATGGTCCAGAAAAACTAAGAACCCCTTCAAACACACAATTTTCTAACATGTAATAATGTACATATGTATCATAAAATTATAAAAATATCATAAATTCATAAAAATCCATCAGATACTAAAAGATATTATTACCCAAATACAGTCACAACAGCTTCTCCCAAGTACAGCAACATTTAGATTAATTTATTTCATACTTTTGATGACAATTTTAATATTTTTTAATAAGAATTTAAGTCTTAAAATTAAAGGTACTGTATGATTTAAAAAGTTTCTTAAAGAAGAGTTTGCTATACTGTATTCTTCATCAGGTGCTTCTAGGATAAACAATATGGGTCTGCTTTTAGGGAATGAGGGTCATTTTGGAGAGGCTACAATCTGATTTGGAAATAATGGATGTGCCACAAGCCTCTGGTTGCTGATGAATGAATAATAAATTGTGTTTAATAAACGCCACTTGCTTTGAAGCCCTCGCTGGGGTATAATGAATGGGCCGGAATCTAAGTACTGTTTGGGGGAGAGAGGGAGAGGTGGGATATATGTGGAGGAGAAGGAGGGAGGTGGGGGAGTTTGGGAGGAGGACCAGAGATGGGGGTTTAAGTATGTTGGGAACGAAAGCACACAAATTGTCCAGCTTTCATTAGCGTGGTGAGTGAAGACTCTGCAGAGGGCTTGATTCCCAAGACTCTCAGATAACAAGTGGCTTCTCACACTGGGGCTTTCTGTTTCCTCCTAATAAAACTAAAAAGAGAAAGAGAAGGAGAGAAAGAGAGAGGGAGATGGAGAAGGTGAGTGGCCACTGAGAGAAAGGGGAAAGGGACCCCCACAGCCAACTGTTATCTGCCTAACACTCAGTCATTGTGGAGGTATTTTGGTTTATTTTCTCTGAGTCCAATGAATGGCTGCCGACAAGGCATTTCTGATGGCTTTGATAAGGGCTCCCTCCCTCTACGAATGCCCCCTTCCTTTAAGTTAACCTTGCCTCCAAGAGCCATTAGTGAAAGACATAAAACCGAGAGGCATCAGAGGGGACCTCCTCAATGCATTCAAGGGGTTCAACAGAACTTCCTCTAAAGTAAATCCACCTCAAACCATGTACTTTAACAACTTAAATCTATGTACTGTAAAGAAGCTACACTCATTGACACTTATTTTTTATATGCTTTAGAGAGTTATAAAACAACTGTAGAGATTGTATATAGGGGCCTATTGGCTGTTTTTTTTTTTTTTTTTTTTTTTTTGCCTAGGGCCACCTGATAATTTACCTTCACATGGTGCAGCAAAAGGTTTCACAAGAGCACTTATTTAGTGCCTTCAAAGGAGTTAATAGCCACTGGGCAGGTGCACTATCTAAGCAGAGCTGGATTCCCAAGGCTCTACCTCCTCTTCTCCTGGAGATTGACTGTTTAACAGCACATAAAAGCAGGACTGAGGAGAAATGTGGTCCATGGGTCTGGTCTTATTGCCTCCTTTTCCCTCCCAACTGGCCTAGATACAGTATAGCCTTTCAAAATACTTCTGTCCCATTCTTACACATCAGCATTTCACTCAAATTGCTTCTCATTTTGGGCTCCATTATAGAGCACTCAACCACCAAACAACACTCACAGAGGCTGCCTGTCCACCTCAGATAGCCACTGAGAACCCAAAAGCAGCAAGCAAGGGCTGAGTGCTGCAGCTGCGGGGGAAACACCAAAAAGGTGATAAACTATGACCTTTCCCCAATCCTGCCACATGTCTAATAGCTGCCCTTGCTGGCCTGTCCAAGGTGTCTGCATCTGAAGAAGGAGTGTATTTTTATCAGCTGCACTATGCCCAGCGTCTGGCGAGCCGGAGTGAAGAGGGAGAGAGAGCTGGCACGCAGCGCTGGCAGTGCTCAGGTTCCTGATAGCTCTCGGTTCACTTTGATGTGCTTAACCCCCACCCTTGGCCTCCTCCTTCTCAGGAAATTGCATTCTGTCCACTGCCACAGCAGATAAATAAGGCAGGATAGGGGCTGCACACTGTCACTAGCTGACCTGGCCTGTCTAACACCATGGCCTGCAGTGTGTTAGCAGTGTGTGGCTTCATCCGGCAACATCGTCTAGCCAGTGTGTACATCCAGATCTGCTCACACACACACACACACACACACACACACACAAAGCGCACTTAAAAGTTTTGCCATAGTTAGACTCACAATATGTCACTGAAGAATTAATGGTGACAGTTTCTCATAAGAGCAAATGTTGAGCTAATTTTGCAGAAAGGAGCACCATTCTGGGAGTGAAGTTGGCAAGAGCTTTTCCAGTACTATTCCACGGAGTTCGGATAAAAGATTAAAGGCAGAAGTAAAGTAACCACGGTGGAATGTATTTACAGGAAGCATTTGTTACATATTGTGAGATAAGTGAAGAACAATGTTTAATTATCATTCAATGCACAAATGTTTTATTCATTAGTAATGAGTTACAGATGCAGTTATGTAAATCCTCTTAAGAAACTTTGGATTATACTTCACAATTCATTAGTTTAGGAATGAGAAGGAATTATAGTTAACAGTTCATTTTTTTTGTGCTCCACCAACTAAGGTTCTGAAACCATAACCACAGGAACAAATAAATAAACAAACAAACAAACAAACAAACTCAAAATCAAAGATAATCCTGGGGCAACCTGACTGAAGTTTTAAAGTTTTTTTTTTTTTTTTTTGTAATAGTTCTTGGTTGTTTGTTTCTTGTTCTAATTTAATCAAGGCTTCTTTCTGGCTTTATAATATAATATGTAAGGGCATTTACTAAGGTCAGCAAAAAATGCCAAATAAGAATGATAAGTAGATATATAGTGTGGTAGTAGTCATCAATTTCTCTACTCTGGCCTTACAGACCCAGGTAAGTGTAGCTGTTGATGCAAGAATTATTCCTAGTGGTGATTGAAGAGAGTAAGGCCACCAGCATCTCCTGTTCCATTCCAGACAACCCCCTGAGCCTCACTGGGCCTCTGATTGACAGGTCATGAAGATACACTGACATGGTCCTCATTTCCTTCAAGTACTATGCCACCCCTCCCCGTTCCCAACACCCCTGGAAAAACACACTTGAGACTGAGTGTTGCAAAGCAGGAAGTGTCCTGGGGAGAGAAAGTTTGGTTTCGGGTCAGCGTGCTCCACTGGGAGAGAAGGTGTATTGGGGGAGGTGGATTTGGAAAGTGGAGGGAGAGAGGCTAAGCAGAAAAAAACACTGGACGAGGTGTTTTTTTTTTTTTTTTTTGAATGGTGGTGGTGGGGTGGGCGCTGGTGCAGCTTGGTCCTGAGAGGAAACATTAGCAAAGTGAGGAGGAAAAGCTGCCAAATTAACTTCTCACCCTTTCAATCACGCCCAGGAGAGTTCCTGTCCCACTTCACTTCTGCCGATCTGGGTCCATTTTTTTCCGCCTCAGTTGGGCTCACACCACGCAAAGACCCAGCACCCTCACAGCAACCCCAAAAGAGCTTGGAGCCCCAAGTAAATGAAAGAAGAAAACACTACCATAACATACCTGTAGTGCCAAAAATAATGGACAATACTAGCAGATAATACAACATTACAGAAGATAATCAATCATGGCCACTGCTTCGTCCAGCTAAAGCACTATCACTCATTTGTTTTTGTTTCATGGCATGCTAAACAATAAGAATATGGTATGGTAAAATATTTGAAATCTTGTTGCCCTACCTGCCTGAGCTCTGGCTCCAGACTTGCTTGCTGTATCCTTTGTTTGTGTTTACCTTCATTGCCACCATACTCCTGATTCTCTCTCATTTTCAGTGTGTAAAAGATTAAATGGTCATTAATCCTTCTCAGGTTTCTTTCCTTGAAAATAGATGATGGGATTCATTCTCCAAGACAAATGTAACTTTTCTGAATGCTCTAAATCTGTTTAGGCACATTTAATAGTGTCAATTATTGTGGGGCCAGACAAGGGACTCGAGGATTTCTTTAGCCGAGACCCTTAATAACATTCACTTCAATGAGAAGCAGATGCTGACCTGCTTGGTCCCTTTGAAAAAAGACATTTGAGTAGCTCTGCTTCTAATTTATGAGCCTCCTTCCACATCTGGAATTCTTTATAATTAAAACGTAAACCCCAAAGTTCTACTTCCACCTGTCAAATGTTGAAAAGATGAACACAGTAATGGGCTTCTCCAGCTTGGTCGAGAGTCATGGATTTTTTCCCTCCTTTTTCAGGTTGGGGGTGTGCCTGGATGAGAGGTTTGTGTTGATTGTTTTCCTTTTATCAGGTTCTGATTGAAAAATATTAGATGAGGTGATAAGCTCAAGAATGTTACTTATTCAATAATTCCATGCCCTTCCTATATCTGAAAACACAAGCACACTCTTACAGAAAAAAAATCCAGAACCCTACTGGGTTCTTCATTTCATCCCTCTGGGAGAACCCATAAGGTAAATCCATACAACAAAGTCTTTCGCTATCAGAGAGGGATCCAAAGTAGAATCATTTTTTTTCTAATAGTGTACTGTATGTGATTTGAATCAAAGTTCTTAATTGTGCATGACGACCATGTTAGTTATGCTGCAAACTATTTCAGCAAAGAATTCAATAAACAAATAAAAGAATTCAATTGTTATGGTCCAGGAAGTAAATTCCACATAGAAAGAAGTCCTTTCTTTTGAAAGTCCTTCAATATTGTCAGAAAAACCAATTGGGCTAAAAGCATAAAGGAGCTCGTGACTCAACATGATGGAAAACATCTGAAAACAGATTTCAGATTTAAAGGTCTCACAATGAAATATCCGGAAACATCATGCTTAAGATTAAATGATTTGCTAACCCCATTATTAGCTAATACAAGGAAAGAAGATGGATTTGCTATGGCTGGTGGATAGCGTAATTGCTCATAATAGGGTTTATTCTCTCAACAGAGCTGTAAGTACTTAGAAGAGTTTGAATTTCTGCCTGAATGTGTGTGTGTGTGTTTGTGTGTGTGTGTGAAAGGCTCTCAAATACAAGCCCCTTCATTAAATCGAATTAAGATCCAGCACCCAGCAGATTAATTTTCTTTGTCTCTTCTTTTTTCCCCCTCCCTCTCCTTTTATTCTCCTGCCTTGAAAGCGGGACAAAAGCAGCTGTGAAACTGCTCTCAAGATCCCCAAGCTGGCCGAGAGCAGCTCGTGCAGTTAATCCCACTGTGAGCATGGCCATGTGGACAGCATTCCTGCCATTTTCTCCTCTATTACCAGATCACCATAATTAAGTCTTCAGCATTAACTGGGCAGCCCAGTCTGGATAAGGGAGAGTGCTAATCTCCAGCAGCTTCCTGTGGCTACTGGTACTAGTGCGACCTCTGTGAGGCTGATTCCTAAACTCAGCACTCACTGGAACCTGAAACATGGATGTACCTCTCATACACAGTACATCAGGATCATTCATTCTTAAACAAGGCATTGAATCATGGAGTCCATGTTCCCAGGTAGAAGCTATACAGGTGCCATAAACCTGAACTACACAAGCCTGAATATTTTACAAGAGTTAAAAAGCAAGGGCAAGAAGGCAAAACAATAAATATGCAATAAATCATCTGGCTTAACAGAAAATCACATAGGATTTTTATTCACCATAAATGCAGCCTGAAAGGTCATGTGCTAAATAACATTTCCAAAATAACCGTCCACATATCGTCTGAAGTACTGCTCTGAAGCATTTCATCTGCAGACTGTGGAGACATAATTTCCTGTGAGTCTGAAATCCCATCATCTTTAAGATGAATTGTCCTTCTGGTAAATGATCTGAGTGTTTTCCAAGTTTTGAGAAAAAAGCCAAGCATGTGAAGTATATTCCAAATGTGTGATTCGTTACCAGTGCATGAAAAGAAAAATGCCTGTGAAGTACGTTATTTAATAAATAACTGTTAGTTGTCATTACATTTGAAAAATATTTCTTCTGCCTAAAAAACCATTAAGGGAGTTACCTCTGTTTAGACTGGTCAAAATTAAAATGCAAACCTCCAAACTGTAAGACTTAATTTAAGCACGCTGTCACGAATAGTGCAGCACTCCTCAAAAATATCCATATCTAAGCTATATCTATTATCATGTGCCACACTGTCACACGTTAAAAAGCAATACTATGCCTTCTGGTTCAGCTCGGTGCACCTGCCAGGAATGATGTCTAGAATGGTGATAAACCATACCCAATGGTGATTGCAAGACCAGCCAAACATAAAACATCATGGCAGCTATCATGACAGTTGTTGGTAATGATAACATGAGATGATGCAGGGTTCTACAACTATCTTTCATATATTGTATATGGTTTCTAAGTTTTTCTTCTGGCCTTGGTCTCATGCAAATTTCAACAAAATGAGCTCAGCATAGCTGAATTGCTGCAAATGTGTTGCCTATAGAGGCCAGATTGGAAATGGTTTTTTAGTTCTTCTGAAAAAATAGAATGTTTTGGCATATATATATATATATATTTTATATATATATTTTATATATATATATATATATAAAAATCGCAAACTATTTTCTATGTACTCTAAAGTACATTATACAATATATAAAATACACTGTTTGATACAGGGAAACAGAAAGAGAAGGAGAATGATAGGAAAAGAAAGGGTGATAGAGCAGAAGAATCTTTGTGAGGGGAGCTAGAGAGGGAGGCGGGCCCCTTTGTGGATCATTGGCAGATAATGGACTCATTAGCCCAAACGTAGTTTAAAAGGCTCTTGCTCTCTAAACAAACAGAGCAAGCACTGAGGAGATGGACTTAAGGGCCCAACATGGTGGAAAAGATAATGAGAGCCCCCACCTCCTACAGCCCACTCGGTTTAGAGGCCTACTAACAGGCAACCTGCTCAAACGTGACTATTATCCCACCCCCATCAAGGCCAAGGAAGAGGACCGCCCAACTGGCGGCTCATTTCAACCTCAACCTTCTCACTAAACTCCTCATCCCTTCTGACAGCTGTATACAGCTGAGAGTAGGTGTTAGACTGAATATTACCTAACAGAGAACAGGCGGCCATTTTGTGTGATCGCTCCCATGCAGAACACCTGCAGTTCACCCTTGGGAAAGAAAACACTTTGGATTGTTAGAGTAAGTTGGGTATTGGTGAGGTACATTTACAAAGGATTTGGAAATAATAACCAGACGCAGAGCTGGAGGGCATGCAGTAGAATCCCTTGAAATGTGGCACAAGCTCTGTCGTACTTGAACAATTCAGAAAAGTCATGTTCTTTCATGCTATCATATAGCAACATGCTCAATTGATGTCCTTGACCATGAACACTGAGCAACAATATAAGCAGGAACAGACATAAAATTCCTTTTTAATCAGCAAGAGTTACCACAGGGCCCAACCATACACCAACTAAAACTGTCACGAGATTTACTGTGAGAAGATCAAGCAAGCTACTGCCATTACAGGATGTTTTCCTTTGTTTGCTGTTATTAATCCCAATATATTACTCTAAAAAGCAGGGGTGCATTTCAACCAGAACTGTACCCAGGGATAATAAATGGAAGCATTGTGAGGGCCTGAACGTTTTTGTTCATCTCCAGCTGCTTCCCTGCTCATCACGCAGAGAGCTAACATGAAACACACTCACGCTATAGCCTCATTTCAGAGACATCTGTCATCCATTAAGGACACCAGCCTCGGCCTCTGAGGGATGGGGTCCGATCTTTTAAGTCTTCTGGCGTGTGTGTGTGTGTATACATATGTTGTGGTTGGGAGGGGGTGTCTCAAACCAGACACAGTTACTTTAGAAGACCAGTGCCAGCGCTGAAGTAGTGCAGGCAAGGTTACACAGACATTCATGCAGAAAGCACCTAGGCCACTGGGGAACAGCATTACCTGCTGACCCTGAGTGTCTCTCTGTCTTAAATGTGGCAGCTTCATCAGTACAAAACACTTCCTACCTCATGTGTAGGTCAGTAGTAGTGGAGACACCATGGCTCTGGAAGGGTATCTTGTTTGTTTAGTGACCACAGCAGGTGTGAAAGTATGTTTTTTTCAGACAGTGGAATTTAATTGCATATAAGGTGAAAATATACAGTGGAGCAGTTCTACTAAGAACATTATTCTTCCTGTAATGTAAAAAAGCACCAAACTTATCCTGACTGAGTAATCAGTAGATTGCGTACTGGCTAAAGCATGATTTCTCACTTATATCTCAAACACTGTGTACCAACTCTACAGAGGTCCAGATCACTCCTAAGGCATGATAACAGAAGAAAATTATGCTCATATAATCACACAATGGATCTTCTTACTGTCAAAATAGACAGATTTTAGCTCTGATGTTCTAAAAATAGGTTAACAATAAAACCAGCAATGGATAAGCTGCTTGGATGAGCACCAATGTCTTCACCTAATACTTCCCACTCTCTATTTTCTCTGTATACACATGCATACATACACAATGGGTATGTGGGAGACACACTTAGTTAATCTCTTTGACACTTAAACTGCATGATGGTCTGTTGTAGCAGCACGTTTACTTTTATGTGAGGTGAAAGTGACTAATGTTGAGACCAAGTGCTCAGCATCCAAAATGTTCATTATCACCCACAAGTAATAATTTACATGGCTTGTAATTTTCATACCATCTTTTTTGCTTCTGACCTTTCCAACCACTGGACCTCTCATAACATGGAATTCCCCATGTGTTAGAACATACTTGTTCATTTCCAGTGGATATTCTAAGCCTCATTCAGTCTGTTTTGGCATGCTATAAGTACATCTATGCTTTGCTTTACCGATCCTCCTCTGATGAAAGCTGATTTCTCTTCTCAGATTCACTCCAACTTCTGAAGAGAGATCTCAGTAGAAATACAAACCAGGTGGTGACCTGTCCATAATCAGGGTGTGGTTTGTTGCTGAATGAAAATAAAGGAGGGAGAAAAGATTTTTCACAAATTTAAATAAAACACTTGATATGGTTCCTAGAATCTAGATATAATAAAATCAACCAAGTATGCAGCACTCAATGTTCTCTTGTTTCTTGTCCAACAAACAATATCTCAGCAAAGCCAAAGCTACTTCTTTTCTAGGAGGAAAAAAAAACCTCTGTCATGGAGACAATTATGGCAATACTAACTCAAAACAGTAAAAGTGAAATACTACATTAATGCTGTCTGTTCTACTTTCAGCTTCTAGTCTGCAGCCCAAAGTATTTATAGGGCTGATCGATATCAATGTGGGAGTGTTTATAGGACTTAATAATACTCATTCTGGAATAACTCTCAATGTAGTCTGCTTCAACACACCAAATGGATGCCTGCCGTTGCATACACACAGATATTGCACTCAGGCTCCGGTGAGGTGGGATATCAGACCTGTGAATTGTAGTGGAGTTGGAGGGGGTGAGTGAATCACAATGGACAGGCAGCCCTGGAGGAGGTCATTAAGACCAGGCACAGGCAGTACTGTGCTGGATTCAACAGCCCAATGACTCACCTGGCACCTGGGGCCCAGACGGCCGGGAGGAAATAGAGCCATTGGGTGGGAGACGGTCCAAAGTGTTGCTGCTGGGGACCGGTGCCCTTTACCAATCACCCCTGTCTGCTCCGCCAAGCACGTCTAGGCCATCAACATGCTTAAACATCCAGACTAGAGATGCATACTCCACCCCCACTCCAGTTGACTGTCTACAGGCAGGACAGTACACAGCAATACATTCCATTTAAGGCTCTTTCATTTAAGATAATCACCAAAGTAAGGGCATATAAAGCAAAGGGTATATTTAGATCACAAATTTTGATTCTAATCCATCTACATAATATTTTAAAACCTAAAATCTAAAATATGTGTCTTTATATTTATTCACTTGGCAAACTCTTTTATTAAGTTACAGTGAAGGGATAAGGGACTTGTTCAAAGGGCCCAACGGCAGCTCACCAAAAGATTTGAACTCAAATTCTTCCGATCACTATTCCAGACCATTAACTGAAGAGTTGCCATAATGTTATCGTTATTATTGTGCTAGTGGTGTGCAACAGGTCACTGGCTTCTCAGGCCCTAGTCTCTCTCTCTTTCACAGGTTACATGGTCTCATCATCTTCATAGAATGGAGTGAGAATATTCATTTAAGAAGATAAGGAACCATAATGGGTCTTCTTTCTGTATTTCTGTTGGGGCCCTGCACTGTCATCCTGAGATCGATGAGAGCAGTTTCCACTCCATCTCCCAGCATCCCTGCCGGTGCAGTAATGGCCACACGGAGACATCAAGCACATTCCAAGGCCTGGCCCAATTATGGGCAGATGAACGGCAGATCTCTTTGTTTAAGAACAAAGCCAGGAGTGACACAACTGGTCTTTAAATGGAGCTCACAGCAATAGTGGTAGAAGACACAGCGGGAGGGGGGGAGGTGACCAGCTGGTTATAAACATCTATTTGGTCAGTTACTGGAAGGAAAATTTGCAGTTTGTATGTAGTAGAGTAGTCCAGGTGGTGGGCCATTGCAGCACACTCCAAGAAGTGAGAGAGAGAGAGTGAGAGCAACAACTCTTTACCACACAGAGCATAAGCACTGTGTCCGCTCCTAACCAACAAGGATAGCCTGCGGCCTATTTATACACAAAACAAATATAACTTTCAGATATTTTTTTCTTCTTAAATTGCTAAACCTATCATCAATTAAATATTACAATCACAGCTACACTCATGTTTCCATTCTCCTATTTTTACCTGCCTTTTTTTTAATGCACACAGTATTACATATTCTGGAGTTTAAAGACAACTTCGGAAAGTGATAATAAACCCAACTGGAAAAAACATTTTCCATTTAGGATCTAAAGATCCAGGATGTACTCAATGAGTAATTAATCAAATTGTTATATCTTAATGAAATACTTGCCAGTCCGCCCTAGATAACCTTACATATATCAGTACTTTACTATTTCCCTGCAGATAGCCTGAAATCCTGGATTATTACAGATGTAAACCATTAAACTACAGGGTATTAGCATTACTAACCATTCCCCAGGCCATAATCCTTCCCACATCCCTACTCTCTCGTAAGTGGCACATGTGCACTTTACTGCAAATATCAGTAACAATCTCAGTGTGATTGCACAAACACTCACTGCTCAGGTATTTAACTGTACATTCTCATATAACCCTCAGGGGTCTATGCCTACTTTTGCCTGTTTTTGATACATAGATTTAACAGTCAACAGAAAATGCCCCAATTTCAAATACACTACATGGCCAAAAGTATGCGGACACCTGACCATCACACCCATATGTGCTTGTTGCACATCCATTTCCAAAGCTAGCCCTGGAATATGTTTGGGCTAGGCCTCTTAGTTCCAGTGAATTGTGTGCTTCCAACTTTGTGGCAACAGTTTGGGGAAGGCGATAGTCAAGTGTCCACATATGTGTGGTCTGTAATATAATTTTTAGCACAGAATTATGATGATTAACAAAATGTATGTTTGGTCAAATGGTCTTGTTTTGAGTACAGCTAACCTCATGAAACAGTGAATAATGTTTTTTTAATCATGGAGTGCTGGTTTAGAAACCAAAATAACAAAAAACTGTGAAGATATAAGTGGATCTGCAGTAGTAATTTTGCTCCTACGTATCTCTGTGGCAAGATACAATTTAAAGAAAGTATCTATGCCAAATAATTCTTAAATTATTAAGCAATAGGTAAGACATGATCTTTCCTAGCATGGGCACCATCACAGACTTTTAATATACAGACTTGAATTGTACCAATTATTCAATATTTATAATATATAATAGATACTTTGCACTAGGGGGGCATGGTGGTTAGCACGTTTGAATCGCACCTCCGGGGTTGGGGGTCCGATTCCCACCTCCGCCCTGTGTGCACGGAGTTTGCATGTTCTCCCCATGCTTTATGGAATTTCTCCGGGTACTCTGGTTTCCTCCCCCAGTCCAAAGAGATGCATTGTAGGCTGACTGGCATTTCCAAATTGTCTGTAGTGTGAGTGTGTGTACGATTGTGCCTTGAGATGGGTTGGCACCCCGTCCATGGTGTCCCCCTTCTTTTGCCCCCAGTCCCCTGGGATAGGCTCCAGGTTCCCCCATGACCCTGTTTAGGATAAGCAGTAAGGAAAATGGATGGATGGACATCCTTTTTTTACTGTATTTGTATACTGAACACCGTTCACATGGCATACTGTGTACTCCATTTTTGCACTGTACTGTTTTGTATTGTAATTGCATTTTTATACCGTTTGATGCATTTTTATGTAATTGCATTTTATACTGTCTTGTATTTTAATTTAGGTCACACCACACCAAATGGAATTCCTTGCCCATTTTGTAGCCTACCTGGAAAATAAACATTTTGCTTGTAAAATAGTACAAAACCACCAGGAATAAATAGGATAATAAAGGTTTCCATGATCATTTCAGTTGAACACATACAGCAATATTACTTATAATACCAGATGATGGGATGCTAATATTCTTATTCTAATGTTGAAAATACTTACTGTGTATTTAAAGTTAAATACATATGCGAAGACCAGACGTTACAGCTGTTACCTTACAGCTGAGGAGTGAAACTCTTATACAGAACTACATATAATGTTTACAATAAAGTGTCGACATCTAGTGGTACTTACCTATAAAAACATAATTCTTTTTGGCCAACCCAAATAAAATTATGGATATTAAGGGAGAGCTATTAACTGTTGTACCCCTGTGCTCAGAGCAAAATGACCTTTTCAAAGTGGATCCATATTAATTTTTTTTTCTCTACTCTCCTCCCCCACTCCAGCCCATGTATCTATTTACACAGGTCATGTGCAGGGCATTTGACCCCAGCATGCTCATGTTTTATGTCATGACATTTTGTGTGTCTTTACTTTTTTTCTAAAAACATTGAGAAATATACTATTTTCTGTCACAGCTACCCAAAGTCAAATTCACTGAACTACACCCATTGCTAAGCAGGAAACAGAACACAGGGGTTAACTCTGAGCTTAAACCATCCACTATCTTTCATTAAATTCTGTTCACAGCACTAGAAAAGAGTGACTCCCAATCCCATGATGCATCTCTGATTATATCTCATAATACACGTTTTGTTTATATGAAGGTCGATGGAGTATTTAGTGCTGTGGAGTCTGTGACAGGGAAATGGTTTACTGGAAGGGATAGAAGTAAAGAAGTATGGCTGATTAGGTTAATGTTGGGACACACAGCACTGAACTTAACTCCCCTTGGACGCCGGAAGAGCTGAACACGCAGCGCAGGCTGATGCGGGGATTCTGGCTGATGCGGGGAATAGAACTCAGTTGTTCAACCATTCATCACCCATGTGCAATGCCATCGCGCACAACAGGTGGCAGTAATGTTCGCCAAGATGCTGCCACTAAACCCGAAGAAGAAGAAGCAGCAGACGAAGAAGACGTTCCTTTATTCATCGTGGCGAATCCAGGCGTTCCCCCTTCAAGGCTAAGGGGGAAAATACGATCAATCACACATTAACATTTTTTTTTTTTGCTAAAGTAACATTAATAGATATTCAAGCTTCTTTGCTTCTTTGTCGTAATCACTATAGTTTTCGGTAGCTGGTTACTGTTCTTTTTTTTTTTCTTCACATCCGTATTTAGACAAACCCCGCCTCCCGACGCATAGCTCTTCTTCTTCTTCTTCTTCTTCTTCTCATTATTATTATTATTATTAGTAGTAGTAGTATTGTTATTATTGATGTTTTCTGTTTTTTCTGGTGTTACTGTTGTTTGTATTGTGTAACAGATGCTTTAGCAACATACATGTATTATAAGGTCATGCTAATAAAGCTGCTTAAATGTAATGGTGTATGAGTGTTAATTGGTAGCCAGTACTACATCATTGGTACCAGTACTACACCAGTGGATCCACTGGTGTGCAGCGTGTCCAAAGTGGTCCAGGGGATCATGTAATTCTCTGTGACTGGTGGCTTATCTGAGCAGATCAAGGACTACAGAGAGGTCTGACTTATGTACCCTTTGTGTTATGTTACATAAATCTGAAAGGCTAAAGCAAGAGAAACCTTTCTATTATAAGAAGTGTCACTGGTTCTTATAACCCAATCATAGAATCGGTGCTGTTCCATCTAAAGGATTGAAGATCATTTTCTTTTATTGCTGATTGAGATGTACCCAACTCTGGTCCTATCACTAAGCATGGGGAGAAAAGTAACTAAGGACAGCTCTAAAGCTGTTTTCTTAGAGTGCTTTACCCCTTGTCCATATTCATCCAAATTTAATCCAGTTTAATTTGTGTTCTTTTGTATTTCACCTTAGATTACGAGGTGGTTGTGAAGCTATCAGACTGATTTAACTGAGCAGATTTAAGAAGCAACTTTCTACCTTTTGTGGATGTCTGATTCAGTTTTATGATATGCATTCAATGTTTATGACTCTAATATCATGTTGTTGCAGGTATGCACTGAGTAAGTAACTCAAGAGGAGTTCATGAAAGCAGTGTGTAAAGTTGAAGACCAGAAACTGCTATCAAAACCTACATGGCTACAAGTCTGTTTAAAACAAAAATATAAAAAATGGCACCAATACTCTTTTCTTGTATAAGATAAGCCTACACAGCACCTAAAAACTGACGGAAGTAAAACAATTTTACTGTGACCAATTTTTTCTCTACCATTGGACAACACTGTTTGGGGTGTATTAAACCCTATATTTAAGGGTCATATTTGATATCATGCTTTTTATCTAGGCTTTATGTTTTTCAAGACCAAATTATAGCCACAACGTTTTGAAAGTATACTGATTTTTTTTTTATCTTAATTGATGCTGGCAATGTTGATGCTGTAAATTTCGTGTCTAGATCATACTGGTGTGCATTATTTAAAGCAAGTTAATGAAAACTGAATACTAAAATACTATAGATGACGACACCCAAAAATACATTCACCTCATATACTTTTGCATTTACCTCATTTGGCTATCATTTGTATCCAAAGCGACTTATAATTAAGACAGAATACAACTGAGCAGTTGCATGTTGTGTGTTTGTTTTTGCAATATAGTGAACACAGTGGAACTAATGTAGATTAAGCCAAGAAATAAAAGATATACTAGCCTATACATTAGCAACACTGAAATAATGTGCATGAAGTGTGCTGAGTAAGAGTGATGGATAATAAATCCCATAATGTAAAAATGGCTTTCATCTCAGGGCTGATGGTAAGTTTGGATTTAACCAGGAATAAACAGAGATGATGGACTTGCTGCTGGCCAATCTACCACGCAGAAAGTCCCAGTACTGAGGTGCCCTATTACATTACAGTCGGATGAAACAGCCAAAGAGGCACTGGCGCACAAAGAGAGCAGGATTATGTGTCTACGGCCAAGAAAAGGGCTTTTGACAGTGCCCTGATAAGATTGCAAAGCCGATATCAAGTCATGCTCTGCTTCACCCTGGATGACACTGCAAAAGGTGCCATTCTGTAGAATCGTTGTAAGTTCGTGCATTCATCATTTAACCCCTGACAAGTTTGCCAAATTTCACATTCGAAATATTGATGATAACAATTTATCTAATGTGTTTGTCCCATTAATGATTGGTTCACATCAAGTATGAGAGCTATGCCATAGTCAGAATATGTGATGAACTCACAGAATGTATGAGAGCTATGCCATAGTCAGGATATGTGATGAACTCACAATATGTGTGTTCATATACATGGCAGCTGAAAAATGAGCAAATTGATTCTGATATCTTTGAGAATATTTTGAGAAGATTTTTGACATCATGCCCTTCCTAAAAAAATTAAAAAGGTAACGTCATATAAAGTATATAGCTTTAAAGTACTAATGTAACATTGAAAAATGGAGGGAGAGTAGCTGAAGAATTTCTCCTGGCCTTAAATACACATAAGAGACTGGAGTTTTTACTTTGTTGGGCTGGCAACAGCAATGAGGTGGTGACCCTGGTTTAAGCAGTACAGGGGACTACAGTAGTAGAGTGCTTCTGTCCATGCATTGCTTGCTATCTGGTAATTAAAGGCAGGATCTCTCAGCTAGGTTGTCGAAGGTGTGTCAGCAGGAGTATCAGGCATTCAAACCTAGCTCTATGTAGACACACTAGATTCACCATGGAACTGAGAAATCAACATAGAAAAAGGAAAGCTCGGCTACTCAAATAAACAATTAAACATGCTCTAGAGACACAGTTTTGTCACTCCATAATTAAGTTTAGAAGCTTTCAAATGATCTCGTATTCATGTTAAGTTTGATTTAAGATGAGTTCACTCATGTAATTCATTGTAAAGAACATGACATGCATTTCAAAGAAGCTCCAGATAACCCTAACACCAATTAATAAGTTCTCCATTTTAATGATGATTGTTTCCCAGTTAATGTGACTATTATGCTGTTCTAATGAAGATAAAACATGAAGCAATGATGAGCACTCATTAAAAATTAAAGGCAACACTAAATTGGATACAGGCAACATTAGACCTCAGCATCTACTTTACAAATAGTATGGCTTATTAATGAGATGAGTTGTAGTTGGATTTAAAAATAATAATAATAAAAATAATAATAATAATTTGCAATGAATACTAACTGCTAAACATGAACTATGCATAAGATCATGGTAAAATATCTTTGTACAGCATTTTAAACATTGCTACAGAATGAGGAGCTTGGTGTGAAGACTGTCAGCCCTTTACTCTTTAAGATCTCAGCCAGAGGTTTATCTTTTTCTTATATTAGCTCAATAATTTTGTAAAAGTTTTGGGAGATGGCATGCAATTCATGTTTTCAATTATGACATTAGTTTGCTAAAGACCTGAACAGAGGCTAATAATCTTGCATTGCAGAGTAACACATGACACCAATTTGAGTGGACAAAGGTCCCATATAGCAACTGGAACAATGCATGCTGAATAATTAAAGCTGGAGACAGTTTGCCTTTGTTTTGAAAAAAGAAAATGTGAACACTGTTTTCCATTACAATAAACCAACCATTTATTGTTGTACAGATGCATTTCACCTGTTAGACATATTGTGAAGACTGAAGGATTAAACTAGCACAAGGTTTTCTAGATTATTTTGTCCACAAAAATGATACAGTGAATATTAAAAAACTGGTCTGTTGCAATATTCTAACATTTAGCTCATTTTCACATGCCTGATTTGAGATAATAGGCAGGTCATAGTATATGAGAACAGGGAAGCTGATTTTTACAATTGCATGATCATTTTAAATCTTACACTTGCAAAATAGAAGGAACTGAAACTTTATTTAGGAAAATATATGTGGATTTTTTTTTGTTTGTTTTTTGGTATGCTGCATTTTGTAGCGTACCTAGTCATTGGTAACCCAGAGTGATGACTCTCAATAGGATCTAGTTCTAGTTACTAGTGTCTCAGGTTCAGCTCTCATACACTATTAATTGGTGTATCGCATCTCTCTTGCCCAACTCCATCCTTGAACCAAACCAAATTCTTTTGGCTTACTTTGCTTTTGGGGCCTTTCTGTTTCTGTCAAGTCAATGTCAGTTTTGACTATGTAAAACAACTTGTTTGGAGTCACATTAAACACTGGAGTTTCTTCTACGTGCAGAAGCTCTGAAGAACTGAAGATCTGGTCTATTTTATGGTATGTAAACTTTTATAAACTATACTGTTCATGTCACACTGTAAAATAGCTACATCTAAAAATCAACATTTGTCTCTTTATCAAATAGTTCAATATTTTAGGGCCTGTATTTTTTACATATAGGTAATTCATAGTAAACCATTTTTAGTTTTTTCCCAATTGTTTTTGAGATAATATTACAGTATCTCAGAGCTGATTAATGAAATAATCCTAAATGCTTCATGTGTGTAAATTAGAAATGCTAACAGATTCCTCCGTAATTACACACTCCTGAAGAAAAGGATCACTGTGGTTTATGTAGATAAGTACAGAAGAACTTCATAGGAACTTTCATCCCTACTTTTCTGATAACTGCCAATTTTATTAGATAGCTGTGTCTAGTATTTGCTTTCCATTAAAAAATGTTTCTGCCAGAGTTTTTGTGGAAGTTTTTTTTTTTTTTTTGCTGCTTTGCTTTGCTTGGTCTACCTCATTTTCCAGTTCTTTTCTAATCTTTCTACTGTGCAAATGTAATTGATGCCATTTAGCTACAATCAATTAATGTAGACCTTATTATTACAATGAGAGGCTTTTGAAATGCATCCCTGCCTTGTTGATGGAATTAGGTCATCCATTTTAAATATTAAAATCCCCCTTGAGGCCAAATTATCACAAGATACTAGGTTTGCTGTGCAACAATACCTGAGATGGTTGGGTGGAAAAGTAGGTGTAAATTAAATATGGGATAAAATGGTGCACAGCTAAGGTACAGTTCCTCTAATTCAATGATAATTAAAAGTGACACACATTACAGTTTACAAAGTACACATGTATTAATTAATGTTAGGTGTTAATGAGGGAGGACATTCTAAAATTAAAAAATTTTAATGCTTTGTTCAGGTAAATAACTTACTAACTAATTACAAGATTCTGTGTAATATTCTGTGGCATTTTAGGGACCAAACTCTTAGAAACTTAAAAGTTAGAGAAACCTTTTTAAGGGCTCTTCAACGGTTCTTTAGATAGTTAACGGTTCTTAGCTTCTAAAAATGATCCTCCTCCTAGGAAACCCAGTCTGAAAGGATCTGATTTATCATTCTACATAGAACTTTTAAAGGTCCTTCCCTGTTAATTTTATTCAAAATCATTCAACTGTATGTTTATAGGGCAGCATGGTAGTGTTTACATAAAGTGGGTATCATTGCAACCTCACAGCACCAGGGTCCCTGGTTAGATCCTAAGCTTGGGTTACTATCTGTGCGGACTTCCAGGTTTCCAGTTTCCTCCCACTGTCCATAAACATACAAATAGGTGAACTGGTTATGCTAGATAGCCTGTGGGTGTGTGCGAATGGCCCTGTGATGGACTGGTGTCTCATCTGGGGTGAATTCTCCTGCCTTGTGCCTAGTGTTCCTGGAATTGGCTCTGAACCCACTGCAGTCCTAACCAGAATAAAGTGGTTACTGAAGATGAATGAATGAATGAATGAACATATCTTCATTGTACACTGTGTATTTCTTCATTGTATATGGATATTAAGGAGTAACTAACAGTGTAACTTTCACATTTCTCCTCTCTGGCTCACAGAGTGGAAACTAACTTATTTCTCAAATATGAAGCGTGGAAAGTCCCGTGGCTCTAAGGATGATGGGAAAGGTAAGAGCTATAATGTTCCATTTGAACTTTCCATTCCATTAGTAATTATAGGATGCTTCTTTGGTCTTGTTTTTATTTCACATTACAAATGCAAGTGTAACCTCACAAGTAAGCCAAATGCAGTAAACTAAAATGTTAATGTCAAAAAAGTGCTTATCACAATAACCCTTCACTGTCTGTTGGTATTCTAAGATGAGCCAGCCATCCTGGAGACAGAGGACTTGGACAGAAGGTTTGGCAGAGGACCAGACCCTGACACCATTTCACTGGCCTCTGTCACTGCTGTAACAACTAATGTTTCTAACAAAAGGTGAACATGCATTTAACTGCAAAATATTATACACTGCATTAAGATGGTGAAGTGTAACAAAAAGCATATTACTTTATATTATCTATTTTACTTATATTTCAGATCAAAGCCTGACATCAAAATTGAACCTAGTGCTGGAAGACTGATGGATTTCCAAGTATGTTAAATAGCACACTTATCTAACAATATTAATTTTCCCAATTATAATTGTGGACATAAATTGAATCCACTACATCTACTGAACTATCTTGATAAAAATTGAACTGTAGGACTCCTTAAATCCTAAAACCTTAATCCTTAAAATCATGCATGGAAATTTCACCTATGTACATTAATGCATTTTAGATCAGTGTTACAGTTATTGAGGCCCGACAGCTAGTAGGCTTGAACATGGATCCAGTGGTCTGTGTTGAAATCGGTGATGAGAAGAAGTACACTTCAATGAAGGAGTCAACCAACTGCCCTTACTACAATGAGGTAATGTTGACCACCAGGGATATGAACACATCTCTGTAGGGTTCTACATACAGCATTTAAGGATTCCTGTAAAGGTTGTTTACATACTAATATATGGTATCACATCATAATATATTTAAGTGACTTCATTTCAATACAATAACTCAACATTTTCAATTTATACAATTTTGACTTGATCTTTTGTACCTCACATTTTTTTAGTACTTTGTCTTCGAGTTCCATGTTTCTCCTGATGTCATGTTTGACAAGATCCTGAGGGTGTCAGTAAGTTCTCTTTTAAAGCTACTCAAGATAGTGTTTAATCATCCTTTTTCAGCTGTAGAAAGATTTTTCTTCACCATAATATAAATTCTTTATAGGTAATCCACTCTAAAAATCTTCTGCGAAGTGGAACAGTAGTTGGTGCCTTCAAGATGGATGTGGGAACAGTTTATTCACAGCCTGGTAATGAGCAAATGCCTCTTCTTTTCTGCCTAAGCTAAATATTTTATTCTACAGTGAGAGTAAAATCATTTCTTATACTGTACCTTTAGCAGCTGCACAATCTTTGCAAGAGAAGAGTATGCTAGAAAGTTAATAAAAAGTTCCCTCCTTCACAGACCACCAGTTCTACCACAAATGGGCTGCTTTATGTGATCCTGATGACATCACTGCAGGGTGTAAAGGCTATGTAAAATGTGACATTGCTGTGGTTACAAAAGGTGACAACATCAAAACTCCACACAAGGCCAATGAAACTGACGAGGATGACATCGAGGGGTACAAGGACAACCTACTCCATCATACATAATTGCCTACATTAGTGAAAAACAAAATGATATTTCATTTATATGTTATTCTTTGGTGTAGGAATCTTCTGTTGCCAGAAGGTGTTCCAGCTGACCGTCAGTGGGCCCGATTCTATGTGAAAATCTACAGAGCTGAAGGCTTACCTAAGATGAACACCAGCATTATGGCCAACGTGAAAAAGGCATTTATTGGTGAGAATAAAGACCTGGTGGACCCATACGTTCAGGTGCAATTTGCTGGTCAAAAGGTGAGATTTTTCTTTAACTGGTTAACATTGATTTGTCTACACTCACACTTTAGCATGTCATTTTAAATATGGCCTCTTTCTTGTGATGTGTAGGGAAAAACCTCTGTCCAGAAAAGTTGCTATGAACCAATCTGGAATGAGCAGATCATTTTCACTGAACAATTTCCACCACTGTGCAAACGCCTGAAAGTTCAAATCCGTGATGCAGACAAAGTGAATGATGTAGCTATTGGATCACATTTCATTGATCTACGAAAGATCTCAAATGATGGAGATAAAGGTGAATATTACAGGTCATATTTTGTTACTATATTTTAATATTGTAGCCTTTTATATAATGTAATATCAGATTAAATATTTATGTATTCATCCTTTGATTTCTTACCAGGCTTTCTCCCAACTCTGGGGCCGGCCTGGGTGAACATGTATGGTTCAACACGGAGCTACACCCTCATGGACGAGTATCAGGATCTGAATGAGGGACTGGGAGAGGGAGTTTCATTTAGGGCCCGTCTACTGATCAGCCTGGCTGTGGAGATTCTGGACACGTCCTCTCCAGAGGTAGTGAGCTCTCCTGAGGTCCAAGTGGAAGGAGTGCCCAACATTTCAGAGGTAAGTAATTGAAAGATAGGAAAGTTCTTTACTGGGCAATTACTGTGAATTATTGTTGCTCTTTTTAAATGAATATTCTACATTATTCATTTAGAACACCTTTTGTTAGGTGAGACAATCTTCGCCATAGTAGGATAGAGACACTTTGCTTAAGTGTTAACATTTAAATATATTAAGCATTTAATTCAATTATAGCAACAGTAATAGTATAAAACAAGCTAAAAGTTTATATCATATAAAGGTACCAATTTTAACTGTAATAATTTCTTTGATGTTGTTTCTGTAAAAACTTCACTGTGCTGTTGCTCTTTAAGTCAAAGGTGCTTGATTTTGAACCTGCAGATCATATCGGTTGATATTGTCTGGTTTTCAAAAAAAAGCTAGAAATAATTAGGTTTATTTTATTAAAAGGTTTGTTTCCATAATATATTGTAAATATAATTCTGTACAAACTCTACAGCTTGATTAAGCCTAGATATGAATGTATGTTTTCATAGGTTTGGGTATGGCACATCCAAACTGTATTTATTTAAGTGTATACTTTTATTATATGCTCAGTTTTATGTATAATAGTACAGAAAATTATAGGAAGTTACAGAAAAAAAAAAAATTATAGAAATACCAGAAGAACAGGTATATTTATGTGTTTTGTCTCTGTGTCCCTAAATCTAGAATGCCACTGGAAAAATCGAGGAATTTTTCTTGTTTGGAGCATTTCTAGAAGCAACAATGATTGACAGAAAGATTGGTGACAAACCCATTAACTTTGAAGTTACAATAGGTAATGGGAAAAATCAACATTTACCATCCGATATTTATCCCAAAAAAAGCCAAAGTTAATAAATTGTCTACTTTATACTAGGAAATTACGGCAGTGACGTCGATATCCCTACCAAACCAATAACAAAGAAGTCCAAGAAAGGAGAAGGTGATGAAGAGTCTGAACTCATCCAAGCCTCCAGTGATGAAGAGGTGGCTGATGATGGAGAACTGGCATCGGTGTCCACCACTCCACCAATGAAACCAGTCATCACTGACAGGTATGTGAACATCTCTATCGAAGTAAAGACATGTCCATCACACTACACTGCTATTGTTGGTCATTTTCTATTCATTCCACAGGAACTACTTTCACCTTCCATATTTTGAGAGAAAGCCGTGTATTTACATTAAGAGCTGGTGGCAAGACCAAAGACGAAGACTATACAATGCCAACATAATAGACCACATTGCAGATAAGTTGGTAGGTTATACATTTTAAATATTTTAATACATTTTTGATGACTAGATGTCTAAAACTAATTCTGATATTGTTTTATTACTTAAAAGGAAGAAGGACTGAATGATGTTCAGGAGATTATTAAAACGGAGAAAGCTTTTCCTGAGCGTAGGCTCAGAGGAGTTCTAGAAGAACTGAGCAATGGCTGCAGGTTTGAAAAGTTTTCCCCCATACACCCTAGGGCTTGGTTTCCTAAATCTTGTCCTGGATGGCTGGAGTAGAAAACAGTTTGGAAAATTCCCTCCACAAAAAGCTTATTCAATGCACCCGCTAAATACCAGGCTTAGAAGGTACATTAGAGCAGGGAAATCAGCAAACTGTGCCAGCCATCCCTGACAAAACACACTGCATCAAATAATTTTCTCATCATTACATGGTGTTATTATATACATTTAAGAACTAAAATAACTTCTCTTTTAGCAACTTTCTAACACTGGCAAACAAGGACCAAAGCCAGACAGGGGTCACAAAGTTGGATCGAGAAAGGCTAAAATTATGCATGTGGGAGCTGGTACGGTACTCAAAGGAGCCACAAAATCCACAAGCTTCAAATATGGTTAATATTTAACTTTTGTTCTATGTTGTGTTTTTTTTTACTAAACTGTTGAATTATGTCTTTAGGAAACTATGGGCCAACAAGCAAAGGCGATGCGATCTCAGGTGAAAAAGAAAACTGTCAAGGATAAAGTCAAATTGGCACAAAACTTCCTTCAGAAACTGAGATTCTTGTCTGATGAGGTAATATTGATAAACTCTTACAAATAGTTCCTTGGGCTACTTGCCCATGTTATTTTACAGTCTAAAAGTGGAAACCAATACAATATGTAAAATCGGTTTTATTGCAGCCTCAACACAGTGTTCCAGATGTTTACATATGGATGGTCAGCAATGGAAAACGCATTGCATATGCTAGAGTGCCCTCCAAAGACCTCCTTTTCTCTAATGTGGAGGAGGAGAAGGGGAAAGACTGTGCAAAAGTCAAAACCATTTTCTTCAAGGTGGGATTCAATCCAGTAAAGAACTAATTTCTCACATACTCAAAAAAGTCAGACTGCCCTATAATATATATATATATATATATATATATATATATATATATATATATATATATATATATATATATATATATATATATGTATATATATATATAATTCTAAATACTTCTCTATCGATTTCTCTAGCTCCCAGGTAAAAAGAGCTTTGGACCAGCAGGCTGGACTGTCCAAGCCAAGACTGAAATGTACCTCTGGCTGGGTTTAAACAAGCAGCGCAAAGACTTTCTGAATGGACTACCAAATGGATTTGAAGAGAACAAGGCTGTCAAAGGCCCCGGAATGCACTCATCACCACCAATCAGCTTGATCTACACCAGTAAACAGAATTTATTTGGCTAACAACATAAATTAAATTTAAATCAGATGTACTTGTGTCCATAATCTAACTATTTGAAATTGCTTCTAACAGTGAAGCAAGTCTTCCAGCTGAGAGTACACATGTACCAGGCAAGGAGCCTGTTTGCTGCAGATAGCACAGGTCTTTCAGACCCCTTTGCCAGAGTCTTTTTTTCAACTCACAGCCAGGTCACAGAGGTAAGAATCTCCTCTTTATAATAATACTTTTTTACCTTCAACTTAAAAAATCCAGTTCAAATAAAATCACGTGATTCCCTTCTCTCAGATTGTGAACGAGACCCTCTGCCCCACATGGGATCAACTTCTAGTATTTGACAATGTTGAATTATATGGTGAGGCTAGTGAGCTGAGGGATGACCCTCCAATTATTGTCATCGAGATCTATGACCAAGATAGTATGGTAAGCAAGTAAATGCTTTAACATTCTAGTAGCATGCTCAAAAGCAGGTCAGCGTTGACAATGCACATTTTGATCTATTTGTAGGGCAAAGCTGATTTTATGGGAAGGACATTTGCAAAGCCAATAACTAAGATGTCAGATGAGCATTATGGGCCACCACGATTCCCTCCTCAGCTTGAGTACTACCAGGTGTACCGTGGAAACTACACCGCTGGTGAAATGCTTGCAGCTTTTGAACTACTGCAGGTGATAAGACTACAGTGATATGCCTAACAGATTTTTTCAAATTGTATTAATGCAACTGAAGGTAATTAAAATAATACAATTTTCAACAAATATTTTAGATTGGACCAGGTGGAAAGGCTGATCTCCCCCCCATAGATGGACCCACAGATATGGACCGTGGTCCAATTCTGCCGGTTCCCATCGGCATTAGGCCAGTCCTGAGCAAATACCGCATTGAGGTGAAAAGCTCTTTTCTACATGCAAGCATAAGTGATGCTATAAATATAGTACATTTCAAAATCAAAGAACTAATAATATGAGTTTATTTTCTGCAGGTTTTATTCTGGGGCCTGAGGGACCTGAAGCGAGTAAACCTTGCCCAAGTTGACAGACCACGCGTGGACATAGAATGTGCTGGAAAGGGGATACAGTCAGCTCTCATTCCTAACTACAACAAAAATCCCAATTTTAACACGCTGGTCAAATGGTTTGAAGTGGTGGGTTTCAACTGGCATGTGAATTCCAAAATTGGATAAAACTGGTCTTAATTAAAGATGACTTGCTTACATGAGAGGGTACTCCAGTCATAGGGGCCAGTGTCTTAATAAAAAGTTTATTATTCCCTATTCCCAACACACCTGATCCAACTGGATCAGTTGGATCGAATGTGTTAGAAGGAGATAAAACTTGTGCAGGGCAATGTCTCCAACACTAGAGTTGAGAATCCCTCTTTGCATCATTCCAATTTATGAAATAACAGTCAATATTACAACCGGAAAAATAACAATATTATGACTTACTAGGACCTGCCAGAGAATGAGCTTCTTCATCCTCCTCTGAATATTCGAGTTGTGGACTGCAGAGCTTTTGGCCGTTATACACTGGTTGGCTCAAATGCAGTCACCACACTGCGCAAATTCATCTACAGACCGCCAGACAAGAGTGTCAACAATTGGTCTGCTATGGGTGGGTATACAATCAAAGTTTGAATAAAATTATATTGTAAAGTTCTTGACTAAAGAGGGATGCACTACTGTCTAGACCATAACCTTTCCCTGTGACATAAAAGCAATCTCATTCTATTAAAAGGAAAGCTGGTAAGAAACACTTTCCACCTTGATACAGAGAAATGGTAATCAAAGTGGAACAATTAGCACTGTGCTTGAAAGTCCTACATAGTTTAAAGTGAAAAAATAAATAAATACACTCTTGCATTCTGTATTACCTACAGAGGAAATTGTGATCCACACTGAACCCGAACCTGCAGTGAAGAAGATGGAGACAATGGTCAAACTTGACTCAGTATGTACCACAAACATGCACTTCTGCTTTCAATTTTTCCCAAACATGCCTTTTCTTAAAGTAGGAGGCTTTTATCTTGCTAAAATGCAATAATTTTTGTTTTGCCCCAACAGGCATCCGATGCAGTTGTTAAGGTTGATATGGTAAGCATGTACCACTTTATATATGGTTAGGTTTCAGGTCTTGCTCAGATGACATGCCCTTCCATATCGTTCTATAAAGACATCCAGACAATGAAACAACCTTGAAAGAACTTGATTAAAATATTCCCAATGTCAATCCATAATTCCAAATCTGAACTATAAAAACGTAAAACCTTAAACTGGACCACAATAAAATTGTTGCTTTCCTTCTTCTCTAATGGTTACAATAAGTTGACTGGCCAACTAAAATGGTCAAGTAAATCGTAATGCGTTCAGCATAGTATCCTCTTAATCATAGCCTGATGACGACAAGGAAGGAAAAGGAAAGAAGAAGAGGAAGAAAGGGGAAGAAGTTGAGGAAGAACAGCTAGATGAGAGCATGCTGGACTGGTGGTCTAAATACTTTGCATCAATCGAAACACTCATGGAGGTAAGACACAAATTTTATACACTTATAAAAGAATTGTTGAAGATCTACCTAGTGTCTTTAGAAACATAATTAATATTAATTTATAGTTATGTTAAATTGTAATAATAATGTTAATGTAAGTAACATGTTTCTTACTATGAAGATCCTAAAAGCTCAAGAGGCTGAAAAGGCAGAGGCAGATGAAAGAGATGACACTGATGCAGATGGGGCAGGTAAAGACAGCAATATACTTCATGTCACAGATAGAATAAAAAAATAATTTATTTATAAATAAATAAATAAATAAATAAATCTGTTCAACTCTGAAAAATACAAAGAGGTAAGGGGGAAATTAAGTCATTATTTTACATCATTAATAGACCATAGGTATGAAACTACATGCTCTGTTATGAACCTATATGAATGATCCCATTCGAACTGCTAAAATGTTGTTTTTTATTGTAATGTTAATTTTAATGTAAATTTCTCTTTTAAACTCAAATATAAAATGCATGTGGCATGTTAATATATAGATGACTAGTTTTACCAGTATTATAAATACATTTCAATAAAAATGTGGTTAAACACTTAAAAACAGCCAAGTACAATGCTCCAATTCTGCCTTTTTATTGTCAGAAGTTTGCAATTTGTTTGATCATATGCAGGCTAGTAAATTGTCTATGTCTAGCCTAATTTGTTGAGAAAAGACGCTATAGTATCGCAACTTGCATTAAGAATTCATGTCTTAAGTTTGTGCACCCCTGGTCTCCTTTCCCTTGCTCACCTATGAACAGACATCAAACCTGACTCTAATGTGAAAGGAAACAAGAAGAAAAAAGGAAAAGGCAAGGATAAGAACAAAGCAGTATCCGGGGAGGGCCCACCTGACAGGAAAAAGCCTAAAATTGAGGAACTGAAAGTAAGTGTTGCTATTAGCTTTTATTTGTTGACACAAAATGTGACTACAGTAAGGTTATTTCGGGGACAGTGATGAGTCATTTGCTCTCAAGGTTATCATTAAATAGTTGTGGACAGTATATTTGTTTTTTTTTTTCAATAGGTGTACAACAGAGAGCTAGAGATTGAATTTGATAACTTTGAAGACTGGCTCCACACTTTTAATCTTTATCGAGGAAAGAGTGGTGATGATGATGAAAATATATTGGATGAAGACAGACTTGTTGGCAAGTTCAAAGTAAGCCTCATCAAACAAATAATAGAAAATAGTCTTTGCTGTATTTCTAATAAATTGATCTAAAGGTCAGGTGTTCTTTTGTTTGTTTGTTTGTTTGTTTGTTTGTTTGTTTTTGTTTTGTTTTGCAGGGCTCCTTGTGTATGTACAAAGTGTCAGATGAGCTGTATAGAGAAATGGGAATTGATTCCAACATGGGCACTTTCCAGAACATTCCACACAATGACCCAGTCAATGTTTTAGTTCGAATTTATGTCATAAGGGTATGTACAGCCAGAAAGAAGAGTACATATGTTACGATGTCTTATGTATGTGTGAAATCCTAACTAAACTAAATTTGTCCCAGGCTACTGATCTGCACCCTGCAGACATAAATGGGAAAGCAGATCCATACATTGCAATTAAGCTGGGAAAGACAGAGGTCAAAGACAAAGAAAACTACATCTCTAAACAACTTAATCCTGTCTTTGGAAAGTACGTTTATAGGAAGTTAATGTTGATAGAGAAGAAACAACTTATAAAAAAATAAGTAATTTTAATATGTTTGTGTATGTGGCTAAATATGCTGTTAACTAAAATCCATTTCCCTAATCTTTCTAGATCATTTGACATTGAGGCTACATTCCCCATGGACTCTACCCTCACCGTGTCCATCTATGACTGGGATTTGGTCGGCACTGATGACTTGATTGGGGAGACAAAACTTGATTTGGAGAACCGCTATTATAGCAAGCACAGGGCTACCTGTGGTATTCCTTCAAGCTATGCAATGTATGTGGTTTTCTGCCAGGAAATATATGTTCAAACTAATTTGCAGTCTAGCCTAACATTGTACACGTTACAGGGATAATATTTAGTCCAACATCCAACAAAACTCTACAGTAGTGTTTTTTTTCTTTACTCATTTTATCCATTTATATTTGGCAGCTATGGTTACAATGTTTGGAGAGACCCAATGAAGCCAACACAAATCTTAGCAAAACTTTGCAAAGATGGCAAATTGGATCCACCCCAGTATGGCCCTGGAGGAAGAGTGAAGTTGGCAAACAGAGTTTACACAGGCCCAACTGAAATTGAGGATGAAAATGGTATGCACCTATTTTACAAAATAATCTGATTTTAAGGTAAAGTAGTCTGCTCTCATGTAACATGAAATTTTTTATATTAAACTAGAATATTTGTATTCTATCTTAGCCCTTAATAACCACTATGGGTGCTGAATATCACCTAGATACTTTGAGTATATGCACATGCATGCTGAGACCTATGTCCGACCTAATGTATACATTATAGAGCTATGTTACATATCTACATATCTACAGTCATAGGTACCTTCTCACAATAGATGCCTATAATCTCCTACTACCTCATTATTATCTCTTTTGTTGTATTTGAATACTTTAGTTGGGGTGAGTCTAATTTGCATACTTTTTAAGTCCATAAGTCCATTCAGAACTCTGTGGCTGATAGCTTGATTTGGATTTCCTCATTAGCTTGCTAGCCTTGCCGCTAACCATGCAGCCTGCAAGTTAGCTTTGAATTGTTCAGCGCAGCTCCTTCAGCAGACTCTGTTTTTCCACATCACCTGCCATCTAGTGACCTGTGGGTTGAGTTGTATAGCCTCGTCATATCACTCCCTTCACCATTGAGATTACAAAGTTACCTGGAATCCACTAACATTCACACTGGAACCCTGTGTGCCCTCATCTCAGCAAGTGGTGCTTGAGGTCTAGCTTCCTGGAGACACAAGGCTTTTCTCTCAAAAATAGTCTGCCTGAGAGAGATGCTGTATTGGAGAGTCACCACAGACTCTCCTCTCACTGGCTGTGGGGCATTGTGGTGCCACAGGGGCACAGAGGGTGTGTTGAACCCTGTTTTGGGATCAGAACATATTGACCAGCTGAAACTGAGGGCAGTCTTTGCCAAGCACTTGTCCATTATAAACAACGATGTGGCAGTCAGATACATAAATCACCAGGAAAACACAAGAGCTGATGGTTGTCTCACACTTGCACAAAAATTCCTCAGGTGTTCCTACCCATGATTAGCTCAAGACACCCAGGAAAGTGCACCCAGAAGTGGTATCCCAGATAGTGGAACAGTTTGGCAAAAACCTCTTCTGATGCCAGATCTACTCTGATTGTGTTGACTGTGATTCTCCCTGTGACAGAGTGACTGGCTTCAACTTCTACTATATGACCAAGTCCCCATCTATGCTACAGGTGTATGTGGCAGCCATTACAGTGCACAACAGTACATTGCATCTCATTGGGGGCTCATAAACATAGTACAACATTTCTGAATTTCAGTCAGTCCTATGGTGGGTTTTCCTGACACTGTGGCATATGTTATCCAGGTGATATTCACAGCCACTGGCAGGTAGGGAGATTAAATAGAAGGCTAGTTACATATGTAACTGTGGTTCTGCAAACACAAGTTAACCTCAGGGGATTTTTTTGTCATTTGGGAACCAGTGCCAGCAAGAGCTCACTGAGAAGTTTCCAGGCAAAGACGTCACTTTGTGACTTTGTTGGCAGCTATCCAGTGTTCACAGAACACTGCATAGCAGGTGTTTTATCCAATTCTGTGACAGTAGACAGTTATCAAGATATTGACTTTGGGGTCTTATATCTAGAGATCTAAAAATTTAAAGTGGGCAACACATCAACCATATCACTAGTCTTAGACATAATCAGGTTCAGTCAAGTAGAAGTAGTACTTGACGCTGAAGTTGAAAATAAGAACAATCACTGAACAAGTCAGTTAGAAAGTTTGCTCTGCATCCAGTAGCAATGGCCACTTATCAATTGTGAAATGATGAGATCTCAAACCATGTGACTCCAAGTGTCTTTTTAATCATAGTACTTAGGTACCAGTTAAGACAAACATATGAAAATACTGTTTACTGTTGTATAATGAGGATAATTTCTGACAGGGCTCAAAAAACAGACAGATGAGCACCTTGCTCTAGCGGTTCTTAATCACTGGGAGGACATTCCACGAGTGGGCTGCAAACTTATCCCTGAGCATGTAGAAACAAGACCTCTACTGAACCCTGATAAACCTGGGATTGAGCAGGTCAGTGATCTATCTCTGAAAATCTAAATTAGTGATAATTACAATTCCTGAAATTCTGTAACTAAACTAGAACAATGGTTCTGTAAAGCAATTGCATCAGGATCGTAACACTTGGTTGATTAGCTTTATACTCAATGTGAAGAGGCATTAAGTCCTTCTCCACCATTCTATTTGACCCATTTGTTTTGTGTAGGGGAGAATTGAAATGTGGGTGGATATGTTTCCAAAAGACATGCCTGCACCTGGACCTGCTCTTGATATTTCACCACGCAAACCAAAGAAGTAGGGTCCTTACATTAACATTAATTTTGGCTCCTATAATCCACATTTAAAAGTTATAAATGAATGTCAGCTAATACATGACTGAAGCTTTTAAGTGTCATTTTCTTAATGACAGGTTTGAACTCAGGGTAATCATTTGGAATACAGATGAGGTTGTCCTGGAAGATGATGATATATTCACAGGAGAAAAGTCCAGTGATATTTTTGTGAGAGGGTAAAATGCCTTTGTTGTTATTTATGATCACCATTTAACATGATAATTTTGCTGGTTATGTCCATGTGAAGTTCAACTTTTGTGCCTCTCAGATGGCTTAAAGGTCAACAAGAAGATAAGCAAGACACAGACGTCCATTACCACTCCCTAACAGGGGAAGGAAACTTCAACTGGCGCTTCATTTATCCCTTTGACTATTTAATGGCTGAAGAGAAAATTGTCATCTCAAAGAAGGAATCCATGTTTTCCTGGGATGAGACTGAGTACAAGATCCCTGCCCGTCTGAATCTGCAAGTTTGGGATGCAGATCATTTCTCTGCAGATGACTTCCTGGGTGAGATACTCAATTGTTTTGCAAATTCACTTTCTGACTAATGTATGCACATCTTTAAGACTCAAGGTTTTCATCACAAGTGTATGACTGTCATGTCTTTACATGAGTACTTCGGTCCCCATTCAGGTGCAATTGAACTAGACCTGAACAGATTTCCTCGTGGTGCAAAAACTGCAAAACAGTGCACCCTTGATATGATTCTTAATGAACAAGACATGCCAATGGTCAACATCTTCAAGCAGAAAAGAATCAAGGGCTGGTGGCCGTTCGTAGCCAGGAATGAAAATGATGAGATGGAAATCACGGTACATGAAGACAACACAATTCATAAACTACAATAATGACTCACTAAATGTAAAAAGCACATACTTGATGACAGATTATTTCCCTTAAAACCAGTTTATCAGTGAGACTGTATCTATCTTTTAGGGAAAAGTAGAGGCAGAACTCCACCTCATGACAGGTGAAGAAGCTGAAAAGAGTCCTGTTGGTGAAGGACGGAATGAGCCAGAGCCTCTAGAGAAACCCAAGTAAGCTGATAATACTGTCAAAAATGCAGATTTGCATCTCCTTTTCTCTGATTAATACAACAATACAGCAAGTAATGTTATAGAGAAAGATTTCAGGATGAGTTTTTCATGTATAGAAGATTACATGTATAAAGGTTTTGACTGTTATAGGACACCAGTGCATAGCATCTCAAAGTGGTTCTGTGTTACTTTTCTGGGAAAAAGAATGACACAGAACAATGACACGTTGTAGCTGATTAGCATAAAAAAATAAAACAATTTTTTAAGTGTTCTAACTACAACAACTCCATTGTACAGTGAGAGACAACATTTTCTTAGGCTATGCACAGTACATGAAGCCTTATAAAGCATGCACTCTAGACACCTACAGTATGTCTTCTACATTTAAGATCTGCTGCCTGAGTACAGGCCAGTACAGGGCCTGAACTGTAGGAGGTAGTAGGTCTTGCTCTTTCTGCGAGGATTCCCATGATAAACTTTTGTGATTAAATTTGTGCTCTAAATGCATGGAAACATTGTTCACAGACACAGAAAGAAATTCCCCTCAAAGAGCAAAAGATTGTAAACTGGTCTAAGTAAAAGATCACGGTAGACAAATATTCATTTTAAATAGACATAAAAATAGAAAATGTAATCGTTTTAACTCGGGAAACGGATACAAGCTCGGGAAACGTTTTAACTCGGGAAACGGATACTTATGAAATGATTGTTTCTGCATCCAAAGTCCGGATTTGTACCAACCTCCTTTGTATGGTAAGTAGTGCTCTAAAAATAATGGTTATAGTGTAACTATAACCATAGTATGAAAATTTACATTCACATAAAATAGAGAAGAGAGAAAGTAGAGAAAATGACTATACCAAACAGGACCTATATTGCTAAATAGCAGTTGCGTTATACTGCCACATTTTACTAAAACAATTCATTTTTTCACTGTTTCTTTTCTTAAGAATGTTTCTTAACAGTCCTGAATATTTGCTGACCAATCTTTTTGTTCTACAGTCGTCCTGACACAACGTTCCTGTGGTTCATCAGTCCACTCAAAGCAATCCGATATCTCATCTGCAACAACTACAAATGGCTGATCATCAAAATAGTGGTGGCTTTGCTGCTGTTAGCAATGCTGGGCTTATTCCTTTACAGCATGCCTGGGTATATGGTGAAAAAACTACTTGGTGCCTAAAAGGCAGTTCTATTATTCATAATAATAGATAATAATAATAAAATATTACTCATTTTACACTGGCATCATCCTAGATGCAGTAACTTCAGTCTTTTTAAGTAGTAGTGATCTTTGAAATAACGAAAATGTTTGCGTATTGTTTGATCAAAACCACATTTCCACGCTACAGTAATAGTAACAAAACTGTCATGTGATTACATTTAAGACATTTATTACATTTATGTGATTGCATTTAAGAGATTTTCTTTGCTTTGGCATATGTTTTGCTAATAAGATGAGGAAAATGGCAAAATACTTTTATATGTATGTGTATTTGAGAATTGGTGTCCCCAACACATATCTCTCTAGCGCAATGTTTAGTAAATGTTTCTGGCAAATGTATGCAGTGACTATGTCAAAAGATTTAAGATACTGTGGAAGATTTAAAAGCAACTCAAAAGAAGCACTTTTAAAGGCTGGTTCCAACCCTTCAGTCTACCCTATCATTATTAAGTAAACTTGCTGAGTATTAAAACTAATACATATAAACTGTTAAGGCACATACTATTTTAACTCAAATTTAGCTTTCCATATTTAACATTTTCAAGTCTAAGTGTTTTAATGCTCTAAATTAGGTGACTAGGTCAAGGGCAGTATGGAAAGTGGGTGCAACATACAGTACAGGGCTTTAATTTACATATAAACAAATACAGCTTGATTTATCATACAATTCTTAAAATAGTGCATTGTTTGAAGGGACTATTAGGGGAAATCAGTTTCACATTTTCTCCTTGTAAGGTTTGCATTATAGCCCAGGCTTTACAGAAGACATGTTAAATGATAAGAATTCGTGCTTTGTTAAATTGTTAGACACAAACAACAGCAGGCCATCAGTGTGACTGCAAACTATATTATCTTTGTGGAAAAATAGTAGATTGACAGTTTCTTAGCTATTACTGGTTTGCACTGCTTGGGTTGATGTTACATAAGGTTTTGTAATGACTCCACATTAGCACTCCATCTTGATTGTTTATAGTTCATTTAAATTTGTATTTCCTCATTGTAAGGTAATACATCTGTGCTTTGTGTGACCAACATAAATAAATAAACTCTACCCATGTACTTATTTCTGGACCTTTTCTTCAAAGACCAAACATTTGTCTCATCTGCAATTATACACATCTGCAATAATCTGTAATAATCTGTTTCTAGCCAGGCTAGGTCAAGCTTTGCATGGACTACAAAGGGCATGCCCTACAAAGTAAAGTGATATTAGAGAAACTGGACATGGAATACTCTAAACAATACATAATTTACAACAACGCACAACACCTGATGATTAGTTGTACTTGCAAACCACCCGCAACTTTACATTGTGTCCAAAGTGTCAAAGTACCCAAGTGCACTTAACCATGTGTAGGAAAATGAGACAGGCCCAAAGTAGTCATGTGCTGAAGGGAGTCTGGTTTAGCTATTGGATAACACCATTGATGTCAAACATACTGACATGCATATTTGTCCCTTATATGAAACACCCAGTTACTATGAATAGGCCAACAAGCACATTTTAATCTTCATTTAAACTCACCTATAGAGCTTGCTTTTATATTATACTCTATTCCACACCTTAGGTGTGACATAAGGAGAACATTGCCTACTGGTTATACCTAAACTGCAGTAGTATCCCTGCCTCAGCTATGGATTCAAGATGGGCTACACTGCTTCAGGAGATCAGCAAGACATGCCATAGCTAAACCATTTAGAACTTTAAACATCACTTAAGCAAAAATTAAAACAGGCAGAGCTTTGCAGTCAATGTAAATCGTAACTGGCAGCCAATTTAGCTTGAATAAGACTCTGACTTGTTTTTTCCTGGTAACAGTGTGGACTGCAACCTGCTGCTACAGTCCAATCTAGAGATCCAATCTTATAGATTCTCTGCATCATGTAGGGTTAGCATACATTTTATTTTTGTTATGTTTCTCAAATTCAACTGTTCAGCAGAAATGTCCCATGTGTTATTTGTTAAGGAAAATGTAATTATGTAATTACATAATTATTATTATATAAAGGTAATAATGTTATTTTTATAAGACCAAATGATAGACTGCAATCAAGGGTAGTATAAATGTCCATAACTGTAGCTTTTGGTTTTGCAAAATAGTCATCAAGCTCTAGGGTGAGCAACCTTATTGCAGAGAAACACAGGACCAAATATCAGTATTTCTGTTTTAAGAGAATTTTGAATAATAATAGTTCAGCTCTTCTGCTAAATCTGGCTGGATGAATTAATATATTTGTGTATCATTAGGGCAGAAGCCAAGACTGTGTCAGTGAATATGTGCTGCGCACTAAGGACTGTATACCAGTTACTGCAATTTAAGGATAAATTAGAAAGAAAGGTTTATGAACAAATTGGTTGACATCAAAACAAATCAACAGGCCATGTACATTAAAAAAGAGGATGTTTATAGCTTGACCATCTGACTTTTTGTTTGCTGTCAGTTTGAAAAGCAGGTGGTTTGGGTCAACAGAATTTTTTACATTATTACAGCTTGCTTGTTAAAGGAATAGCAGAATAAATGTGCTCTATGAGACACTATATAAAACAGTTAAGCTTCTCAAAATGGTTCATAATTGCTCATGATTTTGGTCAAAATTTGTTCAAAACATAAAGCTTATGTTACTCTTTTGTCTCAACAGCCGTCCAGACACTACATTCCTGTGGTTCATTACCCCACTAAAAGCAATCCGCTATTTTATCTGCAATCAGTACAAGTGGCTTGTGATCAAAATTGTCCTGGCTCTGCTCCTGCTCGCCATCGTGGCCCTGTTCCTCTACAGTATGCCTGGTTACATGGCCAAGAAACTTCTTGGAGTCTAAGTAAGGAAAATAACAGGCTTTATTTTTTATCTTTAAAATCCATCTAGTGAAATGCTGTGCTGAAAATCTGATTTTGATTTATTTTTGGAAGGAAAAAATATATAATTGTTGCAGTCAGCATGTGTTGTGTTTTCTCTATGTTTTAAAGTTTGACAATAAAATGTTGGCCTGTCTAATGTTATTTTGAGCTGATTCATTTTCTTTAGGTGTTGGCTGCTGAGTGGATTTAGCAGAATTCTTTAAATTATGCTGTTGTTAGGTATGTTGAAATATGCCTTATGGTATGTGCACACTCAATGCTAATTCACCCTCTGATATTCCTTCCATTTTTTAATTAATGTATATTACTTATTTTCCATAACGGGATCAAAATTCAAGTGGTACCTATGTTGTTCATTTTTACAAATCACTAAACCTACTGTATTAGATTCAGCTATTCACCTATTCAGGCAAGTGTTTTTGATCCGTCAAATTTATTCTTTTCATTTATAAATTTATAAGCTTAAAATGTATATCCTGAGTTTATATATTTCTGTAAAGCTGCTTTGTGACAATGGCCATTGTTAAAAGCGCTATACAAATAAAATAGCATTAATAGCATTAAAGAGCATTAATTCCTGTGAAATGTGCTTTCTTTATATGTAAAGCTATAAATTGGGGCATAATCTATAGATGTATCCATAAATGAAGAATAAATATTTTGATAAAACTTGGTCACATATTGTGAAATATGTGAATTATGAAATATCTGCATTATCACTGGGGACTCCATTTATTAACAATTTGCAAACTTAGTTGTTATTGTATTTCCCAAGGCCAAAGAAAATTACTTACTATTTTTTCTCCTTTAAACCACTTGCATCAGGATCTTACCCATACCCCCTTGCTTTATACTCATAAACAGAATCTTTACTGTATACTTTACTGGTGTACTTGCAATCAGGCATGCGCTTCCGTAGTCTGATGGCTAAAACTGAGAGGCTCAGGAGGAGCTTCTTCCCTCAGGCCATCAGACTCCTCAATATGGATATGTCCACCACAAAGACCCCTTAAGACTCCATAAAGACTCTCCAGTGCCACTCTTTGCCCCTTGTATTGTTACTACACATAACACATTTTTGCATATTCATTTTTGCACATTCCTTGCTTTTTGTACATCCCTTTTTGCATATTCCCGTACATATATTTCTTATTTATTATTATTTCTTATTCATTTCTGATTTTTAAATTAGTATTTAAATGCACAGTCTATAGAGGAGTAGGCCTCTATTTTATTTTACTTGTTTACCTGCATGTCATGTGACCATTAACCCACAACGGAGAACCGTGAACATCCGAATGTGTTGTTAAATTATTGAAATAATAACTTAAAATCTCAGGGGGCACTTCAAGTAAATATTTTAGGTCAAAGTTGGCCGACAAGAAAGTATGGGAAGCCCTGCTTTGCAACAATGTTCCACTGCTGCCATCTACTGGGCATTTCTTTTCACACTGCTGTGGTAACTGTTATTCCTTGTAGTTGTGGAGACTTTTTCTCCAAGAATTCATAGAATCCGTTAGTTATTAGATTACTCAGTACAATTTTTCATTGACCTATGACTGCCCAATGGAAGATATGCTAATTACTTGCTAGTGACAACATACACACATACAGTCTTTGGTTCAAACGTTTCAGAAACGCGGCTGATGTGAGTTTAGTATCCTTTAGCACTGAAGTGTCCTTTAATATCCTTTTTGTTGATACAACACAGAAGCTTTGCGTCATTGAGGTGAACAATACAGTTCCATCATATTTTCATGAGACAGGTAATTAAATAGCAGCACGCACTGCACGGTAATGTGTCCTGCAAGTGATCGAAAAAGGGTTCCTTCGAGCCGGATTCGAACCAGCGACCTAAGGATCTCTATGAGTAATCCGCTACAGTCCTCCGCTCTACCAACTGAGCTATCGAAGGCCATACAGACAGATTGACAGCTGTTTCTTATAAGCATAATCACATAACTCAACGGTACCGATGCATCGCGCTTAGAATATTTCTTTCTGATTATGTCGGGAGAAAAATCCGACGCTCTGAAGCACTAAACAGAGAACACAGAGACATCTAGTGGCCTCCACGAGTTATTCACGACAATTTGAAGCTGACACCGGTTTTGGTTATTAAAAATTTAAACACAGGACAAGTTGCCAGTGCTCATACAAAATCATTAATAAATAACGCACAAAGGACTGTTGAAGCCTTTACCGTTTTGGTTATGTGTATCTGAGTATGCGTCTTCTACAGAAAGAAGGAAGACGTGGCTCACACGTGATTCCGCTCTCCATTTTAACTACCAAAGCAATCTGAAGCGCTAATGCTAGACAAATTGTTATTATTGTTGTTGTTATTGTTATTATTCATGATAATAATTAGTATATATTCAACATAGAAATTTAGATTTTTTAAGAAGTCTTATGATCAAAATATAATAAAAATGCTTTAAAAATGATCATAATAATTTAAAAGGCAGATGTATGTTGTTGAAGACATGTTGATTAAACGTACAGATCTTGCTATAATTTCAGTGTTGATTTCTAAGTATTTTGTTAACCTTTTTACAACCATTTAGCATTAAAGGTTGTTTCAACGTTGAAACAATAACTGACATTATTTCATCCACATTTCAACGCTGAAGGTCGGTCACGTACCGGCTGGGTAACCCGTTAAACCCTGGGTAACCCACTGAACCCTGGGTAACCCGTAACCCGTTAAACCCTGGTAACCTGTTAAACCCTGGTAACCCACTGAACCCTGGTAACCCGTTAAACCCTGGGTAACCCACTGAACCCTGGGTAACCCGTAACCCGTTAAACCCTGGTAACCTGTTAAACCCTGGTAACCCACTGAACCCTGGGTAACCCGTAACCTGTTAAACCCTGGTAACCCGTTAAACCCTGGGTAACCCACTGAACCCTGGGTAACCCGTAACCTGTTAAACCCTGGTAACCCGCTGAACCCTGTAACCCGTAACGCGTTAAACCCTGGTAACCCGTTAAGTCCTGGGTAACCTGTTAAACCCTGTGTACCCCATTGAACCCTGGGTAACCCATAACCCGTTAAACCCTGGGTAACCTGTTAAACCCGGGGTAACCCCATGCCGCAAACAGTTTTGCACTCAGGGCTCCATCAGTGGACAGTGGATAGGTTCAACAAACCAGATTTCATGTGAAAACTGTAATTGACTGGTTGCACAATTGCACTATTTGTCCATGTAGTACACAGTTACAGAAGGGATTTACTTATAATCGCACTATCTGTTATCACCCAGATGAGGGTGGGTTCCCTTTTGAGTCTGGTTCCTCTCAAGGTTTCTTCCTCATGTCGTCTCAGGGAGGTTTTCCTTGCCACCGTCACCCTCCGGCTTGCTCATTAGGTATAAATCGACACATTTACAATTTATTTTGATTTAATTTGAATGTATTTATTTCTGTAAAGCTGCTTTGTGACAATGTCCATTGTTAAAATGCTATACAAATAAAATTGAATTGAATTGAATTAAAGTGGACTGGCTTGAAGACACTTAGCTTAGACTCCAAAGCTTTGGCATAAACTCCCAGTGCCTGGAATCAGCTCTTTTGGGGGATCGAGCTTTCTCCATCTGTGTGGACATGTGTGTTTTAAACGCCCCATCACTCCTTCCAGTTCATTAAACAACTTATCAGGAAGTACAGAAACTGATAAATTACCTAATGCGACTAACAGCTATACACATAAACATTTAACTAGCGGCAGCTAAGACTGAGGCAACCAGGGGGAAATCATGGGGTACTTTTTTGAGCTCATCTTAATTGCCAACATGTTTCAGATCTGCTTTGACAGGGAGAGAGAAGGTCAGATGCCTCTCCAATTCTGGTTACACCACAGTATAAAACAGTAACTTTTACTAACATTTTACTTTCAGATTTTAATTGCTGAAATGCTGTTGTTCATTACATATCTGAGGTTTTTGGAGGTTTCTTGCACTTACACATTTCGCTGTAGTTAGGGGGGGCCTCAGTGTTTTAATCCCTACCTCTCTGTCCTGTGGATATGGATAGCTATAACTTCCACAGATAACTAAAATATCTATGTAAATCACAACCAAATCACATAGATAGATGTAAATCACAACCAAGAAGAAAAAGAAAGGTTACAGGTAACAAAACCCAAACATATGCTCTTTCCATACAGGATAGTAACCTACATAATTCAGTAAATTCAGTCTTTTAGAAGCACAGTAATGTCTGCTTGTCTAATCACTCAAATATAAAATATATAAGACCAGAGATAACAGGTCTTTAGTGCAACCTTAGCATGTCCTTTTCTAAGAATCTGCCACATACTGTCAATTATCCAATACAAATTTTTTTTAATAAAAGCAATAATAACCCTTAGATATACATTTTAGCACACACACACAGGTGGGTTATATAAAATATTTTATTGTAGCACATGTAAACACAAACTTGCATCATAAGAGTGTTTTAGTGAGAGTAGTGGGTAATGTCAGGATAGACAGTAGTAGTGCTCACAACCTACAACTGCTTCTCCAAAAACACACTCTAGTCTATTTTTTATTTACTGACAGTTTCATTAGGCAACATAAAATTTCTCCCTTAATTGGGGCTTAAGGAGTTCACAATTAAGAACTTGTTTACAAAGTATAGTACATTGCAGCCTGTTCAGTGTTTTAGAAGATAGTGCTATGTTGTCAATCTGATATTGGCAAAAATAAAAAGTCTGTACCATTAATCAGTTCCTGTTTTAATGGCCATTTCTTACAACGATAAAACTTTTGCTTTAAAAAAAAAAAAAAAAAAAGAAAGGTTTAAATCATATTTGATGTTTTCATGGGCATTTCAATGCAGTTCAGTGCGTCCACTCTATATAGGCTTCCCTGCACAGCAATCTATATAGATAAGTCATGCTTTGTACAGTTGTCTCAAAAATACACTACTGTACATGGTTATTTTGAAATGTATGGAGGATGTTACACATGCGGAGATACAGGAAACTGCATGTATCTTTTGGTGGATTTTTCTACATCCATGGAGCCATTACAGAAGTTTCTCTCTGTACCTAAAATTCAGCATGAATATAAAAAATAGTAACATGACTATTCCTGTTATGATTGTTCTTTAATTAACAATAAGGTGCATACAGTACAACTTACTTTGTTTAATTCAGGGAAAAGCTCCAGAATTACTACATCAAGCAGGATGTACGTCAGCTGCAAGGAGATGTGACAAAATTCACAAATGATTATAATTTGTATTTGTACGGTGGATTTCACAATGGAGGCAATAATTTATTTCCACTTACCTGCTTGTTAAGAACTGGCTGCTGAAGTCCGTCAAAGAGAAGCCTTATCCCCTCATATTTTGCTTCCTCTCCAATACATTTTCCAAGAAAATCTAACACCAAAGCACAAATTTCACTTCATTACATAAATATTATTAAGTCCTCAAATCTGAGAAATAATGGCCCTTATTCATGCAAACTGTGTAGATATTTGAGCTTAATGAATTATACTGTCAGGTGGCATCCAAATGATTTGCAATTTGAGCACAATTGATGAATCTACTTCAGTGGCAAGCTCATGCCCTCTACTCCCTTATTTACATATCAGACGCATATGACACACCATGATTTACACTCATATACATGTAATTTCCTAATCAAATGATCTACCTTCTTAGTACAAGGTTCAGGGGTGATTATCAATGTTATTTTCCATTGTTATTGTTAACATACTATTTACTATAATTTCATAATTATTAATATTAATTTGATGATCTAACTATAAAATTCATCATTCATCATGTTCAGACATATACCAAAGATGAAACTGATGATTAACAAAACTGTCAGTGGAATTCTTGGAACGTACATTTGTTTTACAATCATATCTTACACAACTTTGATGAAATATGTTAATCAGTGCTAAATGTGTTACTAATTAATAATCTACCATATTACTGGAGTAATGCACTTGATGGACTAATTATCATGTCTTTCATTAGCTGAATAAAATTTGTATACATACACATACTCTGTCAATTAAAACCATTCCAACGAAAATATTTTTTTGAGTTATTGAAAGAGGATATATACAGGAATTTTAAAATCAGCAGCTGCTTAACCTGGAATGTAATTCCTCATTTCATCAAATGTTTTTCTGGCTCTTTTTTGCTTGTCTTCTAAAGAGCGTGGTTCACTGTTCTCACAGAATACAGCATCTAGGGAGGATACATACTGTCAAATGATAATATTCAAATATATATGATAATATTATAATATTGTAAGTGACTAGAAATGTTAAAAAATCATGTTAAATTAACAACTAAATCCAACATAAACCCTAATTATACTAGTATGTTTATTATGAACATGTGTTATTTAATAGCAGATGACAGTCCCACTTTTTGTGTAGTACTTGTTACCTCTGAGAAGAGTGATAAGTGAAACCACACGATGCTCCTGAAACACCTGGTCTAGCTTGTTCTGCAGATAGTAGTCAGTATATGTCTCCAGTGTGTTTTTAAACAGGATGCGCCCACCCATTAAGAGATGATGTAACCAATCAGGTATATGAAACACCACTCGTCCTGCCAAAGGTTTAGGACCAAAAATAACTTTAGTTATAGTAACATAAAAAGCCTTCATAATTCTTAATGAAAATTTTTATCATTCTCAATGCTAAATGTATAGGGTAATGATAACTACTATGGATTGATAAAATAAATACATATAGATTCAACAGTACTCAGGATATGGTTGTTTTAATTAGATCACAGGCTTACCTAGAAACATTAAATAGTCATAAACTCCTTCTACAGTGATCATCTCCATAAAGTAATTCTGGTTGTGCCTCTTCTCTGTGACCTCTGAGCGATTTGCATTGTTTTTGTATAGTTCATTGAAAAGCTAAAGAACACCAAGGAGTATTCAAAGTCAAAGATACAGTTTCAGATTCAGACACTATTCTAACAGAAACAAAGCAAATAACAAACTAGAGTTTGATATTTGATATTAACTAACTCCATTCAAACTGAAAAAGCTTGCCTTTTTGTTGTTCTCTGAAGTGGGGCTGAGGATCGTGAGTTCTGGCCGGCTGGGTTTGGGTTTCGGTGACTCACATGAGTTGAAGAAAGCCTGGATAAATGGTTCTAGGTGCTGGCCTTTCTGCAGAAATGTAAATATACTAAATAAATCCATGGAATTATATAAAAGCGGTATAATCTAGTGCACTGGTTGCATCTAAGACAAAAATAACTAACCTCTTTGATTAGTTTGCTAGGTACAGATTTAATTATCTTCCCTGTAAGAGGAAAACATGAATAAAATGTTAATAAAGAGTCTGTGTGTTCTACTCATAACTACAATTATGCACAATATGTACCAAGATTGACATCAGGTAACATCTTGTCATGAAACTGCGACTCCACGCTGTGAGGGGAGAGAAAGTCTGCCAGCAGCTGGCTATTGCTCAACTCAGGGTGTTGCAGGAGTTTCTAAATAAACAAACCCAGCACGCACATGTCAGTGATTACATACAGGACATTTTGCTCTAACTGAAACAACAGTTTTTCTATCATTAATACCTGTAGGTATTCCTGAAATTCCTCACGCTTGGATGTTAAAAACTCATAGTTTTTAGGTCCAATTATCCGCTTGGATGGAAGCTGTGCATCAGGGAATGAGCCTGTTTCAAGACAAACACACATACACATATATGTGTGTGTATATATATATATATATATATATAAAGCTGTGATTAGCAAAATATCAGTTCAACAACTTTAAGCATTAAAATAAATTTCACCTACTGCCTATAAATCAAATTGTATGTACCATGAAATTCAGTAAGTTTTGACTCAAGCACATAAAATTCCAGGTATCTTCGGTAAACAGACCAATGTTCTGTCTCGTGACCCACTGAAAAGCAAGCAAAAGAAATTATACTGTAGGTCTTTCACAGAACAATCAAATTAACTTTAATTAGATAACAGTTCAATTTAAACAGTTTTGTGACTGAAGCATTTCAGGCTTTACCTGCTCTCCTGTCATTTCTCTCTACATCTATGCAATACACAGGAATCCTCTCCTTCTTCACCTCATCATCAAATAAGTCCACATAGGGAATAGTGATGCTCCAGGCCGTCAGGTTACGAGGCGTACTTGGAGTACTGATAGCCTCCACGGGCAAGTCATCCTCCACAACCATGATGGCCTCCTCCACCTAAGATGTCAAACAGTGGGGATGGATGGGAATCAGTAGAAACCATTTTAACATGTATTACATAATATTTACCTGGATTCACATATGACAGGGATAACATCAATTACACAAGCAGTTAAGATCATGAATGACATCAACAGAAACATTAATCATGCTGTTTATAATGGTTATATTAGCATAAACAGCCGGGATAAAAGTCACAACAAAACTAGAACTTAACTACTCAACACTTAAAGTATACACAGGAAAATTAATTTCCAATATGAGGTTCATGTATGATATCTTAGGATAACCTGTTGCTATATAACACCCCGAAATAATTTACACACCAAAATTGTTTTATTTTTTATTCTTACTAGATAGTCTACATTTATGCAGGGCCAAACTACTGAGGAACAGCCTATTTTCAAACTTGTCCACTACATGAGCATCAAAGAATGAGAAAGAGAGCCAAACCCATTTTGAGGTTCAAATGTCAGAGGTGGTGCTGCTGGGATACACAGGTAAATAATCAAACAGTAACTGTTATTAGACTGTTTCCATAAGCCAAACATAGTGCCTGTACACACTACCACAGTCCCATAGATATACAGTAAACTTAACATATCCTTTCTTAAAAAAATCATCTTAAGTCAGAGCTCACTAACCATATCGTCCTCTCCCTCTGCTAGGCCATAAGAGGGCAGCATGGCCCCTTCCATGGTGGTACTCTTGAAAACCCCCTTAATCTTATTGCCGATGCGGCTGATGCCAAATGATTCTCCTCGCTTTGATGTGTTCCTGAACAAAATACATATCCACACAATCACAAAAACATGCAATGTTGATGTTTAAGACTGGCACAGTGCATGCAATTGTCATGCATTTGTAAGGGGAAGTAAAGTCTTTCAAATAAACACTGCATCACTTAAAGCAGACAACTCTAACAAAAATGGACTCAATTCAAGGAAGTTCATTCAGCTCAAATCATCCATCAGTTGGCAAAGCCACATGGATAGCAATATACCATACGGTTTCCAAATGTATGTAACACTGACAAGCGCATCCACCCACCCACACACACGCACACACACACACACACACGCACATGCTCATTTGTCTTTTGAATATGAAATTTTAGCATTCGTGTATAGTGAAGGACAAGTCCCTCACTTACACAAAACAACATGGCGGAGATAAGGTATCTGTACAGGATCAGCACTTTATTCCAAAACCAGTTTAGATTTCTGTTAGAAACAATATATAACACTGCATTACATCTACATCTAGATAAAACTACAGTTACATTAAAAGATATTGTTGCCCTCACTATGGTCAACATACTGAGATTCCCCACAACACAAACACATGGGCCAGAGGGTTATCAAAAGAATCCATGCAAACAGGGCTACAGGACTTGCAACGGATCCTGACTTACTTAAGCGCAACGGTGCGCCAGGCATTAGAGCCAGATGGGTGGGTAAGAATGGATGAAACATTAGGGGAGATAGATGCAGATGAGATGGACGGAGACTCTAGGTTCATGGTATAGTCCCACTCAGAAAAGCTAGAGCCCATGGATGAATGGAAGGTCAAAGGATGGACACAGATACAAAGTGCAGCCCATGGTATGAGAGAAAGACAAACAGAATTAGCTAAGGTGGTCAAGGTAGTTGTGTAAGTTGTTGCAGTAGATCTTTTGTAGAACTTTTTCTCAACAATAGCATATAGCAGTTAGGCAACAAGATCCACTGACTGCCTCCTACATTTAGTTATCTCAAGGCATGTGGAGGCCAAAGTTACCGGATTCTGTGTGACAGGTGTACAGAGTAGACATCAGGCAATTTTAACATACATAAGCAATTTAGCTTTGGCTTTAAAAAATGGTCTCAATTTAGAAGAAACATCTTGCTAGACCTAAACTAAATTAAAGAATTCTGAGCTTCTATGTGCGAGTTATACAAAGCCACGACAGTGTTGTAGCTTTCACAGAGACATCTGCAGCTGATAAAGTAAGCAGTTATCCCCTGCATTCCAGCATGTATCTCACGTGCAGCATTATGTGGAGAATGGAGAGCTACAGGTTGAGCATGAAGCCAACAGCATACTCACCGGATGTCATCCAAACTCACGCTATTTCTGAAATAATGGGCAAAAGGAATTACAACTGTCCTCTGCAAACACTAAACCTCATGATAAAAAAACAAATAACACATATGGATATAAAGAAAAGAAAACATTCAAGGAACACGTTATATGCTGAATAAGTGAGCAAAACATTTAACAAACAATAGAATATGATAAGACTGACAAATAATAAGTGAGTAAATATAACAAGAAATGTTCCATTTTCCTGAACAGCAAGTATTTAATAGTCAGCCTGTACATTCATGTGGATGCTAAGAAGCTTGGAAGGCAACATTCAGTAGAAATAAACAGCAAACCCTGTCTGAAATGTAAGCCTTCATATCAATGTGTGATTTATCTGGCAAAGCAGACTGACTTTTTAGTGATGCACACAAAAGAAAGTTCATGGCCAAGACCAAAGCTGAATTACCATTGCAAATACTTTCCATTGCATAAACAATAAATTTGAAAGAATTCTGGTTTGATTTATGCTTTTCAGTGAAAAAGATTGAAAAGTAAACCCATAAATTCTTGTGTATGGAGTGAAATCCTTCACAACATGAAATCAATATTCACTGGGCCCTAACACTTTTCTTTATCCAAACTCTTCATCAGACAACATGCAGTCTTATGGCTAGTTCTGTGTCTATTTTGACATAAAAATTGGTAGCTTAGTTACAGATTACCACTTTGAACAAACAAACGCTTGTATAGACTATATTCAGAAATAGTTTCAGAATTTTTCTGTTGCTCGGGTCTACCTACTCATCAAAATATCTTGCATCGTTATTTGTTTGGTCAAACACCAAGTGTGCTCTTTTTTCTAACTTTTGGCCCTACTTTCAACTAATACCTGTTATACAAAGTGGAGCCCACCCACCTGCCAAGTCTGGAGCTCCTGGTTGGGGATTCTGCCCCCCTCAACAGCTGCCTAAAATACTGAAACATAGTATTCGTGTAAGTTGTTATCAAGACTTGCTAAGCAAATCTTAGTATTGTGGAAACTGATTTATATATAAACAGCTGGAGAACTGTTAAGTGCTCAGTGCTAAATACTTGGCTCATTAGTGCAGTCAAGTGTCAGGAACTGATGGCATTAAGGTGCAGTGTGCACAGAAGTGGCATTACCTCATCACTATGGCAGAACATGGGAGTAAAAACATTCTCCAACAAGGAAAGAACATGTTCGTAGGCCTCAAAAAGACAGCGCATAGTCTGCAGTTTTACGACGTCAGCATACGCACCCTCTGCAACTGTAGGGGGTTGAAAAACAATAACACATATGATGAAATCAAAGCCAATGTATTGCCATTCATGCACAATTATCTTTATCTTGCATAAGTTAAACATGACTGAACTTAAAGAGTAAGTTCTGTGGTATGTCTGCTTTTAACAATTATCCTAAAACAACAAACCAGCAACTTACCGTTTCTGATCTCCTCAACAATGAAAGGGTCAAAGCGAATTTTGTCAATGCTTTCATCAAGGCAGTATGTTTCATATATCTTTTTCACCTCCTCATGCAGCATCAGTTTTTCAGCATCAGAAAGCTCTGGACGAAGGATCTTATCATTAAACTCTTCTGAAATATGGAAAAAATACTGAGTTTAAACACATTTTTAATCAGTTGAAACAAACTCTTGGGTGAAGCAACCAAGTACTCCCAGTATTGTTGAGAGATTGTAAATCCTGGCTGAGTCTGCAACTGGCCCTGCTCTCTGAGTGGGAATGATGCAATTCATTTCTTCCCTATCAGTCAGAACAATGGTTTACAATCATAGGCATCTGGTATCTCCTGTGTACAGAATAAGTCATCACTCTCCTCCAAGTTCACTGTTTAACTGCCCTGGGAAACAACTAGACCTCAAGATGAAGAGATGTACACAATACACTTTTTATATCTGCCAACTGCTGAGTTTGTAAACCTTACCAACAGTGAGGCAGAACTGCAGCACATGAACAGCTCCTTCTTGCTTGAGGAAGTTCATGAAGCGAAACAGCAGGTCCTGCTGCTCCCGAATCTCCATAAGTTCTAGCTTTAACATCTGATTTGAAGATTAATATCATTAATACCAAACAACAACAAACAGATGCTGTTTTCTCCAGGAAAGGAAACTTAACCTCGTTCTTGCACATCATAGATTATGCATGAATTCAGAATATTTTAAGTCAATATAGAGACAAATAAATGCATCACAGAATCAGGTGAGAACAGGTAAGACTTACTGAAGTCTTTTTATTGCGTACATCTGCATACTTCTGCAGGAGCGGGACAAATGCCGAGGCCGGTTCAGTGGCAGCTTCAGGCTACAATGAAATATCCACCATCAAACAAATACATAGATATACAGCAATCATTTATTTACAGGATTAAACATTAAACATATTTGTTTAATACTGCATTCAGTTTTTATTGGACTGTTAAGGACTAAACAATCCTTGTTTGAGCTTTTTCACTATCTCAGTCACTGGGTACCTGACACTTTCAAGCTTCTACTCCTGCTGTCCCAAGGCCTACCAGCTTCTACTCCTGCTGTCCCAAGGCCTACCAGCTTCTACTCCTGCTGTCCCAAGGCCTACCAGCTTCTACTCCTTCCGTCCTGAGTCTACAAGCTTTTACTCCAGCTGTCCTGAGAGTCTCAAGCTTCTACTCCTGCTCTCCTGTGACCTATCACCTTCAAGTCCTGCTGTTCTGAAGGCTACAAGCACCTGCTCTCTCTACACAGACTGACTACTGACTATGATCAATCTGTCACCATTACTGCCAATACAATGATAATGAACGATTGGTATCCTTACCACTAGCTATTAACTTGCATTTTATATAAACTAGAATGATGGTGTGGTTATTCTCAAGATTACTTCATCCATAACACCATCCTACAATTTTTCTTTGTCACTTGTAGTTCTTGGCCTCCTTACTGGGAATTATGACATTTGTTATATAAATAAATAAATAAATAAAATTATATTCTATTAATCTCAGTTTATTTTTGTAAACTAAGCTGTGTAACTATTCTGTAAAACACTTAGCAAATTTGCTTTTAAATATTGTTGTGCATGTGAGATTTGTATTAAATTAATTTCTTATTACTTGCTACACTGTTTCACTGCTTTACGTCTTTTTTTTTTTTAGCCCAGAAGAAAACTTTCTTCACTCAAATTCACCAACAGCACAACTAATTAAAACTTACTGGAGAGTTGTCAATGAAAATATGCAGCAAGTGGTTCACAGTATCCTAAAAGAAAAAAAGGGAACACTGATTTATACATGTACAAAAACATTCATCTTAGAAACAGGTTTCTTTCCCACTGACACTCACAGGATCAGCCAAGTAATCCATGGAGGGAAGGAATACAGAGCCAGCAAGAACCTCTCTTATCAGAAGAGTAAGAGATCTGGAAAATACACAGGCATGCAAAAGAAGAGAAAAAGTAGAGAAATGTTGCTAACACTCATAATGACAGAGCTTCATTACCTGCAGTCAGTAGCTTTTGGAGGCAAAATATATGGGAAAAGCATCTCAGTAAGCTTGCGTAGGTAGAGCAGCTCATCCCTCCTGCTGCGCAAGGCCACATGCAGATCAGGACCGTACTCCTCTAACGCAGCCTGCTGCAGATGCTCGGAGTTCTTCACTAAAGCACACACAGAACAGAGATAAAGTTAACTCCAGAGTTAAGTACAATATTTTTCAAACATATAAAGTTTCTTAATGTGACTTTTTTTTCCTGCAATACACTGGTTTCAAAATCTTTTCCTGTAATGTCTAACAAGGTGGAAGACAGAGGAATCTAGAACCACTCATCCATGCAGAAAATTTCAAACCCTCTTACAGTATGTTCTTAGATTTGTGAATATAGTCTACCTTCTTCAACTCAGAAAACCCATAGGCTTTTAATATGGTTGAAATCCAGAGACAACCTGGAGCCATGGTCACTGCAAAGCACTGATTTTATGATTTCCATAAATGTTTCTAGGTTGATATAGGACCAAGTGTGGTGTTATCACTGAAAAGTTGATCTATGGTCAAGTCTTAACTTTTTGGTAGGGGCAAGATTGGCTAAAATATCCTGATGATGTTATCTTCACTACTGCCCCCTTGTGTTGCCCTAACAAGTAAGCATGCACGATGAAATACCTTTTTGTCTTGCTTTGGCAATTATTTCAATGTGTTTCATGGCAACTTTAAGTAGTTTGAGCGTTATGAGAGATGGCATATCAACCTGTGAAGCAAAAGAGAATTTCCCATTAGCAATGCAAAGAAAAGACACCTTTGATGTGATAACAATGATGGGCTATTGATGGAACTATCAAATAGCAAAATCCTATGCTAACTAAAAAATAAAAAAATGATGAAATAGTACATTACTCTCTGTGCTCGGCGGACCAGCACTGCAGCTACAAAACGCAAGGTCACTCGGAGATCATCCACAAATGCTTCATCATCTGTAATATCCCTACCAACAAGGATTCATTTTAATTGCCATATCTTAATATACAAAGACCTGAATGGATGCAATCAACATACCTGTACCATGGGTACACAAAGTTTTCAAGGACGAGCTCAAGAATCTGAGGAGAGATAAGATTCTCGACTTACCATTCAAAACTCTAAAGAAAGTCTTCTTAAACCGATGTGATATGAAGTTCTCAAACCTCTGAAAGAGACACATCCACCTTGGAGTGTACTTTTAGATCCAACCATGGCTGATAGTTCTCAAGAAGCAATGTTGGTCTAACAGAAGACAATACAAATCAGTCAAATAGTAACTTAATCTGGGTTAATCTTAGATGAGGATGAAACACTAGCAGTCAAATTTACCTGTGTCTTGTGCATTTAATTTTCCCACAGACAGCACAGCTGTGGGCAAAAGGAAACAGCTCTTGCTGCTCTGGCTGTTAATGCAGAAAAAAATGTTGACTGAAGAACTAAAAGGTGTGTATTAAGGTAATGTTATACAGTGAGGGGAAATAAGCATTCAGAGACGTTTGTTTTTGTTATTTAATAAACTTCCATTGCATATGTCCACTTAAAATTTAGACACAATGTCTTTTGACTTTATATTTATAAATATTAGGAATGTAATTGAAAATGTTATTTGGATTGAACAAATAATGTATCCTAAATGAACATGAATACAGATACAAACAGATAGAGTTTTTTTTTTTTTTTTTTTTTTTTTTTTTGGGTCTGATCCCACAGAAGAGCTATTGTAGCACAAATTGCTGAAATGTTAAAGCTGGCTATAATAAAAAGGTGTCAGAACACACAGAACACACAGCTTGCTGTGTATGGGGCTGTGTAGCCACAGACCTGTCAGAGTGCCCATGCTGACCTCTGTCCACTGCCAAAAGTGCCTACAATGGACAGGTGAGCATCAGAACTGGACCACGAAGCAATGGAAGAAGGTGGCCTGGTCTGATAAATCACATTTTCTTTTACTTCATGTGGAAGGCCGGGTGCGTGTGCATCGTTTACCTGGGGAAGCGATGGCACCAGCGTGCACTATGGGAAGAACGCAAGCTGGCGGAGGCAGTGTGATGCTCTGGACAATGTTCTGGGAACTTGGGAACTTTGCGTCCTGGCATTCATGTGGATGCTATTTTGACACACACCACCTACCTAAACATTGTTGCAAACCAGGTACACCCCTTCATGGCAATGGTATTCCCTAATGGAAGTGACCTCTTTCGGCAGAATAATGCGCCCTGCCACACTGTAAAAATTGTTCAGGAATGGTTCAAGGAACATGACAAAGAGTTCAAGGTGTTGACTTGGCCTCCAAATTCCCCAGATCTCAATCCAATCGAACATCTGTGGGGTGTGCTGTCCATCAAGTCTGATCCATGGAGGCCCCACCTCGCAACTTACAGGACTTAAAGTATCTGCTGTTAACATCTTTGTGCCAGATACCACAGCACACCTTCAGGGATCTAGTGGAGTCCATGCCTCAACAGGTCAAGGCTGTTTTGGCAGCAAAAGGGGGACCAACACAATATTAGGCAGGTGGTCATATTGTTATGGCTGATCGGTGTATATCTGCAACACACAGTAGTTTGCTCCAGTAGCCTGACCTAAGCACTGCCTAACTGACCACCAAAATAAACCCGTATTTCTATACACACACACACAAAAGAAATGTGCTTTCATATATTGAACCGTTGCTCCATATAGCTCAAACAGACCACACCGTGCACAGAGACCACACATATGTGCTCTCACATATCTCTGCTGGGCTCTCCAAAAAATATCAATTTTCTTTTAAATTTTTTAAAATATTAATGTGTACATTGTGTATCATTATTAAAAGCAAATTCTTGGAAAATCATACAGGCATTAGAATTAAATGGACTGATAGCAGCACTACAAGTGCACACCAGCTTTATAATAGATTCTGAGAGCATGTCCAGTGAACTTTTCTGATTTTTCAGGAAGGGATCAAAAACTGAAGTAACTCTAATCAAATATTAGTTGATGGCCATTGCTGTCAATAGTAAATAACTGTTTCTTGATTTGTAAAAGATTGTAGCTTTGAAACAGTTAGATTGCTCAGTCACATGTTAGGCAAATTGCTATTTGTTATTATAATTTGTCAGTAAAAAATTACTTAATTTTCCACCAGCCCTGTTTTTTTTAGTGTTTTCCAGAGTTCCAGCAACTAGTGGTAGGGTTAACGTAACAAAAAAAAACTTTCGGTATAGACCACCGACACCTCTGGTTTAAATCTGAATACGAAAACAGATACTAATTTTTTCATGCAAATTGCACCTGATGCCATTATAAAAGATGCTGTCAGTAGTTAGCAATCATGGTGGTGGTGAAAGAGCTTCCTAAAGTTCTCAGGGACATTAGTAAACAACACTTGAGTGGAAAAAACATACAAAGCCATACCAAGGACCTTAAACATCCTTGTCAGTACAACTGGTTCGATAATATTCAGGTGGAAAGTTCATAAACCACAATTAATCTTCCCCAGACAGGTGTACCATGCAAGATTTCACAACACACTCTCAGACTAATGATAAAGAAAATAAGAGAGAAGCCAGCAGTCACTTGAAAAGAGTTGCAGGATGACCTAAAAGGAGCAGGAACAACACTTACACAGAGAAATAAGTACAGTGAGTATACAAGCAATGAATTGCATTGTAATCATCTCCGTTACTCCTCTGCATAAAAAAAAGCACAGAGATGCACGTCTAATAGCATTTAGACAAATCAGAACTCTTTGAGAACAATATACTCTGGTCAGATGAAACGACCCTTGGACAATAACTCACCTTGTCATACTTAAAGAAAGAAGAGTTGGGTGTATAATCCCAAGAACACCATACCCACAGTGAAGTACGGAGGCAGGAGCATAACGATATGACGCTGTTTCTTTGCAAGCAGTATTGGGGCACTGCACAGTATCAAAGAAAACGGGAATGGGGCGATATACCAGGACAAGTTAGAGGAGAATTTAATCTAATTGTCCATGAAACTGAATGTGGGGAGAAGAAGGACTTTTTGACAAGACACTGACACCAAACATACCACCAAAATAACTCAAGAAGGTGCTTGCATGGCCTAGCACATCTTTGGAAAAAGGATTTTGAAATTTCGAGTCCCTTAGAGGAAGCCTCAAACCTTGGGGAGTTGAAAACGATTTGCCAGGAGGAGTGGACCACAGCTGAACCACAATGCTGCAAAAAGCTAATTACTTTTTAGCAAAGATGCTACGCTGCTGTAACTACAAACACCACCACTTCAAAAAAAGTGCTAATGTTGGTAATTTATCACTTGTTTTATCAAAAAAAAAAAAAAAAAAAAAACATATCTGTTTATGGTTATGAATACAGTCAGGTCTGGAAGTATTTGGGCAATGACAGAGTTTTTGTGATTTTGCCTTTATACACCACCACAATGGATTTGAAATGAAACAATCAATATGTGATCAAAGTGTAGACTTTCAGCTTTATTTTAAGAGGTTCCACAAAAATATGGCATTTACCATTTAGGAATTACAGCCATTTTAAGCAAAGTACTTCCATTTTCAGGACTTCAAGACAAATAAATCAAATAAAAGGTCTGGAGTTGATAACAGGTATTGAGTTGGCATTTGGCAGCTGTTCGACTACCAATATGAAGTCCAAGGAGATCTCAATGCAAGTGAAGGAGGTCATCATTAGGCTGAAAACATAATATATAATAAAACATAAATCTATAATAAGAGATAGCAAAAACCTTAGGTGTGGCCAAATCACAGTTGGGTACATTGTTAAAAAGAAAGAAAGCACTGGTGAGCTCAACAACATCGAAAGCCCTGGAAGACTATGGAAGACAACTAAAGTGGATGATCGCAGAATCCTTTCCTTGGTGAAGAAAAACCCCTTCACGACATCAACAGAAGTCAAGAATACTCTGGAGAAGGTGGGCGTATCATTGTCAAAATCTACAATCAAGAGACGCCTTCGTGAAAGTAAATAGAGAGGGTTTACAACAAGGTGCAAACCACTGGTAACATTTAAGAACAGGAAAGCCAGATTAGACTTTGCCAGTAAACATCTAAAAAAGCCTCCCATGTTCTGGAACAAGATTCTTTGGACTGATGAAACCAAGATTAACTTGTACCAGAATGATGGGAAGTATGGCGAAAGAAAGGAACAGCTCATGATCCAAAGTATACCACATCATGTGTCAAACATGGTGGAGGCAGTGTTATGGCATGGGCATGTATGGCTGCCAATGGAACGGGCTCACTGGTGTTTATTGATGATGTGACTGCTGACAGAAGCAGCAAGATGAATTCTGAGGTGTATAGGGCTATACTCTCTGCTCACATTCAGCCAAATGCTACAAAACTGATAGGACGCCGCTTCACAGTGCAGGTGGATAATGACCCTAAACATACTGCGAAAGCAACTCAAGACTTTTTGAAGGCAAAGAAATGGAATATTCTTCAATGGCCAAGTCAGTCGCCTGATCTCAACCCAATAGAGCATGCTTTTCACTTACTGAAGACAAGACTGAAGGCAGAAAGACCCACAAACAAGCAGTAACTGAAGGTGGCTGCAGTGAAGGCCTGGCAAAGCACAGGGAGGAAACTCAGAATTTGAGTTTTGAGAACATGGGCTCCAGACAGTCATTGACTGCAAAGAATCCAAGTATTAAAATTATGGTTATATTTACAATTATGTCACTTTGTCAAATACCTTTGAGCTCCTGAAAATGGAGGTACTTTGTTGAAAATGGCTGTAATTCCTAAATGGTAAATGCCATATTTTTGTGGAAACTCTTAAAATAAAGCTGAAAGTCTACACTTCGATCACATCTTGATTTTTTATCTATATTTTTTATACTTTTATATTTACTATATTTTTATATTAATATTTTTCTTTATATTTAATATTTTTTTTTCTATGTTGAAACAGTTGTAAAAATCATTTCACTGCAAGTCGTACTGTGTATGGTTATGCATGTGACATTCAAATTCAGATTTTATTTTTTTGTTCATATTTATAAGTAAAAGTCAAAAGACATGTGTGCAAATTTGAAGTGGATTTTTGCATTGAAAGTACATTAAATAATAACAATAATAAATAAAAAAAATCTGAGTACTTATTTCCCCCACTGTACAGTAGACAAATTACTTTAAAAAGTGTACCTTTTTCTTAGGTTTAATTGTTAAAAGGATATTGGGAAGCAGTGTCTCGGGCCCCAAGGAGCAATAAAAAGTAACCACTCCCGCTAAGAATGACCAAAAAATTACAATAATGTGAAGATACCTGAAACATAAACAGGACAGGTGTCAGTGTGTGTGTCATACACTCCACATAGCTACCAAACTGCACTTTTCCTTGTTGCTGGGCTGGGATCATCAAGGCTACATCTTTTATATCTTTACTAAGCATATTTACCCGAGAAAGGGCATGTGCTGTATCGTTAACTAGCTTGTAGAGTAAAGCTTTTAAGGCACATGAGCGGCCCTTAAGGTCCAAGGAACATAACTTATAAGTTATTTTTGAAGACATGGGCTACTATGTCCAGGTGAAAAATCCATCCTAAGATGTACAAAAGCTGCACCCATTGAGGGAAAACTCAAGCGACATGTATAGTTATGTACATTTATTTCTGAGAGAAATAAATTATAACAGTACTGATGTGAATTTATTAAACCTAGCGCCAGCTATTACCTAGTCAGTAAGACAGTAGACAGGAGCAGGAGGACGAGCAGAAAGCAGAAGACAGGGTACTGGCGGCCCACCTCTCTCCACAGCTCCAGCCTCCGCCTCACCTTCCGCAAACACACTCCGAGTAAAGCCATTCCTCCGAGCTGCGAGGGCCAAACCCAAGCTAAAGGAGCCTTGCGTTCATTTCTCCAGTTTGTCACAATAACAGTGGCATTACAGCGACAGCTGCGTTCGTAAAACTCAACTGAATGGCTATCACTGTACTGACCACAAGCAAGGCAAGTGTAACACTCTCTTCAGCCTTAGCTAGTTGTTTGTTTTGACAGACGGACAGCGCAGTTACATCACTTTCCGCCAAACAAGCCAGCGGAAACAACGAGCTCATCACGCGCATTCACCATCACACCGAATCGTTTCCTCGTTCCTCGATATCAGTTGCTCCACTTACGTCCGCTCGTGATGTGCTTTATTACGGTTCCACGCGTTGTTCGTTTGGGGTTTGGTCCCAGAATTGCGTCATATCCGGGCAGGGGCGCGCCTGGGAACACGTGTTCCTCCGCGGCATTGGTGCAGTTTGGCACTGAAGCACATGGCATGACTCCTTCCTTTCAAGGAACGGCGAAGCGACTAGGGAAACCATATGAGACTATACATACATATAAAAGGCGTCTTAATATATTCCAGCATGACCATCCACAGCATGAAATACAAACCATCACATCTCTAAAGTTTTAACACTTAAGGCTATTGCAGTAAACAGTTTTAGGACACAGATAGAAATCAAAAACTTTATTACAAAAATAAGTTACACTCACCTCATTTTACAGTATAAAACAATTTATTTGCGGGAATGCAAAAACGTTGTTGGCCACCAACAATAGTTTAAAACTGCTAACATGTCAAAAGGTTGATACAGCTTCATCAAGAGGGAGTTAACTGTGTACAAAACCGGTTGAATGGTTCAGTCAACTGTTTGCTATATAATGGAATATAAACCAAAGCTGCAGCATCCCTTTTTCCAGTGAATGATCCCATCCCTTCCCACTGAACACAGCCAGGTGCACAGAAAGTGAACCGGGCCTAGATTTTCTTCTGTCTGGTCTTGGGTGGAAATGTGATCATTCTTTCAAAACGGTGCATGATTCAATAAAACAAACAGCAAGATGATACATGATTTTAAGAGGACTTGTTTTCTAAAAACGTATTTCAATTGTTAGAAAAAGGGACACTGCAGGGCTTACCAAAAGCAGTTGACGCCTTTGTGATGTTCAAGCCTTTACAAAAGTAACATTTTATTCCAAAACTATCATACAATCATACAACCAGTAACTACATAATCTGAAGAAGCAAGGAAGCTAATTCAGTTCAAAATATGATAAAAGCAGGGCTTGTTCAGGCTCATCATATGAGATTATTTTGCATGCCCAGTTTGACTGTTTGCAGGGTCAGAGCAGCAGCAAAATGATTATATTACATTAAGTACATCTTTTGAGCAGCTGCTCTAATGCATATTTCATAGAAAACAAGCCCTGCTTTCATCAATATAAGTTTCCCTATTTACAGTACAGGCAGGGTAGTTCAATCCTCTGTACTGAGGTAGTTAACCAACCCTTTAAAGACAAGTTCTGAAAAGAACCACTTTCCTGGAATGCCTGACTTATCCATGCAAGGTGGTTACACCAAAAACCTGCAGATGTCATGTCCTTTTCATCCAAATAATTAATTTAGATAAACATGGATATTCCGACACTAAAATTGCAATTAGCACAAAAATATACATTATCATCAAGCTCCACTGAGCCACTTCAAACTCAGAGACTTTAAAAGTGCAAAAACAAAACAAAAAAAAAAAGAACAATGTTTAGTATCCTTTAGGAAGTCTGAACCTCAATTTTTTTAACTGGCATACTTTGTAATATTTGGAGCATGTTACGAGGGGGTAGGATATGACAAAATTTAAATGCATGACTTATAGGAATACAACAAGTCCAAAGGTACAAGTGAACAGAATTTCCACTGGTTTTCAAGGGTGGCAGTATGGGAGATCTGCTTCTGTAAGGCTGTAACATCATTGGGGCATTGCTTCGACCTTACCATCGTCTTCACTGGCAGCTTATGGTGTAACCCCATGTAGCAAGTCAGTCTTCACTGTCACTGGTCAGGACCAGCCTCGACCCCCTTTCCCTGCTGAGAAAAATAAAACCGCTTTGACATTTCTAGTTAAAGTAAAGTGACTACGAAAAAAAGATACCTGATAAATCTATAAAACATGCCATGTGTGAAATAGTTCTGCATTTAAATATCTTTCATATGCCAGTGGACTTTTTCAAGCCCAATTTGTGCGAAACATTTAGAAATAAAGTACTGAAACATTACAGTACTGTGTCCTTATACATCATTTAAGCAAAGCAAATAAAATTGCCTTTGCAAACCCATCTAGTCATTACAAAATAATGAGCTGCTTAGCTCTGTATATTCAAAGCAGATTTTCCAGAAAGAGAGAAACATGCAAACCTTTGGTCCATTTCTTCCACAGGGTGCCTTTTATGTGTTAGCAATTTAAAAGAGGAAAATAGTAAACAATAAATGATCAGTATTAATGAGTGGCAATTAGATATAGAATGGCCTTTCTTGTCCTGACTCTCTCACTCACACATACGTACCACGCGGCCTCTTTGTTGAGCTCCTCCTCTGGAGCCACGTGCCCCTCTGCTGGATCCTGGGCCTCCACGCTGGGAGAAACCTCCTCTTCCTCGATTTGCAGTTGCACCTCGACCCCGCGACAGAGTGGATCCACGGGCTCCACGACCCCCTCGTCCTCTACCTTGAACCTGATAGTCTTCGTAGCCATAGTACGGATCTTCATAGCCACCTCGATAATTGTGATAGTCATAGCCATAGTATTCATAATAGTCATCATAGCCATAGTAGTCGTGGGGATAAGAGAAGCCTCCCCTGCCTCCTCGTCCTCTTCCTCTTGTGGGAGGTGGCATATGTGGTGGGCCATAATAATAATAATCATCATACCTGGAGGAGGCCCAGAAATGCCTTGTTGAAAACACAAGTAATGAAATTTGAGCAACGCGCACAACACAAATTACAAACAAGCAATAAACATAACGTTAATTGCATTGCAGTATGAATAAGTAAACTTACATTTGAGTTTTAGCTGCTTGTCTCTGAGCCTTCCGCTCTTTCCTCTTCTGATCGGGTGGTTTTGCAAAGACAATTTCAATTTGTTCACCTTCCAAATCTTTCCCATTCATTTCAGATAAAGCCTGTTGAAAAATGCACAGTTAAACAAATTAGCTAATATTTCCCTCAAACATGACAAATGTGATAATGAAAGGAAACTAATATGGTACCTTATCAGCACCATCTCTGTCCTCAAAGTGAATAAAGGCATAATCCTTAAGCTTCTTCACCCTCTCGAGCTTGCCAAACTGGCTGAATGTCTTTTCTAAGAGCTCTTCTGATACAGTGCTTGCGAGGTTTCTTACAAACAGTACTTTAACCTACAAGAGACAGGACAAAAAATGTATTTCCCACCATAAGAAATTCCACAAGAAGGGTAAGAATAGTTGCCCTCAGCACATATTCTGGTTGTTTACCTTTGCCATAACCTCTGGGTCAGGGTCCTCAATGGGATCGGCCCATTCCACAGTCACCACATTTCCCCATACCTTCACCTTGCCACTCATCAACCTGCGCCGTGCTTGTGCTGCTGTTTTGTGATCCTCATACTCCAAAAAGCAGAAGCCTCTATTTTTTTTCTTGTCATCAGGCTGATGGTATAAAATTACATCGTTCAGCCCCTCTGAGAGAAAAAAATAAGTGATTAAGTATGAATCCAGGTTTCATTCATGGTCACAGTCTACATATATTGACACAGCTCATACGGGCAATTTGCTCTTGTGTTACAGAAAGAATCTTAAGTTAGAAGGTTAACGGCCATGCAGTTGTTTATCTACCTGTAACTTTAGCGAATTCCTCCACTATCTGCTCCTTGGTTTTGCTCTTGGGGATGGATCCAACAAACAGTCTATTATTGGCCACAGAGATACAAACACCAATGTGTTTGCCAGGGCGTATCTCGCTGTTGTTACACTGAAAAAGATGCACACTGTCAGTTAATTCTTTTAGGATTAATGGAAAACTGATAACTTCCTTGAAGTGTTGCACTGCTGGGAATACAAACACAGCCTTCTGAAAGTGTGCCACTTGGGGTGGGGGTATTTACTTTATAATCTATACAGCTGAGTATGCTGTCTATTTGCCAATTTCTTAATCTCAATCAAACCTGTAAAGTCTGTTTTTAAACTAATGTCTTCATTTTAGACCAGGTTTTATTGGTTAAACCTATTGGTTATCAAAATGGTTAATATTGGTACCAGTGATGCTAATTCACTTACCAGTTTAACAGCCTCCTGAGCAGCCTCTTTAGTGCAAAAAGTGACAAAGGCATAGCCTCTGTTCAGGCCACTTAGGGGATCCATCATCAGACGCAGGTCCCATATGGGTCCAGCTTTTTCAAACAGGGGGACCAGCTCATCCTCAAAGAGATCTCTTGGAATTTTTCCTACAAAAATCTAAAGACAAGAATAAGCCCCTTACTTATTCAAGTGTAAAACTTGGAAAATGCATTAAAATGAATTTTTATTCAATAAAAGTTTTCCCAATTAGAAATAATCTGCAACAGCTGCATCTCAGTATATACATAAAAAACATATATACATCTGCAAATGAAAACTACAGGCTATTTGTTATAGTTTACTGTTGGGTAAACATGCAGAAAACCTTAAAAGGCTTGTTTTGGGTGTCTGATCTTACCTCTGTCCCAACTGTGGGTTGTGCACCTGAGTGGGTTGACTCAGGAGGAGGGCCACCATATTTCCTCTGACCTGTTGTCACATCAAGTGTGTAACCAGTCCTCTCAAGCAAAGCCTGACAAATAAGAAAGATGAACATGCATCTCTGCCATACAAAAGGAGATTTAAAATAAGTGATCAAATAAAATAATACTTACTTTGATTTTTGCCTCATCTGGTCCTTTATTAGAATCTGACACTTTGGTCCCCTGCTTCTCCCTTTGCCTGTATGTCTTCATAACTCCACAAAGAAAGGCACTTTTGTTCTATGGACAAAGTAAAAGAAAAAAAAAAAATCTATAGTGGTACACATACATTCCGTATACTTACATTGGAGTGGCGATTACGAGCCTTGACAACTATAACAAAGGGCATTTTTCAAAGGCTACTTTTCTGTTAAAATAAATAAGTAAATAAAAAAAAAATTAATTCCAAGTGTCAGTGTTCATGTACTTTTCTGAAACACAGAAATTGGTACAAATTAATTAATGTAGAAATAAAAGCCACTTTCTCTCTGTGTGTAAGCAAAGTGTTAACTAGAACACACACTGACCTAGCTCCATAGTGGCTGACTGACCTAGCTTCATAAACTGTATAACGTGCACCCCTGCTACAGTGGTTTTCCAGGGCTGATTACAGTCATCCTGCACAGTCAAACAGCACTGTGCTTTATAACTGTGCTCTACATCTTATCAACAATCACTGAATAATTCAGCATTCCCATAGCTAGCCTTTGCACCAACCACTGTATGTTCCAATATAATAAACAATGGAGAAATATTACTTGCAATGCAGCCTTTTGGGTAGTTTTGCGAGCCACATAGCTCTGAAACAGACAGAGAAATATTTATCACATTAACGTCTGGGCTCTTCAACACAAACCTACCTGAACATGTGAGAGGTCACTGTCTTTAAATTGGAGGAGGACTTGCAGAGCACCTTCTTCGTTAAATTCCTTTAGAGCTTCAATTGCCCGATCATCAAGATCACTGTGAGAAACCAGACCTGAGCAAGAGATGCAAACAAAAGAATAATGCAATAAAGATCAACTGCCGGTTTATTCTTTTATCCCACTCCGCACTGTGCTATTCAAATATCGCTGGTGTCACAGCACAAATATACAGGACTAATCACAACAGATGTCATGGTGTAATTTGAGACCGCCATCCAGAAACCCTCTGCATATCAAGCTTGCTCACAGTGATTTATGAGGACCCGTCACCTGTCTTAACCACTGCCAGCTGCTCCATTGTTCCTGCATATGTCCATCTGGCAACACACTTGCCCTGACACTGTATGAGGAGACCTCCTCAGGACTGCTTAATACTCAGCTTTAAGGGTCTACACATGAAATTGTCTGAAACTGCCACCCAGGGTACTCTGTTTCCTTCAAACTGCTAAGGGAGGCACAGAGAAAAAAAAAAAAAAAAATCACTGGCCAATTTTCTTTTATGCAAAAAAAAAAAAATTAATTAATTAATTAATTTATTTTACAAACACCTTATGACTGCAGTACCCATTTTGGAAGGAAACCACAAAAAGTTGCTTTGGTTTTCCAATTCCCACAATCTTATTTTAAAAGCACATGCAACTGGATTGAAACCTGAAATGGGTGCGAATATGCTGAAAGTTCAAGGGGCCTTACCTGCTATGTAAATTTCATCTAGTTTGACAGCAACTTTTCTAGGTAACCCAGCGTCTAATAATGTCTGGAAGTGTTCTGAATGGGTAACTGCAGCCGAAGTCTCCATTGGTTCTTCAGTACCGTTTCCATTTATATGCTCTGTGGCCATGTCTCCGTTATCTGCGCAGATGCAATGAGCCAAATTAATTCAAACTGGGCAGAGGTCAAGGAACCTGTTGCCTGACCCTGTGTTCATGTTCTCGCATCCCCTACACAGAGTGCACAGCACTAGTTGAGGGACAATACAACTTGGCCCCAATTTTACTGCTTAAACACATCAGTAGGCACATCAACCTCAAACCAATTTTAATAGACACTTTCCACACCCACTTTTGAGTTTTGGAAGAATAGTCCCCTCATCTGTCAATTAACAGAAACCGCATGCAAATGTATGAACACGACCACAAATCTAACAACTAGCTCTGAACTTGAACTTCCAGCCTAGGTGTGCTTTTCCACGTGTTCTTTTGGAGGCTAAATCTAATGCTACATAGCAAGCATGTGACCAAGCACATCACAAGTTGTCGAGTCCATTACTTGCATGAAACATGAGTTCATCAGTTTATATACAAATATGCGAAGACTTGACATCTCAACGCCCAGTAATAGCGTGCATTAGTAACCACGTCGTTTCGGTTAACGTCTACTTAATAACAATAGATCATTGGATTGAACTTAATATCGGTTATCTGATATACAGCAAAAGTTACCTGGGGACACCTCATGGTCTGAAAGAACATCGCTTTGTTTCATTTTAACCGATGAGTTTCTGCAGCTTCAAATGAGGCGGTCAAACTGCAATGTGGCGCGCTAATGACGGGAGCAGATTTAGCTAACCAGTAGGCTACCTAGCTAGCTAGCTAGCCCATTTAGGCCAGGACACAAGAGCAACGTGGACACCTACAACTCCCAATAGCTACCATGCGGTATTTGACAGCTACTGTGAACCGCGCTGTCAGGCGCCTCGTATCTTAACGGACACAGAACTGGTTTATAACTAGCATCCACAATAACGTGTATTGTTCACAGCGATTAATGAAAACTCTTTCATAACTTTGCGTGCTTGTTGTTAGCCAGCTTGCTATGTGGCTATGTGGTTAGCTAGTTAGCCTGATAACTTAACCGGGAAATAATGTTTATCCTTTTTTTCTATGTTAGCAAGCAGTTTCAAAACATAATTATTTCTCCCAAGAGCAACAAAACGAGTCACATATAACTAGAATAATTACACTAATGGCTATACGTCGAGCCGAGGCCTAAGTGAGTTAAGCTAACTATATTAGCCAGATGCAAGTCAACGTGCCAACGTGCCGCCACACATGGGAGTCCATTTTCAAAAAGCCGGTCTGAGACGTCCCGACCAGTTTCTAGCTACTTTTGTTTGAAAACAAAAGAACATCAGATCACATTTTTATGCCATACATTTCTCTGCCAAGCTTAAGACGTTTATCGTACCTGTCGATTAATAATTGTTGTGTGTGGATGACTCCGGAGGGAAAACGGGAGAAAATGAAAAAAGTGACCAAAACCCCTGCCGTTGGTCCGGCGCCGCTCTTGCACTTAGCTAGGACGATGCAAAATGGCGGCTAGTATCACGCCGCGAGATTTTTTCTAAAGCACGGGGTTTCTCACGCACCCATCCAGGGGATCGCTCATGGCGCGTTTGTAAGGCTGCTGGTGCCCATATACGCTAACTAAGCATTCTCTGGCAGTACGAAAACAAAACCCTAACCAGCAGAGAGCAGCATTGTGGCTCAGGATTTGAGGATGAAGCTGTTTCCAGATTTGGTCCTGATATTCCTATGAACTGTTCAGTTTAGTGTTCTCCTTGCTCTCACACTAGGGTTCTCAGCTCCGGCTCTCTGCCCAGAAATTCCTGCCACGTGACGTTTTCTTTACTCTAAACACGCCTGATCCAGCTGTCTGATTATTCAGTAATTATTTACTATATGTAAGAATTGATCGGTTGGAACTGGGAGTGTTGTGGGGAGGGAAACCCACAAACTGTGAAGAGCAAAAAAATCAGTAGAGAAAAAAAATCTGAATTGCCTAGTACATAGTGGCCATTATGAAATTCTCCCACACGGCTGCCACACTTTAAGTAACCCTGGCTTTACCATTTGCCACCCCAGTCTAAAACCCTGGACATTCCAGTATCACAATCACTAAGCCATTTGAACAGCTCGCATAAATTGTAGTTTACACACACACACACACACATATGTTTGTGTGTGTGTGTGTGTGAATTAAATTGAAATTCTTACTATATAACTAAAAGTAAGTAAAAGGCAGACAGGTGTATTGGTAAAGATTAGAGTCTGCCCTAAAACAATATTATTTACTCAATACAGCCATCATGTGGACAAAATTGCTCATCACTATTGTACCTTACTGAGCATGATCAGCTTCTCAAAGGCTCTTCTTTTTCAGCAGAGTCCTTACAAATGTAACCTGGCTTCCATATCAAGACCCATATCAGTGCTATGTTTACCTACAAATATTCTCTATATGCCACATTCACATGCATCGAGCTATGATAGTCCACTTCATGTATATTCTGTATTTTATAAGATGCTATATCCATATGATGCTATTAAAGATGCTCCAGATTACATGTAGTAAAGTGTACTTAGTCTTTTAATTGTCCTCTATCTTGTGTTTTCCTGATATTCCTTGATATTTTATATTGTCACAATATACACTTACCAGACTTTAATAGGAAACATGTATGCCTTCTAATTCATGCAATTAGCCAACCAGGTACAATGGACACAGGCACACTGCAGCTGGAGAACTGAAGTCTGGAAAAAGACCAGGTGATGTTTTTCCTACCTTCAGCTGTCCATTTTTGGTGAGTCTGTGCCCACTGTAGCCTCAAATTCCTGCTCTTGGCTGACAAGATTGGAATCCAATGTGGTCTGCTGCTGTTGTAGCACATCTGCTGTTTTTTTTTTTTTTTTTTTTTTTTCAGAGATCAGCATTTTCTGAAATACTCAAACCAACCTGTCTGTCACCAACAGCCATGCTGTTCTCAAAGTCACTGAGATGTTTGATGTGAACATTACATAAAGCTCTTGACCTGTACCTGCATGATTTTATGTATTATATATTTGCATGAATAAGCAGCTGTACAGATGTTACTATTAAATGTTACTATTAAAGTGGCCAGTAAGTGTATGTGTATGTATGGATGGAATATTATTAAAAAATCACTTAACTTGTTATATTTGTGTTGAATTGAAAAGATTCAACCAAGGACTTTAATGGCTTCTAATGGAAAGAGTGAATTGACCGATATTCAATTTGGTTGCATTAATGAACAACAAAAGGAACATTTTTGTTGACTGAGATAGCATTTGCATGAAACCCTGGGAAATTAAATAAATCTTTTAACCCTAGATACAGTGTTCCATCTGCCAAACCATGTATTAGGTTACTTCTGTCTAAAGCCAGACTCTGGTTTCCAACACAACCAAGGATAAATGGATTAGCAACAAGGGAAAGATTGAAAGATAGTAGTGCAAGCGAATATTCGTATTTAATTTGTAATACTGTGAGTTGAATAGTTGAATAGAAATTACAAGGGAAAAGAAACTTGAAAAATAAATGATGGCAACTGTAACTTCTGCAACATTTCTTACTGAAAACCACTTAAAGTGTTCTTATACAGCAGCTGATAATGGTCGTTAAAATCTCAGATCAAGCAATTCCAGTTTTCTACCATTGTCAATAATGAGGCCTAGTAAAAATGTATAATGCGCTCATAGTACCACATTATTTTATTAGCCTGTACAGTTAATGAATTACCACATATGATGTCGCAGAAGAAAGGAGCACTCAGTACCATAGTGTGGAGCGGATGAAGAACAGTGGCTGCTTGGATACACTGCTGCATTCTACTAGATTATGTGTGTTTTTTTTAATAATGTTTAGTGTAATCCACACCTGTATTATCAAACTCAAATATTGTTTACAACAGTGCATATTCAGTTTTTCCTTTCATTCATTTAATGGACTATAAGGTCAGATAAAGGCCAGTGAGTCATACCAAGAATTAACTGGGGGGGGGACTTTTGGAGTTTTATTCAGTAGGTGTGGTTGGGAGAAACTATAAAACCCCTGAGGTGCATTTACAACAGATGTATTGGTGAGTTTTTGGTGTGAAGAAGAACAAAGGTAGTATTTCTAAATTATTAACATTTTAAATTATTAATTTTATAATGATAAACAGCTAATTGTGACTGTTTTAAAGAGAAGTAATTTATAATGTTTTGTTTTGCAGACTGTCCATAGCTAGGATGATTCTGATTCTTAAATACACTGGAGCAACAATCCTTTTACTGTCTGTTCTAACTGAAATTGGACAACTTTATCCAAACAATGACTGTGAGTTAATTCATTTATGTTGCAGCACAATTATGAATCTAATACAATACCAGAGCAAACAGAGGTTCAATAACTGATAAACTAATATGCATAAGAATCCATATGAATTGATATTTATTTTTGATATTTATTGTTTCTGCTCATTGTCTGAAAAGTTGGCTGTGAAGAGTGCAAACTGAAGGAGAACAATATTTTCTCAAAACCTGGCGCTCCTGTGTATCAATGCATGGGATGCTGCTTTTCCAGAGCTTACCCGACTCCCTTGAGGTCCAAGAAAACTATGCTGGTCCCAAAGAATATCACATCTGAAGCCACGTGCTGTGTTGCCAAAGAGGTTAAACGGGTAAGATCATTAAAATCAGAATGCTGTACCTGATATAAACATTTCTTATGAAATGTTACCGGTTTCACTGACATTCTTCTTTTTCTGGTCCCACAGGTCATTGTTAATGATGTAAAGCTAATGAATCACACAGACTGCCACTGCAGCACTTGTTACTATCATAAATTTTAGACATCATGACCTTGAAACAAACATGTTTGTTTAGCGTGTTAAAGAAATCCCTTGAATGCAAGTCACGTAACAAAAAATTACACCTTTGCTCATGTGCATGCTAAATTTTCTGTGCTTAATATTTGTTATTAAGCTGTAATTGCCCGTCTTATTATTTTAGAGAACTAAACCAAATTGCTAAGTGTAATATGTGCATCGTGCCTTTAAAATAAAGCATATGCTGCAACTATGTGTGTATGTATGTATGTATCTATCTATCTATCTATCTCTTATTATTTATTCTAGTCATCCACATTATAATTTGAATGCTATTTTATCTTTTAAAATGATTACATATAGTAGTATACAAAGTAACTAACAAACAAAAATACAAAAAAGAAAAATGATCTACCACTCAAGATCTTATAAAATATATTATTTTTAAAATAATTGTTATCTTTCAACTTGACATATACGAAGGAACATAGCAAACTGTTGTACAGAAGTAGAATTTTAAGACACACAGGACCTGCTAAATCACACACTAGTTAAAGAGATGAAAAAACAAAAACAACAACAACAAAAAAAAAAAAAAAACAAGCAAAATGGCCTACTGTGTAGATTTTTAAGTTTCAGTCTTGGGGCAGTGGTGTTTCAGTGGTTAAGGCTTTGGGCTCCAGATCAGAAGGTCCTGAGTTTAAGCCCTGGCACTGCCAAGCTGCCCCTGATGGACCCCTGCACAAGGCCCTTAACCCTCTCTGTTCAAGGGGTGCTGTATCATGACTGACCTTGCACACTGACCACAACTTCCTAACACAACAGGGATATATGAAGAAAATAAGTTCACTACAATGTACATGATAAAGTCTAAGGCTGACTTCTTATGTCAGATGAAAACTTTTGCATACTGCATGGATTTAATGACACTTTATACTACAATTGACAGAAAAACATTTCCAAAAAAAAATTTAAAAAATTATTTTCCATGAGTCCATGAAGTCAGTAGGTCTGGCACACCTAAAAGCAGTTCACGCGCTCACGTCAAAAGAGGCGTCGAGCATGCAGTGCGCGCGCGCGGCGCGGACCGCGAGAGCAGGGCCTAGCGGGCGCGCGCAGCCGTGATTGTTGTGAAGATGGCGGAGGAGGAGGCTGAGAAAGAATACAACAGAAGAGAAGAAACCGTGGCCCTGAGGAAACGGTTCCACGAATTAACCACGGTGTTACGAGACAGCGCAGACTCGGCGTTAGACGCCTCCGCTAGCTTCTGCCACGAATTTTGCCAGGTTTGGGTTTTCCTGTGATTTTGCCAGCTCGCTTTGAGGCAGATTGGTGGTGGAGTTGCACGTCTCCATCATCGCAGAGAACGGGTTAGCTTGGATGGCTAATTCCGTTAGCGCTGTCCTGCAGACTATCGGTCCGTTGACCGGCTAGGCGAAAATACCTAGGCAGCTGAATAGTCCGCAGCGTGCTTCTTTAATTAAACCTAGAAAATAACACACTTATACAAAGCGGTTAGTTTATTAGAGGTATAGGGTTTCACATTGCTGTATTTCTGTTGCAAAAGTAGCAGGTATGTTGTAGTCTGCCAAGCCCCCCCTCCTCCCCTCCCCTCCCCTCCCCTCCCCTCCCGTGATAGCTGCTCGGCTAAGTGGCTAGCTGGCTAGCTTTTTGTGGCACCTTAACGCTTAATTGCATTGATAATAAGGGAGGGTCTCGACCTAAAATACGGTCATCCACACAAGCATCTGTACTACGATGGTAATTCTAAACGACTCGATGTTATTTGTGATGACAGTATACACAATTTACAATCAAATGATGAAATCAGTTCATAAATGCTACTTCTGCAGTTTCAGGAGCTGCCACAGAGCTCGTGCATGAAATTAATGGCAAACGTTGTAGCTGCATGTTTTTTTCCCCTGCATTTTATTCGTTCGGTTTGATATATTTTTTTTCCTAGACCTTGTTGTGCATAAACAGATAGAAATGTTGTCTGTGTGAAGGGATGCAATGAGCAGATGGTTAAAATTAAGATGGCAGTAGCTAACTAGCTGATCAATGCTGACTTGCAGTGGTGGAGCAGATTTGATTGGAATTGGGTCGAGCTGGTCAGAGAATTGGGGCTGGGCAATATGGAGGCAAAGAACTAGTGATACAAGCAAGCATATAAATGCATACATCTGTGACTGAGCTTAAAGGAATGAATTACAGGAATTTATTATATGCATACAGGCTGGGACACTATGAAAAATCCATGGTATGATAATTTGACAACCCCTTATACCCCAAGAGCCCCACCCAGCCCTGTAAAAAAATGTAATTAAATAAATAAATTAATTATTGAATAAACTCTGCCGGCTCAGTAGTCCCCTGAGTGTTGACCTCCCTTCTCTCTGATGATCATATCCAGTAATCTACTACATCCATGATGATATCTGTGAAATGCTTTTTTTTTTTCTTCAACATTAAATAGCTAACTTTTAAAGGTATTCTCTAATTAAAAGATTTTCTCTAACATTTACCTAGCTTTATTTCAGGGTAAATATTCAACTTGCAGCTGACTGTCTAGTTAATAAATGTAGTGGGATATTTGTGATCCTACTATGTTGAGATAACGGTTCTCGTTTCAAAATAAATCCGAGCTTTAGTTTTGCTCAGTCCGAGTTCGCTGATAGGTTCCCTAAGATTCCTTTTTCTCTTCCCGTGAAACTCGTTTGTGAATACTATCACTTATGAGTGATTAGGAGGCTGTCTACAAGTTAGCAGAGATGGTAACAGGGTAGACATGTTTCTTAACAGTAACATTTTAAAGATTAGACAAAAAAATTATTTATGATTTCTTGTGCATCACAACAACCGTTTTGAATGATGGCTGTTAGTTAATAGGTCTAGGGTTTTGCTAGTTTAACAGTCTGGCTAAACTAGTTAACTGATCTTTTAAACCTCTACACGAGACCATATGTTGGGTTTATTGTTGTGGAAGGTCTGTGACCTTAAGTGCCACAGGTTTCAGATATTAAGTTAAATTCCCACAACATTCTATGAACAAATTGAAAACTAAACATCTAGGAACGAAAATCAACCTCTGCATGTTGTTTGCTTGTAACATTTTGCTAGAGTTGCCAGTGTTGCATTCTGCTTACATCACATTTTCAAACAGGACAGAGTTAGAAGACATAACACTGTAATGACAATTGAGTGGCAAAACCATTCGGTTGGGGTAACGCTCAAGCTTCAGTAGTGGAATGCAAAAATACAATTTTATCTGAAAAAGGAGCTTAAACTACTTTAAAAATACTTGTAATACATAACTAAAATAACATTTTTGTAACGTCACCATTCTTATCAGTGTATCAAAAAATAACAGTTAATTTACCTTTATTTCAGGTTTTCTCATCAAAACATATGATTATAAGCATTTATACATAGTGGTCTGTAAGCGATTGGTCAGTGACCCATTTTTTATTTTCATTTTGGCTCTGTAAATGGATTTGATCTAAGATAGTGACTGAGATTAACATTTAGAATATTATTTTAATTTGTTGAGTGAAACTATTGGGAACACATTTTTTTTTTTAAATACATGGACCTAAAGAGAGTTGTGTCAGTTTTTGCAAGTTATAGCTTACAGATAATTTCATTTCAGCAGGTTTTATGTAAGACACATTTCCATGTTACAGTATGTGTGCAAAGAATCAATTGTTTGACCTGCACATGTTCTCAGTGCTAAATCCATTAGGATTATATTTAGGTATTACATCATTTACAAATCACATGGCACATCTGCCTTTTTAATTGATTTATGTTGATGCCCAGCAAACACGACAGAACAGATACTTCCAAACAAAGTGATTAATCAGTATATCGAAATTATCGAAATATCGCAGATGTAAGTACTGCGATATGCGTAGTGCAAGGGCTTGTGATAACTGAATGATTTTAATACTTCAAAAAGTTATGAAAAGTCAAAGTTTTAGGGTGACGCATATAGCAGAGAATGCTTTCTTTTCCTCAAAAGATCATGAAACATGTACGTTATGTCATTTTCAGTTTTTAAATATATATATATTTTAAAAACAAACTAACGCAGAATGTTCCCAATTTCAATGGACAGTCTATCTTGAAAACCTTTTTTATTAAATATGTAAAAATCTGCTTACACAAATTACTGTCTTTCCAGCAACATGACTGATACTGTTCCATACTCTGACAAACTGAAGATTGCGATTTATGGGATGCTACAGTACAGTACATTTCTTCCCCTCTGTTAACAGATACTTGTGGAACATGGAGGCCAATGGAAGTCGGAGGAAGATCCACTGCCTTTGCTGGAGATGTACACAGTGGCTATACTATGCTTTGCCGAAGCCACCCCCTTTCTTTTTCCCGAATGTGAACATGTCACAGTTGTCCTTGAGAAGTTAGCTTTGTGAGTAGAAGTAACCTAAATATGATGGGTGCGTTACTGTATGTGACTTTAGTAAATTCAGTCATTTACACTGAAATTTTAATGTATTTTAGGAGCTGTCTGGACTTTCTGCTCTCACTCTCGGAGAAAGTACCAGGTGCCCTATGGGAAGAATTTCAGTCTTCTGTCAAGGTTAGACAATATTTATTTGCTTCACTTGAAATTTACTGTTTGGAGCAGTGGTCAGTCTGAGGCAATGCCTGTCATTACTCTGTAGAAAAAGATGCTAGATGGGGCAAAGCATTGGATGATTTGAATTGTAAAGAATTTTTAAAGTGAATAAAAAGGTTATAAATTAACTATGAAAACTATGCAGTGGATAATTACATAAATGCAACTGTGCTTTACTTGAGTTTTGTAGAATTTGTTGTGAAAGTGATATGAAACATAATTTTCATTAGTTACACTTGCAGATTCCTGTTACATGACAAGTATTTATTAAAGGATGCACGTCTCTTTATCATCATTCTACAGGTGGCACATGGTATTCTTCAGGGCAATGGGAATATGCAGCTTAGTACTCTGATGGCTCTAGCTAATGAAAGTGGGGTTTGGACCAACACCACTCTGTGTCACATTCTATCAAACAACATGCCTGAAGTTGAAAAAGGTAAAACACATTCTGGTGCTTGTTGTATTTACATGTTGTATTGTTGTATTGATTTTGTGGATCGGTAAATAGAATGAGTGGTTCTGTCAGCAGTTAGAGGTTTATTTTACAAGTTCATCTGACATTTGTGTACTTTGTTTGTTCACAGTTCATGAGCTCCTAGCTCGGGAAGGACCTACACTGCTTGATATGCGTATAAAGCACCTTATCAAACAGAAGTGTGTGGAAAAAGCTGCAGTGCTTGCAAAAACATGTGCAGAGTTTCCCGAATTTGGTGGAAAGAAGAATTTCAAGCAGATTTACCTTGTATGTCTGTGTGAGACAATGTCACAACAAGAACTCATGCAAGAGGTGAGAATATTTTAATGTCTACTGTGATTCAGTTTTGAAGATATAATATGATTCTTTTTGGTTGGGGAACAGTTAGTAATTGTTTAAGTTGGTAATTGTTTGCTTTATTCCAAATTGCTCTGAAAAATAAGAAATTCTCAAATATACATAGAACGTTGGAACGTTTTTTGTTCTGTACATTGAATTGATATATCTTTATATAACTATGTGAAGGAACAGTAGATACGCACATGTAGTCATATATAAATTAATTCAAAAGTAAATGTAGGACTAAAAGTTTTTGTAGGTTTCACACATTATTATAATCACGCTTAAGCATTTTCAAAATGCAGTTGTTTTTAAGCCAAGTAATGTTTTCCAACCTTCTGTTTCAGATAAAGGAGATTGACTGCAAAGATGCTTTGGATATGATTTGTAACTTAGAATCTGAGGAAAATGAAAAAGGTGCCCTGAGCCTTTGCACTGCTTTTTTCAAGCGCCAGCTTCTCCAAGGGGATGTGTATTGTGCCTGGTATGACCATTTTCAAGTTTTAATAAATGTATTATGCCTGTGGATGGCATGCTTTACACAACCATTCTGCCTGTGAAGTTTATTTATGGGTCTTCCTATTCCAACACCCTATTATTAGAAGTGCGAAGTTGTTTCCAGAGATTCAGGAGCTGAATCATTCAAAATTATTTACATTTGATATTTTACATATAATAGTTGAGGTCAGGTTTAAGAAGATTTCTGTGTTACTAAAGTATTGGAAGGTACATCAATTGCCTCTTACTCATAAAATAATAGAAAAGAAAATTGCGTTGGCTCTGGATATTTTGCATGTGGCTCTTCAAAAGTGATATATTGTGACTAACATGAATAATTTTTTGTGTTTCTTTGATAATTTACTTTGGCTGTATTTCAAGACGACAACTTAAGTTCAATTGTTTTAACTTAATTTGCAGGGAACTGACACTGTTTTGGAGTAAGCTTCTGATACGACTTGAATCAGCACAGGCCTTTTTGGATCAATGTAGACTGTTAGCACAGCTCTCTGGCAGTGTTTACCATATTCTTCTCCTCATCAAAGTTATCCAAGCAGAGGTAAGGCTTCATTTTAGCTAAGACACTAAGTCAACAATATTCACTTAGATGTAATATCACAAGTCGAAGTAATATTATACATTTGTTTCTTTTTAAGGTTCAGAATGAAGGACTTCCAGTGTGCATTGAAATGTGCATTCAAGCTCTGAAAATAGGAGTGAGTGACAATGAAGACTGCAACACAACTATCTGCAAAACTATCTCCTGCTTGTTGCCCTTAGACTTGGAAGTGAAGCGGGCATGCCAGTTAACTGAGTTTCTTGTTAAGCCCACTGTGGATTCCTACTATGCGGTTGAAACACTCTTCAACGAACCTGACCAGAAACTTGAGGAGGAAAGTCTCCCGATTCCAAATTCACTACGCTGTGATTTGTTATTGGCATTGAAGACGCAGTGGCCTTTTGACCCTGAGTTCTGGGACTGGAAAACTCTGAAGCGCCACTGCCTTGCTCTGATGGGGGAGGAAGCATCTATCGTGTCCTCCATTGACAAATTGAATGACAGTGAGGAAAATGAAGGGCTGCTGGATGCTGATGAGAATGAGTTCAAACATCTGGAATTTACTCTTAGTCCAACAAATGAGGCTAGTGGCATTGAAGCTGAGAGAAAGAAAAAAAGGGAAATGAAAAAGTTGAGAGAAAAGGGATTTGTGTCTGCAAGATTTCGCAACTGGCAAGCTTATATGCAGTATTGTGTATTGTGCGATAAGGAGTTCCTTGGGCACAGGATAGTGAAGCATGCACTGAAGCATGTCCAAGATGGTATTTTCCGTTGTCCAATCTGTACTAAGACATTTGAGACGAGAGCAATTCTTGAGCCTCATGTAGCATCACACGTGAAACAGTCGTGCAAAGAACGGCTTGCTGCTATGAACGCAAAAGACAAAAAATTGAGTTCTGCCGAACCCTTGTTGACTGATGGTAAACAAGACTACAGCAAATCGGCTGTAAATGTTGGGCAGGATGTGTGCCCTACCGTTGTAGGAACTTCAAACACTAATTCTAGCACTGCTGGAAATGTTAAACCTAAAATATGCTCTCCAAAACGAGGTAACCCTGTACGTGATGTTGAAAACACTGAAGATTGCTCTTGTCCTGTTACAAGCTGTCAGAAAGTATTCAAGTACTTCAGAAATTTGGTTGCACATGTTAAGGCTCACAAAAATGAAGAGGAGGCTACACATTTTCTTGAAGTACAAAGCCAGAAAGCAATTTGCCAGTATTGTCGTCGTCAGTTCGTTAATATGACTCATTTAAATGATCACTTGCAGATGCATTGTGGCGAGAAACCATATTTCTGCATTCAGCTGGGATGCAAATGCAGCTTTAACTCACATGCAGAACTTCTCATGCACAGAAAGGTGCACTCAGAATTCCAGGCACAGTGTATGTTTCCAAACTGTGGGAGAGTATTCAGTGAAGCTTACTTACTCTATGATCATGAAGCACAGCACTACATCACATTCACTTGCAAAAGTGATAATTGTGGCAAGATATTTTACTCTCTGTCTCAGCTGAATTTACATCAGAAAGAGCACATGAAGCCGGAGTTTGCTGAAGTTGAGGGCTTAAGGCTTCAAAGTGAGACAGTGACCCAGAATTCTTTGAACATCGAAGAGACGTCAAATCAAGTCGCTGATGTTCCACAAGATTCTAGTCCGCAGAACATGAAACACTCTGTTGAGAACACGTTAAACTCTACTCATGGCTCCGTAGAGGAGCCTGATCACTCTTTATCTTACACAAGTGAATCATCAGTCACACATGACCAGTCACCAGCTAGGGGCCCTTCTGTTGCACAGACTAATGAGGCAACTAAGACTCCAAACACAGCTTGTGTGACGCAGTCTGACATTGATTCTGCAAACCAGATTAATCTTCGATCATGCTTTGTGAAACTGATGCCTATTCCAATCAAGTATGATGATTCTGTTTTCTTGAATGCTCTTAAGAACTCCGACGCTATGACTCAGTCAATTTTGAAAGATAAGAAGCTATTTTGTTTTACTTGTAAACAGCTCACAACAAATCAGATGACACCTGATTTACAAAATGGAACTTCAACAAATGCATATGCACAACCATGGTCACAAAAAAATCAGGAAAATGGAGGAGATAATCTCACTCACATCTGTCCATTTGAGACATGCACACGAAAATATAGCACTTCAAAAAGTTTGTCAAGACATGTTAAAAATGTGCATATTGAAGCTTTTGAGGAGTGGAAACTGTCAAGGAAGTACAAGAGGATTGCAGAAATTGCTGCAAGAAAATCTGATTCTGACCATAAACACTCAAATTTTCAGACTGCCAAAAAACGGATAAAATCTTCTACAAAGGCAATACCCCACCAGTATCCAGAAATCCAGCAGGTGAAGCTTCAGCCAGACTGTACAGCCGCAGACGCTATTCCACATCTCTCTGGTCCTATCAACGCACAAACTTTTGGTGCCAAATTTTGCCCTCAATTTGAAGGAGCTCAGAATGAAACTCCACTATCCGATACTCCATTAATGCAATCACAGATGGCTCAGTCCTGGACTTCAACTTCATTTGATGGATACAATTCTGATTACTCTCTGCAGAATCAGTTCCCTCCAGTGATCATGCCTGATGGCTTACAGCAGTCTTATCCATTATACCTACCACACACTGATCTCCTGTCAGAAAGAGACATGGATTATGCTCCTTCCTTATCTGATGACGGCAACACACTATCAACAGGAAACATGGATTCGCACTCAAGTGTAATGAATGAAGCTTCTAAATATGTGTCAAGCTCTTTAAGGGTGTTACATGCTCTTAATGGTGATCAGACATGTGAGATATCACAAATGGCATCAAGCGAAGAACTTGGATACATGCAGATCAGACAAAACCACAACAGTGTTGTTCCACCCGATGTTAGTGATTTGCATTCTGTGTCAGAACAGAATTTCAATCCATATTTTTCGTCTTATCCAGCAGAGACGTGTTCCACTTCAGTACAGACTCTGTTAAAGCCAGAAAAAGAATACACAGTTAGTGATGCTAGTCCGCTGTTCTCATCAGAAGTTAAAAGTCAAACCCATTTTGTATCGCCCATTTGCAAAGAAGAACCTGAATGTTTTTCTGTTTCAAATGCCAGTACTACAGCAATGGAGAATGAACAGAATAATGATCTACTCGCACAAGAAATGTCACCAGTGACAAGTGAAGATGTTTCTTGTGGCGATAAGAGTGTTACAAGTCCTGGTGAAATCATGAAAATGAAGAAAATTAGATCATCAAAGAGGACTAAGTGGCCTGCAATAATAAAGGACGGAAAAGTTATTTGCTGCAGGTGCTACAGGGAGTTTACCAGCACCAAGTCCCTTGGAGGACACTTATCTAAGCGCTCTCAGTGCAAACCATTAGATGAAGTTGATCTTACTGCTGATTTGCCTACATCATTTCTTGATTTTCTGAATGATCCAGATATTTCAACCATCCCAATATCTCTTCACAGAAATGACATGCATGGCCAAGATGCCCAGTCACTTATACATCAGCAGTCAGAATCAAATGTCCTTAACAGTAGCAGCTTTACAGACATCCATAGCCCAAATTACAGTCTTCAAAACGGCCATCTGTCATCTGGAGACACATCTGAAAGTCCTTTCATAGCCCCTAATAATCAGAGTGGAAGTTCATCTACTGTGCCATCTTTGAAAATTCTTGATTTGCCAGAAACTGACACTGAACAGAACTTTAAAGCTGAAATATCTTCTACAGCTCCTGGTGAAGATGGCAACATTTTAGAAATTGAACGGGCATTACAACGCCTAGATTTAGTAGATGGACTCACCCAAGACCCCTTAAAAGTCAGAACGCCTGCCTTGCAAAATCTTGTGGCTGTCACTGAAACAACAACTAAGAGCTGTAATAAAACGAAAAGTCAGGGAGAAAGTCATGATCTGAAGAATATTCTCAAACCGTTCAAATGTACTGAAGATGGCTGTGTCTATGGTGCAATGACAAAGGAAGCTTTATTTAAACACCTAGTCCGTGTACATGAATTCACTGAGGACAAGGTAAATGAACTGAAGAGAAACCCAGACAGATTATCACCATACGTTTGTCACTTGTGCTCAAAGACATTTACCAGAACCACAGGCCTTAAAATCCACTATAAAAATGTACATCATTTGTCAAGGGAGGAAATATCTAAATTAAAAATTGGCAGACAAGGCAGAAAGACAAAAGCATCTAACTCTGCATCAAAAGATGCAACTAAGAACCTTGCCAGCCCTCAGACAAACAGCTTGTCATCCGTGCAGTCTATGTCAAGTGTAACTTTTGGCATGGCAGGTACTAATATAAAGACTGAACCAGCAGACTTTGCAGGAAAAAAGCAATGTCTTAATCAAGTTGCCCTAACAAGTAGTGTGATTAGTCCAGCTACAGATATGTTACAGAAAAATCCAGGTCCTATTTTAATATCAGAGAAGGATTTAAAACCACTGCAAAGTCCTTGTCACAGTGCAGATAATCTGAGTGTGCAGAGTTCAACAGTAAGTGTTAGTCAAGAACTGGCAGCTGGAAACTCTGTTCCTCTTGACAAACAATGTGTTTTGGAGCAAGCTGCCAATGCCTCATCCACACATGTTGGAGAAAGCATGACTGAACAAATGGACAAGTCAAAAAAGGCAAAACCTAAGGAGAGGTTTGAACCCCTTAAAAAAGAGAAACCACACAAAAAACTTGTGGCCAAAGTTGATTCTGTTGATACAAATGATGAGGTTAGTTTGTACAGGCCATACCGATGTGTCCATGAAGGATGCGTAGCCGCTTTTTCTATACAGCAAAACCTTATCTTACATTACAAGGCGATGCATCAGTCAGAGATCTTAGACGAATCAAATGAAAACATCAGTGGTGATCATAGTGATGGGTCTGCTCGTGTCCATGAATTCAAATGTCAAGTGAAAGAATGTTCAAAGGTTGTCTCCAAAGTTACAAGCTTACTCAAGCATTATCTGTTGCTTCATAGATGCACATTAGAAAAAGCTAGTGCTTTGCTGTCAGGTATTGAGGTAGGGAAATTTCAGTGTGATCAGTCCAAATGCTCTGCATATTTCACATGCCATCTGAAATACATTGATCACATTAAGAATGACCACAAAGCAATAAGAGTTTCTGCGGATGGAGACTTTGAAAGTGTAGACCTCACATTCAAGTGTGAATATGAGGGTTGTGACAGGGTGTATACCACAAAGTCAAATCTTCTACGACATTTCATGAAAAAACATCAAACAACATTTGAAACCATTAAACAGAAACAAAAAAAGGGTGAAGGAGAAACTGAATCAGCAAAAACACTTGGTGCAAAACCTAATGATGGGAAGGAGAATATTTCAGGTAACAAGATCAAACTGAAAAAGAAAAATTTGAAGAAAAAGGAGGAAAAAGCCCGTAACCACTGGACAAGCTTTGGAAAGCCTTCTCTGAAGTCCATGGACGAGGCATCTGCCATGTGTACTGGGCAGTTTCCTCTACAGTACCCATGTATGATTAAGGGCTGTGACTCAGTCTCAAGTACAGAGCGGAATATAGTTAAGCATTACACCACTCACGGTCTCACAGAACGCTACATTGAGAATCAGAGGAGCCACTTCATATTCTGTAAGAAGAACTCACGATTAAGGAACAAAGAAGGAAGTAAATCGGATGAAATTTCTTCAGACACCACTGAAGTTGAAAAGGCTGATTCTGACGAAAATGCTGATCCTGCTCAAAAGGCTGATCCTCAGCAAAACGTCGATCATGCAGAAACGGTTGATCCCACCCAAAAAGCTGATCCCTCACAAAAGGCAGATCCTCAGCAAAATGCTGAACTGACACAAAAGACTGATCCTCAGCAAAAGGCTGATCTTGTGAACTCCATGGTTAAATCCCAGGATCTAGAGCCTGAAAATAGTGCTCCTCCTAAAACTGAACAGCTGGCCTTTGCGACCTCCACATCCGAACTAATGCCAGTTAAACGCAAAAGGGGGCGGCCGAGGAAGTCGGAACAGACACTAAAAGTCAATCCAGAACGAAAGCAAAGTCTTAGACACAGCACTACAGATAGCAATCATGTCCCAAAAGTTTCAGGATCTACATCAAATTCTGCTGCCCATCACCAGGAGCAGACAGAGAGTGGAGTTGCACAAAAGCTTTTCAGTCCTTTAGGGTTTAAGGCATCAATACTTAAGTTATTTGAAGAGCCTCCATCTACAAATACTTTCAAGAGGAAATCAAGTGAAAGTGATTGGACTGATAAGCCATTAAAACGAAAACAAAAAAATCTAAATGCTAATAGTATCTATAAAAACTCTATGTATCTGAAGAAAAGTGAGGACCAAAATATGGTTCATTTCAGAAATCCTCTCAAGCTAGAGTCTGTCAATAATGTTAAGATTGTTATGGATGGAAGTTTTTCCAATGGTGCTGATCTTTTGCTGAAACAACTTCAGGACATGCGGCCTACGGTCATCCTGAAAAAGTGGCTGTGCAGTTGATGACTGGCTTTGAGACTGATGTCTCTGTCTCTTTTCAGAGCTTTGCACTCAGGATTAGATAATGTTACATGCTGCAGACAGGTACATCAGCTAACAGTTTGTCTGAGGTTTTTCAAGCATTTCATTTGATTTGGGAAGACTGAAAAAGACAGATTCTTATACAAAATATTGATTTTACATTTTGAGATACCATTATGTACATTAGGGTTTAAATGTTATGTAGAAACATATTTGTATTTATGAAGTCAGTTCTCTTTTAAAGCTTAGCATTTGCTAAATGTAATATTTTACACACATGCTGAAAAAATGTTTTGATATATCCCTATGGGATCTGTTTCTTTTTTAAGTATATATTTATTTTTTACTTCACTGTAGTGTATAGTAATGTATATGTCTTCCACACAATATTCAATAAAAGTAACCTGAATGCTTTCTGTAAATGACAGTTGTTATTTATCAGAGCTGCATGACCAAGGCTAACTTTTATTGCAGTTACTTATTGGGATACTTTTGCTACAAGCCGACTTCAAGTATTAAAAATTTAGGCTTATATATTTCTTTGGTGGCTGTAGTTGCATGTACTCAAGTTTTGTATCTCCCCATTTTAATTTGTTTGAACAAACAAAACCATTCTAATAATTAAGCAAATATGTGAAACATTTCAATCGGCCGTGTAATGTACCATATTGTCCGCTCTTCACTTAGGAATTATCAAAGAGGCAAACATTCAGCTACTGTTAACACAAGAGCACTGCACCATGCATGGCACCATTACACACATTCATAATTTATTTTAGCCAATCCATCTACCAGGCATGTTTGTGGGAGGAAACTGGAGAACCAGGAGGAAACCCATGTGGATAGGGAGAACATGGGAAACTACACAGACAGTAACTCAAACTCGGGATCTAACTGGGGGCCCTGGAGCTGTCAGGTGTCAGTGCTACCCACTGCACCAGCTTCGGAGAAAACAACATAATTAATTTAACCTCTTACAAAAGCAGCCTGAAACCTGAAAGTCATTCATGATCAGAATGAAATTTTCACTTAAGATATTAGTGTGTTATGTGCACACTTCATATAATGTGCTGAGAGCATGGAAAATATTTAAATGTCAGAAAATGCATCAGTTCTGACATGGCAGGTTAAGTGTGATGTGCACATAAATCTTAAGAGGCCTCTGCACTTCCTTTTGTTATTTCAGGAAAACAAAGTTTCAAAATGTCAAGATTAAGATCTAAGGTTTATAAAGTGAGTAAACAACATATGTGAAACCTTGGCCTGTTGGGACTTAGACAGAAAACAATGTTGATATAACCATGAAAACTGCACAAAGGAGAAATATGCTGTGAATGAAATGCTGCATATCGCCCCTAAAGGGCAAAACCAGTCATGAGGATGAATGTGCCCTTTAAAGCACACAGCCAAACAAGAGACTGATGCTGCGTCCCACTTCGCCTACTTATACTACGCACTAAAAGTATGTACTCTTTTGTGAAGAAAAAGAGTATGCAAGTACTGGTACATACTAACACGTCATGTAACGGAAGAGAACGTTGTTGCCAAGTTACGCACGCTGACACCGGAAACAAACTCCTTGCTGCATTTCAGCATTTCCTCATTTATTACTCCATATATAATTTATACTATACAGTTTAATTTACCATTCCCTTGATTTATTTTTCCTCATTTCATTTACACCTCTCTCAAATGCGTGCCAGTGAAAAGGGAGTCATTTGTAACGCGGCATTTTATTAGGTACTTGGTCTCTTCATCTGAACCTACAAGATAAACATGGTACTCTTTAACACAACATCCATCCATTAGTCTTACGTGAATCTTACGTTTGAAGGTTGACTGTCACAAAACTCCTTCCTCGCGCAAGGAGTTGTCTGCAGTATTAACTGAAAAAGTGTCCATGGATCAACGCTTCGAAAATCTACCGGAAATAGCAGACCATCCGGGTACCTTTGGGATACTTATTTCAACATACTACAATTTGGGACACACTAATTCTAATCTCAGATACTATTTAGGATGGATAGTAGGTGAATTGGGACGCAGCATGAATATCCCCTTTAAAGTGCATAGTCAATGAAAAAGCTGAATATCCCCTCTAAAGCGTTTTCCAAGCACTGTTCTTCTGTCTTCTACACCAACTACATGTCTACAGAAAAACCTGAATTATAGACGGCGTAAGCTCACCAGTTGGCTAGAAATATTATTATAAACTAGTAAAAATCTTAGTAAATCTCGGGCCATTCCCAGCGACCTCTTTTCTTCCTACGTCATAGCGATACGTCAGAAGCGCGGGAAAACCAACAGGAAGTGGCGTCGCGTTCTCCCGGCTCATCAGGCTGCTAAAACATGGCTACTTCTTCAGTATCAAAGGTAAAGTTTTACTTCTGTGCCTCTTGATAGTTTTGAAATAGTGCACGATTAGTGGTTTAGTTAACAGCACTTTAGTCGTATTACCGCTGCAGATAAGATAGTGGGCTCCAAAGTAGTGAAGCTAAAAATAAAGACGAACTTCTTTTTCTAACTCGCCTTTCCACCTTAAATGACTGCAGACGCGGTATAGCTCCTGTAGTGGGATTCTCACATTCATCTATCTTTTTAATCCATGGAGTACTGTAAAACTGCACTGTCCAGCTGCAATACATCTCAGTGTAGTTTAGGTGCTTTCGTGCTTTTTGGTGGTACTAATTGGGAAATAATATTTGTGTTATGAAGAACTTTCGCCTTTTAAAATGGCCATAATATGTTGTTTAAAATGATTTAAGGTGGAACGGGGAATTTGAATAGAACACTAGTCTTGCTTTTGTTTATGTATTGTTAAGCTTGACTTCTTTGGAGATGCTATCTTGCATTTTGCTATCTTGTCTACAAACCAAACTGATGAAACTGGGGATGTTTAGTACTGCACGAATTTATACCAAGAACAAGTTTAGACTAAAGAATGACTGACAACCCTTCACTCAAAGACTCATGCATTTATATCTAATGCTTTTTGTATTTGTGTGTCAAGGCAAGGTTTTATATTCCTTAAATAAATTTATGTTACCTTATGTTGTGTATTTTAGTTATTATTTATTAATCACCAGGTGCTTTGAGCACTAGCTGGTGGTTATTCAGTACCTGGATCTTTATTCAGTGTCAGGAAGGACGTGGTCCTGGTTAGTACTTTTCAGAGTCACATAGAAATCTAACTTTGATCCTGATCTTTCATTTCCTACATGTTTAGGGTTGCTTTGTCTTCAAGCCAGGTTCTAAGAAGAGAAAGCGACCTGCAGATGCAGGTAGCATTTCTTTTAGTATATCAACCATCTGGTGATATTTTTCCCCAAAGCTGTTACCGACAGAAGTTTTACTGTTTTGTTTTTGTAATTTTCATGATTGTGATCAGAAGACTACTTTGTTGGAAGTGGTGACTGTGCGTATGGCAAAGAACGCTTTATTACTTGTCAAAGACTTTGGGAGAAGATTAAAACAGACACAGAGGTTTGTGGCATTTTTTTAAAAGTAAAATCTTGATGGAAATAAAGTGAGACACCCCTCTGCTTCCCTTTTGATACTTGATCTTTTCATTCCCAGGCAAAGTGACTTATTCTCTCTTACAGATATTGCAGGATGACTTGAATAAGAAAATATTGGATAGCCTTTTAGCCTTCATCAAAAAATGTAGCTTAAGCTTCCAGTCCAGAGCCAATGACTGGGCGTCTCTCATGAGAGCCAACGAAATACCTACAGCTGCCCTGGTGCTTGGTATGTGCTCAATTTTTTATTCATTATTTCAGCTATAAATGTACAGTCTATTGAAGACAATAATTTTTCTCCTAACATTTGTTTCTGTTAGGTGTGAACGTACCAGATCATGACATGACGTTTCAGAGCCTATCTGACCTCCTACAGGAGTCTGTAACCCCCTTTGCCGTCTCTGTACAGGCCAAAGAATGTGCAGGTGTGCTGTTTTCCCTGTTATGAAATTTGCTAATAAAGTCATTTTTGTGGCTTTTTATATGAAATTTAATAAAGTCAGGGTTAGGTGCAGAAACCATCTTGTGTTCATACAGCTCTGAAGAATCTGATGCAGAGAGTATTAGAAAGATTGATGGGTGCTCGTGTGTCAGTGGAAGATGATGAAGAAGACCCGAGTGTGCCTTTACCACAAAAGAGGGTATCCTGCTCAATGAGTGCACTTTGTCAGTGGTATAAGACAGTTACGAAGGTGAGAAAACATTTCAAATAGTTAGTCTAATCATTTCTGGAGGTTGCTGTGTCCACCAATGCTAATGTTTCTATAAATAAAGCTGTACATAATTTTGCTACTGGACATATGGAGCTCATTGTGTTTGTTGCTGCTTCTTGCAGAAACAGACTATGAAGTCGCCAGAGAAGAAATGCAGTTCAGTAAATGACTTCTCAGAGACTCCACCAATTTTGGTGATTTTCAAAGATTTTGAAGCTTTTAATTCACGTGTTCTACAGGACTTTATTCTTATCTGCAGGTAAATGTATTCTTGTTACTTTTACTAATTCCTGTTCTACTTGTTACTTGTGTTTTGTCTATTTTTGATGTACCAGAAATTTCTTTTTTTTTTTTCACCATGTGGACATCCAAGCAGTAGGTGATGCTCAGTATAAAATGTTGGTAAACTCTATTATAAATAGCACCAGCTATCCACATTTCAGTGTATTTTGCATACACGCACTAGTTACTACTGCAATAATTTACAGACAGCAAGAGGTAGACTATCTGAAGTTGTTGGTCATGTAGGTAGGTATATTTGTTTGATGTGTTCTTGTAGGTTGCATGGATGACTGAGTTTGTAAGCTGGTAGTATATAGGGGTTGCTGGCAATATGTTTCTCACTTACTGCAGACTTGTAGCACAGTTGCATGTGTCTAGCTGGCAGTATGTTTCTCACTTACTGCAGACTTGTTGTAGCACAGTTGCATGTGTCTAAGAAAGACGTCTATAGAATATCTCTTTCATTTACTTTTTTTTCTGTGCATTTTCTCTGGATAAATTTATAGACATGAAAAACATAAAACAGATGTCTCGTTGTCTCCTTGTTGCTCTACAATTTTTAAAAAATCTGTTTCGATAGCAAAGATAACATATTGCGTCTATATTGTAGAACTATTGTGTAGCCTATTATTAGTGATCAAATAACAATGCAACTTCATTATGAGATTAGGTGCTACGGTTTATTTTAAGATTTGCTACTGGAATAATGGCTCTGTAAAGACTTTAATTCAGGAGAGAAATATTTTTCTTTATATTGCCCCTCTGTTTGTTTTACTGTTTTTTTTTTTTTTTTTTTATTGATATAACACAATGGTATAAGGTATGCTCTAGATAATGATGTGAAATGTTTGACATTTAAATTCCAGTATATTTTTCCTGGTGCTACCCCCTTTAACTGTAGATAGAACAAGTTTCCAGTCTCTGAGGCATAGTTTTGTGTTCATTAACAGTTAATTTAACTATGTAGTCCACATTATATGGCATGGTCCCCTTCTCAGAACACAGGAGCTGCCCAGAGGTCTGAAAATGTCGCCATGACTTTCAGTAAGAAACTGACTGCTTCCCCAATGTTGAAATGTGTATAGACACGAGATGCAAGGCATTTTACAAACACAAAGTGTCTCCTGTTTTCAGTACTGAGTAGAATACCTTGCACTCTATCAGAACTTTGAAATGCCACTGTGGCATTTCTTTTCGTAGTCAGATTCAGTAGACGAATCCATTTCTAACATCCTATCAGATCCCATACCAGTGACATTTACACGATAATTGCTGTGCAGTCGATGGCAGTCCGGCAAAACTAGGCTTTCCTGATCTTGTTGCTTTATGTAATATTCAATAAAAATGATATAGTGCATTTTATCAAATAATTGATATTGAAGAATGCATATTTTTGAACAGTCGGTATATCCAGGAGCTTCCGCTGATCTTCGTCTTTGGTATCGCCACGTCTCCCAGCACCATTCAGCACATGTTACCACATTCTGTGTCATCTCTGCTGTGCATTGAGCTCTTTCAGTCACTCTCCTGTACCCAGCACCTTGCAACTGTTATTGACAAGGTATTCATTACTGACAATTAGTTTATTTGTTGTTTATTATTATTATTGCTATTATTATTGTTGTTTTGTTTTGCAGCTGATTTTGACCTCGCAGTTTCCATTCAAGCTCAATGGGAAGGTTCTACAGGTGCTGGTGAGCATCTTTCTGTACCATGACTTCTCGGTCCGCAACTTTGTTAAAGGTCTGCAGGTGAGCAGATGTGACACCGTAACTGTACAATGCTTTCTGATTTCCCACCTGTTTCTGTACGTATGTTGAATAGTCATATCATGTTGAGAAAATATACTTATTCTTGTCCAGTTGGCCTTGTTGGAGCACTTCCACTCACAGCCTCTCAGTGTGCTCTGCTGTGAGAAAAAGGAGTTTCTGGTCTATGCACAGAAGTTGAGCCACCAAGATGTGGAGATGATCCGTCAGCTGCCCTCTTTCATGAGGTGACACATTTCCCATAGTTTCTGGAAAGCAAGGGTGTGCAAAATGGCAAAAATACAAAAATGTTTCACAGTACATGATGTGCATCAGTATATTTGGATTTTCTGATGAAGTTGCAACAAAACAGTAGTACCACGCATAAAACGTTGTTCTCTATCAGTTGATTTACTCACTATAACTGACAGTGTCATGCCTTATGTGTGGCTGATCTAGTTGCTAGCTAGTCTGCTTAAATTCTCATGTTACTGTCAAATTGAATTAAGCTAGTTTCTCTACTGGTTACAATGATATTCTCACTTCGTGAGGTGGCTTTCTAAGAAGCACTGTTTAAGTTTTGCTAGCATTTTCAAATTCTCCAAACTACCTGTTGGTTAGCTTAGTAATGGTTGTCTAAATGAACCCTCTGTCCAGCCTTACCTGAAGCCATTCAAAGAAGTCAGACATTCATCCCTGTCCTCAGGCAGGTAGTTTTTCTCTACATGAGAAAGATCACCACTATGCTTTCCTAGTTTGCCTGGTGATAGTCAGGTGCTCAATAGAAAGTGGAATAACTAGGGCAGATGTGATGTGTACTCAGCAAGGTAACGAGTGTGACTGTGATGAGGAATATATAGCTGATGTGACCCCATTCACCCCTTCATCTACCTTACTACCTTATATATAAATATAAATATACTTAAACAGTATAGGTGTCATTCCTTGCTTTTAGCCACCTTAGTGAAAGCCTGTATACACATAAATGTGTTTTCATTTCAGATATGTAGAGGCACAGGATGCACAGGAACAGGTCCAGCTTCTCACCAGTGATGAACATGTTAAGGTAAATCTTGATAGTTATACAATATTGTTTGCTTCCTTGTAGTGTTTTCCTATTACTCATTGCAGAGTCAACAGTGTATCCAGTTACTTTAGATGACTATTGTCTTTAGATAATTACTGCAGTAAATGTATCCTTTAACATGTATTTTTTTAAATTTATTTCATCTTTTTTAAATGCTTATTCTATAAATTAAGTTAAAGTGAAATATTAACTAAGCCTGATTTGGGTCTTTTCTAGGTAGTGTGTCAGAAGTTACTGAAGGATCTTAGAAAATACCATAAAAATTACTATCCCATCCTCCGCTGTCTGCACACACTGACATCGTCTTTGCCAAAGTATCCTCTGGGAAAACAAGTAAGATCCTGAAATGCTCTTAAATGTAACTTCTCATACTGTAGATTTATTGAACATTTAATATATGCTTGTGTTTTTTTTTTTTTTTTAAGATAAGAGAGCTGCATATATCCTGCCTTGAGAAGAATGTATGGGAGACAAATGAATATGAATCTGCTATGCAGCTTCTGAGGTAACAGATTATACCATGTGTTTGAGGAACTTATTTAGGAAGAAATCTTGTATATGAATGTTTCAGAAGATAAGTGGTAAGGCATTTTGTTACAATGACAAAAATTGTATCTATCTATATGAAATTCGTCGACAAATATCATAAGATGCCAAAAAGCAGATGAAGTTTTTTGTGTAGAGAAGTACAGATGTCGTCCCTTTGTGCTCCTCCCGAATGTGACAGTGTTATTATCAATGCAATCAATTAATGTTTTTCTCTCAGTGCTAAAATAAAAATTAAAATAGTGCTTGGAGCCTGTAGAGCTGTTCCAGTTTAATTCCAAAGACACTGCATAACATACATATAACATTACAGGACATATTTAGTCTGTTTGTTATATTAAATCACATAAATCTCATTTAAATGTATTTTTACTTTTTCACACCATTACAGGTTGCTTGCAAAAGATGAGCTTGTAACAACACTGAGAAAGTGTGTGGACATTCTTAAATCTGGGAAGACAAAGAAGATGAGAAGTGCATTGCAGCAGCTGGAGGACTACCTTGTCAAATTTGAGCAGTTGGACAGTATGTTTTTACATATTGTAGCTATACTCTTTGACTGTTTTAACTACCAAATAGGTACAGTTACTGAGTCTCAGTACGGTACTGAGATACGATAGATTGTGCCACTGGTATGAGTGTAGTGGGGACAGCAGTGCTGCAGGGATTTTAAACCATGTACTCTAACTGGCCACACTCTAACTAGACACACCTTTGTTTGTGTACCTTATAAGCGTTAGACAGTCTAGCAGTTTGTGTTACAGAAAAAGATGAGTCATCCTCTAACCCATTATCAGTGGTCAATAACTTCATAATATACTACTAGGATTTGGTTTTGAATAAAGCCCCATTGTACTCTCTGTTAGGTATGTCTGTAGAGGATCTTAATGAAGAGGAAGTTACTTCACCAGGAAAGGATCTTCAAAAGAAAACTGATCTCTTCCAACTTCAAAAAGTAAGGGTTTCTCTGGTTTGCTTGGAATTTCCTGGAACAAGATTATACTTCTTATTCCTGGTGGATTTTTGGTAATGATGTCTGTTTTCTTTCTAGACTCTTTTGGAAATGAAAGGCACTAGAAGATCGAAGAAAATGAGTCCATTTGAGGTGCTGAGAAATGAGGCACTAGGTGTTATTGATGGCCTTGTGAGGTTAGTGTGTATATATTAAAAAAAAAAAACTGATACTGTCATCCAAAAGAAAAGCTTTTGTAAGACCATGGGTCTATTATGGAATTAATGCATCTTTTGCTGTATACATTATAAAATAGTTTTAGATTAGATCATACTAATTCTTGGTAATAACACAACAGGCTATGTGACGCAAATGTACATTTGGTTTGTCATATTAGTATTAACTAATGAGCAGTAAGAGTCAAACAGCAAGGACTCTCTGGGCCTGAAACGACAGGACTTGGATGTAATGGTGGATGTTATTCCTGGGTGTACTCTCCTGCGTGTACACTATGTGGCCAAAGGTATGTGGACAGTTGACTGTCACACCCGTATGTGCCCATTCAAAAACCATGGGCATCAATATGTTTCCCCCTGCCCCCAGGTCCCTGCCCCCCTCTTTGCTGTTATAACAGCCTCCACTCTTCTGGGAAGGTTTTCCACTAGACTTTGGAACATGGCTGTGTGGATTTGTGCCTGTTCTGCCAAAAGACCATCAGTGAGGTCAGGCACTGATGTCAAGTGAGAAGACCTGGTGTGCAATCAGCTTTTTTCAGTTCATCCCAAAGGTGTGTTTAGTGGGGTTGAGGTCAGGGCTCAGGCCACTCGAGGTCTTCCACATCATCCTTGGCAAACCATGTCTTTATGAACCTCACTTTGTGCACAGAAGCACTGCCATGATGAAACATGTTTGGGCCCCTTAGGTGGAATGAAGGGAAATCTTAACGCTACAGCATACAGAGACATTTTATACAGTTGTCTAAAATGGTCAACTTTGTGGCAGCAGTTCATGAAAGGCCCACATATGAGTGTGATGGTCAGGTGTCCACATAATTTTGGCCATATAATGTATATATCTCATTCCTGCACATGCAGGGCAACATGTCATATATTGAAGACAGTCATACATGTGTTCTTTTTATTTGCACATTAAATGATGCTTTTATGAATTTTTTTCCACATCTGCAGACACTGTGTCTAATAAGTTATTTACATCTGAATTTGTCAGATTATTCTGGGTCACATGCCTTTCACATAATATTATAATGAGCATAACGCCCGTTTTACAAGGCCCACACATGTGTGGAGCATTCATTTCTTCCACCAGTTTAATAACTGTAATTCATATATTTTATATCTGACCACAAAGCATTTTCCAAGCATTTTTCACTGTGAAACTGGTATATAAATAACTAATCTTGTATAGAATGAGGTTAATAAAGTATTAAATCTGTAAAGTATTAAATCAGCATGAGAAAGTGTGTCGCTTTTAGCTTGCTGTTAATATATCATTTGAAAATGCCATTACTGTATTACCAGAAAATAAAGCATTACTGTGTCAAAAGTGATTGGACAAACAGAATCTACATGAAGCATTGTAATCTTATGATTGTGTTAATGTATTAACAAGACAGGCATTTTCTTCTAATCATGCTAATGTGCTCATAGGCAGGTGTTTTACTGGCATGACAGAGGGATTACGATTGATGGCAAAAGTGCAGTGGCTTTACTTTAGGAAAGCTCACATTACTGAGCCTCAGCAACAATAAATGAATGAACATTAAACTACACTATACCTATAAGAGCATACAGAGTTGTTTTAGAGGGACTGCAGGCATTATGTAAAATTCCTACCACATTTAATATGATCAAATATTAGCTAATATTATTAATGTAACATGCAATGAGTTCTCTTTAGGATCTAGGGGGTTTGTCTAAAATTGTATGGAAAACATAGTGGATAGAATACATTTTCTTTTTTCTTTTTTTTTTTTTTTTTTTTTTTTTTTTTTTTTGGTCAGGAGCCACCTGACACCACCAGAGTTGCAGCCACTATATGAAGTATGCTACTACAACTCCTCGGGCATTCTGCGGCGCCACCTCAATGCAACGCCACGTACCTCCATCCAGACTGCACTTAGCCACCCCTTCTACTACCTGCAGGTAGCCTTTTATTTCTTTTTAGGTCTGCTGAAATGCTCCACAGAATTCAGTGATGTGTGTTGTTGCTGTGCATTTTGCAGAATGTAAGCCTGAAAACAGATGCAGGCACAGTTTCCAATGCTGCTCCTGATATCTGCATTGCCTACAAGCTTCATCTGGAGTGTGGGAGGCTCATCAACTTGTTTGACTGGTTGGAGGTGAGCCCATCTTGTAGGAAGACACAATATTGTGGATAGAATAATGACTGTATTAAATATTTGGTTATTAATTTTTTTCCATGGTGAAAAACATTGAAAGACATTGTGTGTTTCAGGCATATGCAACAGTGGCCTCGGCTGCAGAGGGTAAGGATCCTGACTCTGAAGAGTACGGCAAAGTTGATGAACTCAAGCAGTATCCTTTATTTATAAATGAGATACATAAAGACTAGGTTTGCTTACCAGCTAATTAGCTTTGGTCGTACCTTTTGATTTAATGATTTAATGTGATTTGATACCGTGGACACAATTTGGAGTTTTAATGTTGTATTGATGCTCCAGAGCTTTGAGAGAAGTAATAATTATATCTCGATTAGGTAGACCAGATTAGGGTGGTTGTGCACTACATAATATGCGTTATTCATCAAAATTTCATATGATCAAATCGGATTCTGAAATGAGTATGACATGAGCTTTTTTCTTTTTATTTACGTATTTATTTATTAAATCTGTCCGATCGAACTTGTTTGGCTGGTGGCTACTCAATCTGCAGTGATCTTGGACACCACCATTCCCTGTGTTCAAATCTATACTTGTTCTGGTACAACTTTGAACAGTCAAAGATTCGGTCCCAGCCTGCAGATTGTATGTTTGGCTGTATGCAGAAAGAGATCTGCTAGAATGGTCATGCTAGATGCTAGATCTGTTAAAGTGGACAAAATGTGTCTTTCCAAAAGAAAAAAGGTTAATACCTATGCAGTCACAACTTTTATATTTTTCAATTGTGAATAATTTTGCAAACTGTATTGATCTCTCTCTCATTTTGGTCGAGCCCCCTTGACAGACTAAGTGGAAGTGGCCCGTTATCTAAAATGAGTTTGATGGTGTGAGCTAGCTTATGTCCACAGTGCAGTTTGACTTCATTACACACATCACTCACACATTGCATAATAATAATATTTAATATGGCCCTAAATGGCTCTGTATAGAACATGGGATAGAATTACATCCATGGCATAAAGATAAGAATTTTTGTACATTTTAGATGGGCCATAATCTGAATGGTGATATACACATCTTGTAATGCTATTATGCACTGTTTGTGATCATTAGTACTTTGTGTATTGCCTTTAACTAAACAGTGCTCGTTTCATCCAAGCGGTGTCTGAGCTGGAGTTCCTGGGATTTGTGAAGTCAACAAAGCAGAAAACTGACCATGTGGCACGACTGACCTGGGGAGGTTGTTAATGTTGATCCATTTTGGTGATAAATATGTATTTGAATAAAAATATTTTTGATATGTTTACTGTCTTTCATCTCTAACAAATGGACATGTTTTGTAGAAAGACAATTATATTAAGTGAACTTAACTGAAATGTATTTGTGCCTTTATTCATTCATTCAACTTCAGTAACCACTTTACCAGTAACCAAGTCATAGTGGATCTGAAGTCTAGCCTGGAAACAGTGGGCACAAGGTGGGAATACACAGAAATAATGCCAGTTTGTGACATTAAAAAAAAAGGGTGGAGAATCCATTGTCCTGAATAAACTTTAACACTGATGGTCCCAGTGTATTGACTGTAGCTGCATGTTTGATTGAAGGTCATTTTGTCCATTTTATATAGCATGCACCAGTTCATTTGTTAGCAGAACTGACTTGCAGAGATGTTGTAGTTATCACTGTGGGTTTCATTACATTTTTGGCTTGATAACTTTACAGTACTGTATCTATATCCACATAACATGGCTTGATATGGAAATCAGATAAGTTTGTTACTAATTTTCTTTGTGACACATAATGGGCAATAGCTAAACTAATTCACATAAAACCTGCCAAAGAAAAAGTACTTGGCTATCTGATTAATATGTATATTTTAAGTTTGTTTAACTTTGTGTGATAGGGAACAAATAATAGGACTGTTTAAAACAGGTGCTTGCTTAAAAAAAAAATTTGATACTGTTAACAGCCTTTCTTACAAAACATGTTGCTAGACTGCAGTAGTAGAAGATTGAACTTGGAAAGTTTTAATCCCAGGATACAAGAGTCTGACTTTATGAGGCTGAAAACACAGAACTTGTGAATGACATGTCAAGGACATGGACTTGTCATTCTTGAGGATTAAAGAAAACTACAATTCTGGACATCTGGATCTCCTGTCAAAACCCTCATTGCTTGCTCATGACTTGAATGACTTGACAGTTTGGAGTTTGCATAATTGTGCATAATTATGGTTCCTATAGAAGCACTCTTGGTTAAAGTTTTAGTGCCATTTGATCTTTAAACAATGTATTATTAGACCAGATAAGTGGCATGATGGTGCAGGGGGTAGCAATTCTGGCTCACAGCTCTAGGGTCCCTGCTTTGATTGAGTTCAGTTACTCTCTGTGCGGAGTTTCATGTTTCACTCCCACCAGCAGATAAGATGGCTATGTTAAAGTGGCCCTAGCTCTGAATGAGTGTAAGAATGTGTGTATGCATGGGCTGTCATCCCCTCCAGGGTATATTCCCGACTCATGCCTAGTGTTCCCAACATAGGCTCTGGATCCACTTTGTCACTAACTCAATCTAATCTCACATTGTGATAAGTCTAAAACCAGACAAATTAGCTCTCAAATGAGCTATTTTGAGAACATTGCCAAAATATAAATACCCAAGGGTCATAGCTCTGTCCCTCTGAGGACAGGTGCATATGTGTTTCACTAGGTATGTACTAACACATCATCTCTGGTGTTCAGTCATGTCTCTGCATCTCTGTGCAAGTTTGTAGCACTTCTAAGTACTAGCACTTACTCAACCCTGATGTTTAAATGCACCTCTGTTCTGCCTAAGCATGTTTAGTTAATAAAAAAAATTGCAGCACCTCATATTCTGTACAGTATAACATTTTGGCTCCTTTAACAGTTGTAAATAAAAGTCAAGTAACTGTTCCTATAAGGAAGTGATTAGAGGAAATGATTAGACTTTAACACCTAACCCTGTTTGGTTGGTCATACTGAATCTGGCCAGTTCTATACGTTTCACTGATAGAAGCTGTTATGTGTACTGAGGCTGAATTATTTGTTTCATCACTGCAGAATAAATTTATATTCTCATGCACTTTTGTGTCAGATGGCAGTTGCAGACTTTTCCGAGAATCAGCATGGATGTTCCACGTGCTATTTAAAAGTGCACAACACAAAAGATTATGTACACACAAGTCTTTATTAATAAAATGCTTTCATGTACACCAGGGTGTCAATCTTGAGTCCTCCACACCAGATTCAGCCCATGAAGGCTCTGGTAATGAGCTAATGAGTTGAATTGTGTGTCTTAACTGAGGTAAACTCTAAACACTGAACTCGGCGGCCCTCCACGACTGGAACATGACACCCCAGGTCTATACAAATACAAAGGAAAGCAAAACGAAACAAAAAAGCTCTAACTGATTGATGCAACACTTCATGAGCTCAATGTATAGTACAGAACAGCTTTATCGAGTCCCAGTCAAAACCCACAATGATGTGCAGTTTAGTCTTCTGGCTGCACTTGGTTTGGCTAGTGAAAACATTTTCTATCAAGCTTTTTATAAGAAGGATAAACTGTAAGCTGTGCAGCACTCTGGGAATACTCGCAAAGAGGTATTCAACATTTTGGATTTCCATCCATACTAACGTCTATGCACATGTGAAATGACCAGAAAATAAAGCATTGCAGTATCTGTATGGATACACTGTGGAATGCAAGAAAAGGCTCATGATACAGATTATAAGTAGGCCACTGGTAGAATAAACAGACATAAAAGGTCCGTATACATTTACAAGAGGAAGCACCCAGGTTCACAAGGAACAATAATATGTACTGACAAATTCTAAAGACAGCCTCTGTCAGCATGAGTGACACTGGAGCAGTTTTATTTCAAACCAGGTCTGTGGTGGTATCAGAGGACATTCAGCTCAGTGAACTGCAGCAAACAGCAACTTGGCATTGTGCTGGTGATCTCAAGATACATCTTTAATCAAAGAAGAAAGAGAAAGCATATCAGTCTTAAGTAACATCAACAGAGATTTATGTGAAAATGTGTGTGGGCTCTGGGGATTATTTAGGCAAGTTACTTACAGCTAGCAGGCTGTTCCTCAAATCGCCGCATTAATTGATCATGTGTGAACTTCACAAAGGTGTCGTATTGTTCTGCAGCAGAAATAAATCAATCCAGGATCAACAATGTTACTGGAGCAAATACAAAATCAAATTCAATTAAATACACCCCACTGTTCCATAGTATCAACAGATAAGTGACTTTGATTAGGACAAAAGGATAAGGGACAGTCCTTTATTTGATTACAGCTCAATGCTAATTACAACAAACACCACTATTCTTCATAGTGAGTGTAGTTCTAGTTACATTTCAATATTCAAATATGCTATCAAATAATGTCTGACAATGTTGCATGACCATTATATAATTGATCAATAAGAGCATCTAGACTCTGGTTTTTAATATAGATGCTGTCAGATACTATATTTTGTAGTCTTAAAAACACTGTTATTAGTACACATGTAGCACAGACTTTGTAACAATCTATCAGGCTCTGAAAAGGCCTCAGGAGAACATTGTCTTTAGAACTGCACTTTCCAGTACTTGTTGTTTTATTGATCCTTACACAAACTATTTAACACAAACCTGCCAACTTGGACGTCATGATCTCCTCATATTCTTCTCTGACTTTATCTTCACGTTCCTTCAAAAGGCGTTCACAAAGCATGCCGACCTGTTTTAAAGTGAACAGTGGCTGTTCTCTCCTTGTGGGTGAAACAGCTTCAGAGGATGTCTCTGTAAAATAAGGCGTTCTGTGGTGAGCATTATGCCTCAGTTATAGAGTTAAACCAGAGTTAATCTCACATGTCATGTGGCTAATATGTCATAAGACTAATATTACATTGTTATATTATCCAGCCCAACTTGTTTGCAATGGGGCTGTGTAACATGTTTTGAGTGATATTCATATTGCAAACTTAGTGACTTTCACTCAATTTGGTGACCAATCTCTGACCACCATTTTTTCCCCGTGACCAATCACTGATCACCGTTGTTTCCCAACAACCAATCACTGATCACCATTATCCCCCCCCCCCCCCCCACACCCATTTCTTTGTTCTCAATTTTAAACTGTCTCCTTGGTTATATTTACAAGCAACGAAAAGTGAAATATCTCTTCTGTAATGGTTTCCTTTGTGTGCATTCTGCTAGTATTAACTATCAGCACTTCATTTTTTGTGTTCATGACAGAAATTATAGCATTGTGTAAATACATAAATGGTTGGTTTGACTCTAATTTGTAAACAGTTGTGGTGCCATGATCAAAGATTACTTCTTTCTATAAAAATATTAAGTTACAATCTACCTTTGTCTATTCTAATAAAACTCTTTTTCTATCTCAAGTGTCTTCAGGAAATCTTCTTTCTTAATGTAAAATGCATTAATTTACAAATGACGATTCTGTTAATATGCAAATTAGTGTATGACGCCATTTGGTGACTTCTAGCGACTTTTTACCTACTTTCCCCTGAAGAGAGTAGCTACACTGGTGATATTACACATCTTTCAGACTGCATTGTTAGCAAAAAAGGAAAGATCAGAAAACTCAGTGATACTGGGCATATCCAGTAACCCAGTAACCCATGTACCTTCAGGCCAGTGAGGCCATTAACACAGACTGCTGATCAACTCACCTGGAAAAGTGGATCCAGTCAGGAGAGAGGCGTGAGACTGGGGCAGGAAAGAGGAGCAAGCCTCAGGCTGCTGAAAGCTTCCATCCAAATGCTTCCGCTTCTGCATGCGCTTATATTCCTGCTTTATGTTATGAAGGATTTGCTCTGTTTAAGAAAGAAAGAGTGGGTTAATAAAAAGGATATGTATGTAACGCTATATTTAGTGTTTAACGAGCGCACTGCATTATACAAGAGGCCATTTTATTCACTGACTTTAACGTTACGCACCCTGTTGGCCCTGGGATTTAACCGAACGGGTAATTTCTACCAGAAAAATCACTTCCACCACGATAAAGCCATAAAGTGGAAAGCATTAAAGCCTGAACTGGGAAGCAGACCTGTTGTGAGTGTGACTGAGAGCTGGCTGAAAGGACTCGGCTCATGACGCAGGTAATTTCTCGGGGCTGATGACTGCGATACCGGGGCGCATCTCCTCCTTTTCGACGAGCCGGGACTCAGCAAAGGGTCGAAATCCATCGTCCTCTTCAGTGTAGCTCCACAAGCCATTGCTGCTAGTTTCAGATACGCTTACACCTCAAAACACCACCAAAAACTAACAGAATTCAAAAATTAAATGTCGCCTTCGCTCGGCCCCTCAGCTCCTGGAAATCCGCTCGAGCTTCTGCTTAGCAAATCTGTAGCTAGCTAGCTAACTTCCCGCTAGCGATGCTAGCTATTCAAAAGGCCGTTCAGTTGCTTTTCCTAGTCAAATTGCCGAAGTTATATGCACCAGTTTTCGGTAAATATCAAGCAAATGTCTGGAAATCTTTGTATTTCTTCTTGCTTCGATCTCTCTTGTGGTCTTCGGCTTCCGTTACAAGGGAACTGCGTTTTTTTGTTTACGCTAACAGCGATTTTCACGCACATACACAGCTGAACAAATTGTACTTCACTGCTTGTTTATCTTTCACCACCATTTTTTTTACCAAGATGTCGTTAATTATTGGTTCTTTTTCTTCTTCGCTGCTATTTGTTGTCGTCAGGAAATCTAAACAATAAGGTATTTACTGCCACCTTGTGGTAAACGTTATATTGACCTTCCAGGCTTTACCCGAGATTTAAGATTGTGTTATTGCCACACACAACAGTGCTGGAGGTAACCGAGTTCCCTACAGCTCAACAATCAATAAACAATAAACAGTACACTAAATAATAAAGTGCAGGACAAGTCAACACGTTCAAGAAATTACCTGCATTAATACTGAGTCAGTGCAAATTCAGCAGAAGAGCATGTGCAAATGCTGGAATTGTACAGATGGACTGAAGCCAGGATCAGCAGCAGTGACTGATGCAGATGTGTCACATTAATGCCTGTCCATTAATGCATTCAAATCAGGAGTGCAGATTTAACAGAGTGATACGGTATAGTCTGCGCAAACGTTACAGCAGTTAAAATCGAAAGAACTCGGGTTTTGCAGCAGCCTCAGGAGGGAAGTTATGAGTTCTCTGATGGCAGAAACCCTTTTGCCAAATGGAAGGGAATGAAATGAGGTGTGCTGGGTGGGAGGGTCAGAGGGTCTGTTCAAGTTTCCTCTTGGTGTGTGAGTATTGCCATACCAGAGAGTGATATCACCATATGGAGGATGTCAGGATGCTTTGGATGATTGCTGAGTATTAGCAGCTGTCTCTTCAGGGGGATGTAGACTCTCTGTTGGGCTTTCTTGATGATGATGGTGGTGTTCAGGTCACTTAAGCAAGCTGCTGATATGAGTGCCCAGGAATTTGAATGAGTCTGTGTGGCTTATTGGTTGATTCTTTGTAATCTGGGGGTTTATGGATGTCTATAATCAGTTCCTTGGTTTTGGAGGTGTTAAGGATGAGGTCATTGTTCTTGCAAGATGTCATGGCTCAGGCCACCTCGTGATGGTAGGATGACTCGTCCTTAATTCAGATGAATCCAGTAACAGTTGTGTCATCTGTATATTTGAAGTAATTAACAAAACTGTTGTTACTGGAGATGATGAATGACAGATATTGAATGACAGCATTTCTATATGCTTTCTCTCTTGATTATATATGTATAATGTACGTATGAGAGTTTTGACTCACCAAACCTTAATGGAGCACTAATATATTCATTGTCTTAACCTAATATAGTATGAAAAAGTTTATCATACCTTTGTATGTATTTGTTTACTCTGTTTTTTTTCAGACTTTTCTTGCATGAATATATATAATATATATAACAGAATAGAGACAAAGTAAACAAAACCATCAACTCCAAAATGTATTCTATGCAGTAATCATATTAGCTATTATATTATTATAACCATTATAAAAATTGTGAATACAACTTTAATGTCTTAAGTAGCCCGTGAATAAAGACTAATGGGACAATGTGGAATATGACCTTGCACCATCTTCACAGATAATAAATAGATATTAAATGTATTGTGAACATGACAACAACTGGAAAGTTAAGAAAAATATCGCTTATGCCCTCTATTGGAGGATGCAGTACAACTACACCATGCCACACCCACCAATTTGTTATTATTATTTTTTTTTAAATTGTAGATTTATCATTTAGAATCCATATTCAGTAAATGTTTGGGCATATTTTTGTATTTGTGTTTTCTTCACTTCTGTTGCTCCTGCCATATCCTCCTCTAGGAATAGCCCTGTTGGGTCCAAACCTCTTGCATTTCACAATGATGAAGCCAACTGTGCTCCTGGGAACATTTAAAAAAAAAAAAAAAAAGAAATGTTTTTATACCTTTGCCCAGATCTATGACTTGACACAGTTTGATCATGGAGCTCAACAGAGAGTTTCTTGGTCTTCATTGCTTGGTATTTGGTCTGACATGAACTGTGAATTGTGGGACCTTTATATATATATATATATACACATATATACACATATATATATATATATATATATATATATATATATATATATACACACATATATATATATATATATATATATATATATATATATATATATATATATATATATATATATATACACATATATACACATATATATATATATATATATATATATATATATATATATATATATATATATATATATATATATATATATATATATATATATATATATATACACACACACAATTTTAATAAATTTGTAAAATGTCTAAAAACATTATGTAGTATTTTGTGTAGATTAATGGACAAAAAATTAAATTTAATTCACTTTTAATTAATTCATAATACAGTGAGGTGTGCATAAAGGGTTCTGAATACTTTCAGAACCCACTGTATATAGTTAGCTACAAACAATATCGTAATATTTAAAAAAAACAAAAAAAAAAACATGAATGAAGCAACTCAGTATGGTGTCACGACCCCTCGTTTGGATTCGATACCCTAGTCCTTAACCCTAACAACAGTCCTAATTTAGGATAAGCGTAACCCCAGGAACAATCTAATCCTGGTCCAATCCTAACCCTAGTGTAACTTAAGCTAAGGCAAATAGCAAATAGGCCTAGGTACACCATAGCCAAAACACAAAACAAAAAAAAAAAAACAAAGGAATATATTATTCTATTCAGTTTTGCATTTTTGGCACACCTGGTACTACATTTATAATACTACAAGTATGTATGTGTTGTAAACTACATCTGAACAGTATGACAATAGCAAAATCTTCTAACGAAATTCTCCTTTGCTGCTGTAACCCTAATCTTACAACTTTAAAAACACTAGTTGCTTTGAGAACTGTTCTGTTAAATCTCTTCTTGGTCACAATCAGACTGAAGATACACCTGGAAAAATGTATTACAATATCAATATTGGCAAGCCCATCACACCCTCTGAACCGACTAAAATGTTTCATGCTATTAAGTGAGTCAACCTAAAGCAATACCTTTTGATAAATCAGGAGTATACAGATTTAACATTCATATCTTCCACATCTCGAGTACTATTGCACACTATACTACCTCATCTAGTTGAGGTAATGATGTTCTTCCTCATGCCTGCGTATAGAAGCGAAAGAAGGAAATAGCTGGTTAAGTATGAGGTCAGCTAGAGACATTAACACTGGAATAGGTGGCAGTCAGTTAGTAGCTCAGTACATAGTAATAGAAAACAAAAACCCAATTTATTTAAAATATTTATTTGCTGAATGAAAGCTTTTCTCTGGACAAGTAATTTACAGTGGGATATGAATTCTGATGTTTTATAGGATACATCCTCAATCCATGAGACAAAACAGACACACAGACAGTAGGACAAAGGCATTGCTAATGCAAAGAAATTACCATTAATGTTTGATATGACTAGAATTAACAATATAAACAGTGTATGATATTTCTTTACATATATTAAAACAAAACAGCACTAACAATAGCAGTCAGTGTTAACTTTTGTTCATAATATTTCTTCAATCTCTGTAACATTGTATTATAGGAATATAAGTGGGAGACATAGGCACTGTAAATACTAACTCATGAATCCAGCTTGGAAGATTTTACATTTGTAAACAAAGCACATATTTGTGGGCAACCTGCACTTCCATTTAAATTCAAATACTCTTTAACATTTATACATGTCTTAAGAGTCTGGGCAGAACTGGGCATATTGAGTATCGATGTGCAAAAGAATGACCCATAAGTAACCATATGAAATAAATGGTAATGGTGTAGACATGGCATATCCTCCAATTACTTTGCAATCGAGTCATTCTACATCCATGCTTTCATCCACACACCAAATAAAGTTAGGTTGAGTCTATATAAAAAGGACATAGCCCACCCTTATGCTTAACAGACATGCAAAACAAGTGGTACAGAATTACAGCATTTTGGGGATAAAACTGGTTTGACTTATGACGATGAACTGATTTAAAGGTGAAGCTTAGCTCTCTTCGACAAATGAAAAATGATCTGCCCTTTTAGAAACAAAGCACAGTAACTGAGATTGCAAACACATGGCACATTCAAAGAGTAGCCCATTCGTATGTGAATACATCTGTGTAATGATAGAAATAGCAAAAATAGTTCTGTCAGAATTGCTTGGACATTGACTGCATTTCACCCTGAAGTTTTTGGATCTTAGCACCGTTTCTGGATTTCCAGGAACTCCGAATGCTATTGAATACTACAAGCCCTCTTATAAACAATAATAAACCATTTGTTTGAGGTAATATGTTGAAGAGTCAAAATGATTTCTTTGCAGTGCTGATGAACTTAAATATATCAAGTTGTTTCTACATCGAAATTTTCAAGACTGCAATCACTGTTACGTCAACATAAAAAATTCTTCCCATTGCATTTGATTTCTAAGTAAGAAAAGACTTAGAAAGTGTCTAAACCTAATTTGTGGAAAACTACCTATTTCAACAGAAATAGGAATTCTCATTGCCTTCACTCTAAAGCTAATTCTAATCTAAATCCAAGTCTCCCTGTGACTTCATATGGGCTTCACAACAGTAATCTGTGTTATGAAACGTTTAAATTTTGCAATAATTGTTTGGACAAAATAATCGAGATAAGTTGGCACAACTCTGAGTCATGTACTACATGTACAAAACAAATGTAGTCTGCAGTCAGTGGAGACAGTTAGCCAAATAGACAAACTAAAATGTTTTGGATGAATTATTACGATTAATTTAACTTGCATGCACTAGTGGTCCAAAGTCAATCCGGTTCGATGCATGAATAGCTGAATTCAGTAGCAGCATTCATACTTTAAACAATGTATGAAAACAGCACAAACATAAAGGTAATGATACTGAACTGGAGTCTACATAGTGATGTTCTTTACAGTAAAGTGCTGTTAATGCTTGTAATTCCTGATTCAACAGTAGATCCAGGCAAAGTCCTTGCCTCAGCTCAAATTGTAGACAATGAAGTTATGATTCGTGCCTTAAACACTTATCAGTTTTGTGGAGAAATGTAGGTAATAGATGAACAGGCTGCAATCGCTTACATCACAGCTGATCTCCAGGCTTGGCAAGAACTGAAAAGCTTCTATTGTATGTGCACACATGGATTAAACTAACATGGCACATTACTTCAGTTTCATTATACTCTGTCAGTTGTTTAGTTCTATCAGAGTTTAAAATGTTCTACATTATTTAAAAACATTGGTAACAATCTCAGCTGGAAAATGCATCTTCTTTGGTAGATTATCATTTGTCATTTGGCTAAGGAACTAAGCTATAAACAGCAAATAAAAACAAAAGTTTTGCTAATCTTCATAGAACCCAAAAATCATGTCTGACACCTCTTTGGTTGTTCGTTTTAGAATCCTGCTGAAATAGCTGTATTAGGAAAAAAAAACTGAGTCTTGGTTATAATAAATCCTTTCTGACACACAGGGGATATGGAACATTTTAAATTATTTTATAATACTCGTTTATGCAATCAATATATATACACACACATATAAACCTCTTAACCTCTCTTTGGCTGTAACCTTACCTATGATGCACTTAATGCTTTAGCAAAACACATTACTTCATTATTTGTGAAGGATTGCATACATAAATGCAAACCTCAAGAGAGAGTGCAGAGCCATTTAGCTGTAGTTATCAGCTTTCATTTTGAGTACATATTCAAATTTTAAGATTTTAAGATGACAAATGTAGTCATCCTATAATACACAGAAGAATCCTTCATTTTCACCCTTAAACTTGCACACTTTAAACACTGGGACCATAATTTTAATTTCAACTCAGTAAACCTTCAACTATCAACCAAGATAGAAATTAAGAAAAAAGAAACCATTAAAAAAGCAATCAATATTGTTGTATATTTAACAATAAAGATGCAGCATTAGTGTCATTTGCTCAATGTAGTAAAATAAAAGTGCTGAGATTCATTAGTAGCAATCGTATAGTGTAAAACTGCACAGTGAAATATCTGAATAATACTGATTAATGAGAATGTATATGCTGGTTTGCAGCATCCTTCACACCTGCTCTAGCTCCTTCACTAATACTCAGAGAAAGTGCTCATGGAGTGGAAGAAAGGCGACTGCAGTACATCTCAGTCACCCATCAGCACACTGCCCTTTCACACTCTGCAAAATCCTGTGAGGCCTAATGATCTGTTCCAGTTATGACAACAACATTGTCCAGGCGTGTGGCAGCATAGCCAACAATGTGAGCTTATATAAGTCTGGAGTTTTTAAGAAACTGTATTAGAACTTTGTAAATGAAGGTGTATTGGGAAACCGTGTGCACCATCATCATGCGTTGCTGTCGCAGCTGGCTCAGAACAGTAGGGACGTCCAGCATCTACAAGAACAGAGGTTAACAGGTTAAACGTCCAGCTCAATCTTCCTTTACATCACTTTCATCACCTTCCTTTAAAGGCAATAGTAAGCAACAGAAGTCAACTACAGGTTAATCTTAACCACACGTAAGGGCCTTTCCTGCGCTCCTGCCAGAATAAGCAATGTGTGCGTATACCTCATTATGTTCCAGACAGGCGACCATGATCTCAGTGAGAATGACCACACCACTGCGCCCCACCCCTGCACTGCAGTGCACAAGCACGGGCGGGTTTGTGTTCTTTGGATCGCTGGTGCTGTTGGTGTGCCGCCTCACAGACTGAATCTCCTCCAGATATGCTAGGACAGAGTTTTAGAGCAGTTTACTGAGCCAGTTACACCCAAGTCAAATTTCATTAAGGACAGAAACAAATCCTGTTCTTTACCTACTGTTAAAAAAATTGTACTGTTAAACAATTTAATGCACCTAGATCTAAGAATTTTTTTTAAAACAAAAAATTAGGTTTAAATGACATGTTTTAAGAACCTAGTATCACTGTGTGACATATTTGTGGCACAGCCATTTGAAACTTACCCAGAAAACCTTTAAAATCTTCAGGACAGCTGTGATCAGGCCAGTCTGTGTATTGCAGGTGCCAGATAGTACGCTCCTGGCCTGTCAGTAGGTGTTTAATCTTCAGGCCTGTGGTTGCATAGCAACCTGAATCTGTGCGAAAACGCGTGGTGATCTTAAAGCGCCCGTATGTAACAGTGTTGTGGCGGGACCCCAGACGGGGCCAGTAACGAAAGCTCTTTTCTCGTCCTCCCTCCTGCAAAGTGTGACATCAAAATGTCAGAAAATATGTAATCAGAAGAACCTGTTCAAGAAAGACAGGTGTATTTAACTTGACTATGAACATATGTCAAAAATACACACCTCTTCAGCAGTAACCATTGCAATAATGGCAACCCCTTGTTCCCAAACCATTTGCCAGAAGTCTTGACATGTGTTAGGGAGGGGAGCCTGAGCTGAAATATAATTCCACTCCTCTCCCCCTATTGTAAACTGGTAAAGACATGAACAGCACACTATGAATAAATAGTACTGATTAAGAGCACCACACTTTAATGAAGCAGGTGACTTACACTAAAACCAAAACCAAAAGTTCAGTTACAGGAAGCCATGCTAGCATAGGGCAGCTCTCTACGTTCTGCTACAAGACTAGAACTTACTGTATAGGTATGAAGCACCTACTTTGATATGCGAGGCATTGATATATCCTGTGTTGTTCTCTTTAGTGGGCACAAGCTCTACCCGTGTGTCATCGTAAGGCAGCACATCCAGAAAGCGATTTCGCTCTGCATTCTCGGGCAGCTGAGCAATGCTGCACTCACTGCTGGGCCATTTCTTTGGTATTTGCTCATATTCTGTAAACACCAGGCCCTGCTCCAGCTGTTGCTCCAGTAGCTTACACTTTTAAAAAAAACAAAAAAAAAAAAAACCAAAACAAACAAAAAAAAAAACCACACACACACATTCATACATAACTATGAACTCATGACTGTTATAATAGGTAGAATATATTTTTCACAAATGGAAAACAAATTTCATTATTTACTTGTTTTATAGTGTCAAAAATCTAAATTACAGAAACAATCAACAACAACAACAACTGCTATTACAAGACCATGTAATATACTCCTTTCACAGCCATAAACAGAGATGAGGTTTCAATTCAGTACTGATCTGCATTCCTACCCTGTCGTCATTAGAGGCTTTCCCATGCTCGTCTTTGCCCTCATCAGGTATGGGCATTCGGGCAAGTGTCAAGCCATTGAGAGTCGCCAGCTTCAGCGGACCCGTCTTCTTCATCTCTGAACGAATGCTTTTCTTCATGCCCTGTTGCGGGGATGGTGACAGTGAGAATGAGATTCAGAGAGCCTACTAGAGAAGCACTACTGCATACAGACTTTCCAAGAAGTCTGAAGAATGCAGCCAGCCATGCTTGCTAACCTGCTCTACTACATTCTTCACAGGTACAAACTTTACCAACCATCCCCTCCTACAGCCAGAAATATCCTGATACTCTCCATTCAATCAAATTAAAAACCACAATTGCATGTGATGTCCTGCCTAAAAAAAAAAGGCTGTCAGGCCATGTATAAAACACACAATGTGGCCAACAAAATGATCTCTTTCTATTGGTTAGTGTAAAAAATGACACTTAAAACAATAAACATTTTATTTTTTATAAGACAGAAGGCACTTCATCATGTTTACATATGATTGTATCAGAAGATATTAACTACAATATTTTCACATAAAAAAAATTACACTTAAGATTAAAGAAGAACAGTTTACAAGTACCCTAAACTCTGCATTGTTGATAAACTACAAGCATGTTACACGTAAAGGAGCTGCAGTTAGTGATAATGATAATAAGAAGCTTGTAAGACCTGTCAAAGGGTAAAAAGTAGGTAAAGTTGGTTCAACATGTTAGTGGAGTGTTCAACTGCCTCATATCTGTTCTAAATTACACCTGTTTTAGAAATACATACTAAATATGTACTTATTAAATTAAAGTTTAAATTAAGAAGTGTCCCTCAGCATTCTGGTTTGAACTATCTTTGTGTACAATGTGTAATATAAACTTTGCTTCTACACAAGTTTTTTTCTACTGAATTTTTTTTATGCAAATGCACATGTGGAGAACGTATTCTGACAGTAAAATATTCAATCAAATTTTGAATGTGTGAATTCTAGGTAACTGATTATGCACCATGTTTAGTCAAAATTTCATTCTGGTTGGCCTCAATCAATTTACTCTCTTCTGATTTACTATACTTAGTCTGTTGTTCTATTATGTTCTATTAGCAGATTAGGCTGCACAACTTATGAGACTTTGATTGTTCTACAAAACTTTAAGATGTATGAAACATTATTTTGAACAGCAGTCAACTAGAGAAGAACTTACAGGTGGTGGAAGGCCATCAATGTTTCTTCGTGCTGAGGGCACATCTGACACAGGTCTTTTTTTGATTATCTCTCTTTTAGGCTTCCATCGACTTTGGCTGCTCAGATCTCCCTCTGAAACTGAAGGCATGATGGCATCTGCCTCGCTATATGGGTACAGAGATCCTGTCTCATCCTGCTCACGGATACGAGGCTGGGGTTGAAATCCCAGAGGGTTGGGGATAACCTGATCCAAACTGGGGCTGAATGGATAGGCAGGCAGAGGTGTCTCCATTAGAGGGATTTCCATAACATTGATATGTTCCTTGGGAGCTGCTACGGCATCCTGAGACTGGGGTGTGTGTCGACCGCTGTCATCCTCAAACTCCTCTTCCTCTCCACTACTGTGAACCAGCATGGTGGCATCAGATAGTGATTTTTTGTGCCCGTAGTGCACATCCTCTTTCAGAACCATGTCCTCAGCCTCAATTCTCTCCTGGAAGACGTCAAGCTCAGAGGTAGAGGCAGAGGCAGGGAGAGCAACAGGTGGAGCGAGCTTGGACGGTGTCTCAGAGGCAGAAACGGAAACAGTCCTGTCCTTCAGCCTCATGCTTTCCAGACCATACGTCAGGCCAGCAAGCTCTATAGAGTTGCGCTTGTGTGTGTAAGGGCGTCGTGTGGCGGTGGGGATGAGCGGCTCACTCATTTCTTGTAGCGAGTGTGCCACAGGCAGGCTATCTTCCTGAAAAGTCTGCACTGAGTGGTGTACGCGGCGTGTGATCAGGTCGGGGCTGCTGCTGCTTGCATGAAGGTGACGCGACAGGTCTGGTGTGCTGTTGGCTGGCCGTGGGCGGCTGTAGGGGTAAGGCGGAGGTGGTCGATACACCTGAGCCCCCATGATGTTGGGCGCCGGGTAAGCATGGGCCTGCGCCAGCTGCACATCAGTGAGCTCAGGCACGCTGACAGCGCCCACCACTGGCCTCCTCTCGCCTGGATATGGGTATGGTGATGGGCTGTGAAAGCTGTAGTGGAGGTGATATTGAGCTGCTGTTCCTCTGTGCTCACGGATCTCAGGCTGGCTGTACACAAGTGGATCAGGTCGGCTGTAGGCATACGAGTTACCAATGTTGAGGTTCCTCATAGAGTGGCTGTGACGCTCAGGCATGGCCGGCATGGCACTGTGGTTCTTCTGGCGCATGACGCTCTCGTAGTCGGGTGTGGCACGGTATGAGGGTGGGATCAGGACACTATGGCGTTGAGAGGGCACATAGTCAGGTCGTGTGATGTCACTGCCTGTGATGCTTGGATTTGAGGACATCGGTGATGGCTGCATGTAGTGTTGTGGGTTGGTGAGGGAGCTGGTGCTGTGGGCGCTGTACACACTGCCGTTCCGGATTCTTCCATTGTACTCATGTGGTGAGCGGTCTAGACTGGTCTGAGAGTGGTAGTAGTAACCGTTGTGATTGTTCATGTAAAGATTGTCTGTGAGAGCGAGAAAGGGGCCATCAGGTGTACATTCATAAAATACTTATTGTATACATATGGCTGATAACAGACACATGGAAAGGTTTTGTTTTACCTTGTGAGGATTTGTAAGGCTCCCGGTAATGGCTATTGTAGTGCAACTGAGGTGGTGGCATCGTGTATGTCTGAGGCTTGGGCTTCAGCAAGAAAAAAAGGCACCACTGTTCAGATTATGAGCTCACCATATGTTCCAAGAGAAATCACGTGGATATAACTCAGCCATAACAGCCATTCTATTTCCATAGAAAGATCCAGAAAGGCAAATGACATGGCAACCAGCAAAAAGCTGTCCAAATAGAAAATTATTTAGGTTATGCCTACCATTGAAATTCTTGTGGAGGAGCGTCGTCTAACCGGGTTCACTGGCGTTGGTTCAGCTTGGCTGTCAAAACAGATGAAACAGAGTGAAACAAACCAGACTGCAGGCCATCAACTCTAATGCTCTCTGACAGTTGAAGGAATGGCAGCATATTCCAGGATCATCTTAGGAATACAGTGTATATTGTGTAGCATGAAACCCTGGCACAGATTAATTAAAGTTATATCAAAAGAGCTTCCTTTCAAAAGATGAAATGGAAAGAGTGGGTCTCATCTTGGAAATGCAATTGCACACAATCATACACTGCATAATGGAGTAGCCATCATGCAAAAATTTCAAGATTTTCTTGTTAGCAGTTGGTAAAAATACTTCTCACCTCAAATAGCTGATTTTGGAACAGTTTCTCTGTATTAGAGCATGCAGCAAGGATTTCCAGATTCACACATGACAAACACTGGGAATGCAATATCTACATTTTTGGGAAGAGAGGGGGATCTTTGAGCAGAAAGAGTAGGTGACAGCTGAAACAGTCTTGCTCACCCCTTGTTAGAAGGCAGAGAGGGACGAGAGAGCATTGGAAAGCGTGGAAATGATAGAGTGAGAATTGACTTCTGGGAGCTTTCAGAAGGTGGAGCATCAGATTCCTCTCTGGAGACAGGAAAGTGATAAGGATGAAGCAATAAGGAGCAAGACACATACACACCACCTAGCTAAAGAGATAGCTTGAAATACACACTTACAGAGTACTTTTGTTAATCTTATAGAATCTGTGCCGTGCCAGGCACATTCTGCACACGTATTTGGAAGTCTCCAAGTCCTCCTGAAAGAGATAGAACATTTACAAAAACAAACAGTCAGGAATCACAAGCATCTATGACTATGCACTACTGAACTCAGATGAAAACACTGGGCTATGTGTTTTAGATACTAGTTACGCCCAGCATTTTTTTGTGCATGCAAGGATTTTATATGTGTGGAGGCACACCTATCTATTAATATACATGGGCATGAGCACACAACCCAAACCACATAACTGTTGGCTATTCTGAGTAAAGAAAAGCATCTGAAATGCCTGGAATAATGAGTAGAAGCACCATTGACTTTACAGAACTTACAGTCTGAAACTGAATGGTGTCTTCTTTGTTGGCCAGCTCCAGGGCAAAAAAGGACTTGTTATGAGTCATGTTGTTAATGTCATTCCATCTAAATGGGGAAAAGAAAAATTCAGCCATGCAATACCCTCTAAATGAATGCATCCATATCCAGCCATAGAAACATAGAAACACACACACACACACACTATATGGTCAAAAGTATGTAGACACCTCACCATCGCACCCATATGTGGGCCCTCCCCAATCTGTTGCCACAAAAGGTGGAAGCACACACATTAATCTAAAATGTCTTTGTAAGCCGCAGTATTATGATTTCCCTTCACTTGAACTTCACTTGGGCTGAGTCTTAACCTGTTCCATCATAATAATTCCCCTATGCACTATGGGAGGTCCATAAAGTCATGGTTTGTCAATGTTGGCAAGGAAGAACTCGAGTGGCCTGTACGAAGCCCTGATCTCAACCCCAATGAACACCTTTGGGATGAACTGGAATGCAGACTGCAAGCCAGGCCTTCATGTCCGACATCAGTGCCTATCCTCACTAATGCACTTGTGGCTGAATGGGCACAAATGCCCACAGCCACACTCCAAAATCTAGTGGAAAGCCTTCTCAGAATAGTGGAAGCCGTTATAGTAGCAAAGTGGGGACTAACTCTATAATGGGATGTTCAGCATGTACATATGAGTGCAATGGTCAAGTGTCCACATACTTTTAGCCATATAGTGTATATGCACACATGTATGGAGTACATGATGACTCCTTTCCCTTTTTCGATATAAGTAATATTCAGTCGGAATCCACTTCACAAATACACACCGGAATAAAAGCGGTGCTCTGCCATTTTTGTGCTTAACAAAAATCCCATCCAGACAGGATCCAATGAGTATATCTGCACCTTGGCTGTCCTGTGTGGTAGTAAATGCAAAAATGTTAGAAAACAGTTCTCAGTAACTGAAGTAATTAGGCACTACATATGCCTGCCAATACTGGGGTCAGAGCATTATGACACTTTAAGCACCAACATAAGCCATATGTATGAATTTATTTTCTGCAACTTTAACATGAAATGAAACATTAGTCTTTTGCACAGCAATGGTTTACCTTTGCTTGAAAACTTTCTTGACCATAGCCCTCCATCTTCTCCACTTCTTGCATGTACAACAATTCTGCTTCTGGTACTGGCATACCTCTATCGGTGCAGTTGGAGTTGAAATTCGAAAACACAGAAACACCATAATCAACAAACTAGTGCTTACCTAACTACTTTATATTTCAGATCTACCCATTTTCACATATGCATAATAAAAAAAGCCATTAAAAACCATTAAAACTCTACAGCTACACATAATTAAAATGACACAGATTATCTGCTGCACAACAGGATAACCCTGGATTTTTAAAACATCCAAACACAGTTTCTTACTAAAGTCCTTGACAAAGGATCAGTGGGTTTGCATTTTATCTGCTTGTCTATAAATCAAAGTCTTAAAATGCAGCAGATGTTTCTGTGCAGCCATTTACCAAAGCTAGAGAAAGGCACCATAAAGCATCTTTACAGATGCTTTCGAGAATGTTCAATGTCCAGTGTCTGTTGTGTTTTTTTTTTAAACAAATGTGAAAAAATACAAATAAAATCTGAAACAGTTATGGCTGTTATGAAGATGTTCTCACCGGTAGCTTTGATAAAGCAGGGCAACCTTTTGGGTGGCCTCTTCAACAACCCTCTCATCTTCAATCCATTCCTATAGAAAAAGAGGCAAAAGGGATTCAGTGTATATCTGACCACTAAATAAGACTAACATGAAAAGTAAAATAAAACAAACTCACCATGGGGAAAAGAACAAATTTTTGAAGAAATTCTTGTGAGTCATAGCGGTTGAAGTCTCCAAAGTCAGCTAGAATCAGGAAAAATACAAGCCCTTTAATTTTAACGCAGTTTAATATTCCGGTTCTATTTAAAAGAGGTAAGCCAAAAATACACTGATTCAATACACAAGCTACATATACCCACTTTCTCATATGTGGCGCAGATACATAACCTTAAGCACTCAAAGTTTCGGAGCAAAGCCTTCTTAGCCACCATGTCTTAATCATGTCTAGTGATCATGTCCAGCAGCCCTGGTAATTACTATTATTATTATTTTAAATTATTTTTTTTACATATTAAATACAACTAGCTCTGCTGCAGACCTTCTTTAGTACTATGCAACAAGGACATCCTTTAGAAAAAAGCCATTTGACATGCAGGGAAACTATTTTAGCCTTTGTAACCATAGTAGTCCGTCATTAACAGCAAGTCCAGTCATCCTGTTAGAAATGTACACAAGCTATGCTGACAATCCAAAGTATTAGCATAGCTACAAGGTTCCAACGACAGCATTGCTCATATATAAAAATAGCCTGTGTTAAACACTTGATCTAACTGACCCAAATCAAACTAAAGACTTTGACTGTGCAATTATTAGCCAGAGTATGAAAGCGTAAGAGTGGCATTCTTTCTCTGTGTGAGATGCACACGGGGAAGCAGTTTAGATCTGGCTGCAACTGTTAGTGATGTCAGTTCCACTGCTATGTTATCTCCAAGCCAGTAACTTGTGCTGCCAGCTATATCTTTGCCAGAAGAGTTTGAGATTCTTCCCCTTGGCAAAAACTGAGGCCAGAAATCTTAAGCCTACAAGCTCAGCTAGCTTAGTTCGGTATTGCAGTTTGAGTAACTTAATTATAAGTGGCCAAACAGACAAGGGCAAAGTCAAAATACAGCTCACGGTATGGCATAACTAGGTATGGAATCTGAATTAAATCTAACCACCCATGTGAAAGCATAATCCTGAAAAACATACTGTTGGGATACCTTGTACAGCCAAGCTAGCTAACCGGATGGCTTGTTCAATTGAGCAAGGAATCCTGCCCTCCAGAACATCTTTCTTCAGCTGGAGGTAATACTGGTATCTGTTGGAGAGCATTTGAACATAGTAACAAGAAACATCATTAATGGAGTTATTTAAATCTTATTTTTCCATCATCTCAACAGCACTAATGATGAGCTATATCAGTTCAGACACCATGCCTAACATAATCAATATAGACCAAGCATCTTAGTCACCTGGTTATCTCTTGTTGTAGCTGGGAAACAGTCGGCACATAGAATATTACTCCAAAGTAAACAGTGGGTTCCTGTCCATACTTGTCAAGTTGTTTCTTCAGAGGCTTATCTAAATCAATCCATCGCTGCTGGTTTTGTTTATTGAAGTACCAGAGACTGAAATACATTATCTGTAGAATGAACAGAACGTCAGTAAACTGTACAGGTTAAAGAAACATACTGCCTTTTTTTGGAAAAGGCAGGGCAAAGAAAAAAATAGAAAACTAAGACCAACTTCCACACGACGAGCCTTCATGATGACTCAGAAAAAAAAGTATAACAATAATTAATAAACCATAACAATCCGTGAACTTGCTCCAATACAGAACACCTGCCGTATGGCTGTTCATAGTCTCTGTGTGGTCACTGAAGAATCTCAGCCATGACTATGTGGTTGGCATGTTGTTTAGCCACAGATCCAGACATCCTTTATTCAAAAAACCCCAGCTGCATTCTCAAGGACACTCAGCCACGGTAGGTGCTGTGCAGTTTAGTGTTCATCATATGTGACATTTCAAGGCAACTACATGCATGGAGATCAAAAATACAAACTTTGCACGTGGGTGTATTTTGGTCAAACAACAGTCTATCCCTGTTTAATCTGACCAAGAGACTCACTTGTGTACTAAACAGTGAGTGAAAGTCAAACAGTCTTAGAAGAACTCAAAGTCATTTGTTAGGTAAGAAATCACTGGACTAATGGGAAAAAAAAAATTAAGTTTCAGTCTTTGACATATTGATGCCTTTACACTTTACATCAACTAAAGACAAACTACAAACAAAGTGCAGTGAATGAAATGCAATGATTTCAGAAGAAATAACCAGGACTGCTTAGACTATATTATGGCGGTAGAGCGGGCAGTTGTTTGGGCAGACAATAATGGACATACGCATTTCGTTACTGATTGCGCATTAGGTTCAAAAAAAAAAAAAAAAAAAAAACATAATCAGCTTAAAACAATACAAACCTCTCGTAACTCGAGTCTCTGAGCAACTGCTTCCAAACATTCCTGGCCTGTGCTCTCCACAGAAAGTGTAAACTCAACGAATTCGCCATTAAGCAGTTGTATGCGTGTGACCAGGCAGCTCTTGCTGGAGACAGTGTATCTTCGTGTCCTCTTAAGTTTTAATCCAAATGGTAAGGGCATGTTTCACCAGTAACATAGACCTTTCAGAGGCCAGAATGATTTCCACAGCTTCGCTTTAAAATTAAGCCATGGGTAAACAAGAAAATGTGTCTGACTCCAAAAGGCTGTTACACGGATCCCTGGGGAAAAAAGTGGAATCAGACGACAATAGATTAGGAAGCGCGCTTATGACTTGAGGTCTTGTGTGGATTCAGAAACAAATATCCATTACTTGTCATTTATGCCCATAAGATATACATTAATCCTAAGCCATTTCAGCTCTAGTCTTACTACGCAGTTATTTCATATTTGTGCAAACAGCATATTCAATACTAAAATTGTTTCAGTGTGTTATTGATGACAGATGGCAACAAATTACTGAAATTACATGACAGTCACAACTGTATTCATTCAGTGTTTAAAGAGTCTAACCCTGCTGAAAAAACTTACCATCAGAGAAAGGACTGCTCAAGAAAGCACTGATTTTAGCATTCACTGCTATTTAGAAATATGCCATCAAGAAAAAAAAAACAATTAAGCAGCAAGAATGTGTTAACTCTTAACTACTAAAACTATCAGATACAAAAAGGAAAACAGAGGGATGGCAAATCTAGATTTTAAAAAGCAGCACCTGTTAAATCTCAACAATAACAACAGTCCATGCTGAATAACTGAGTGGCAGGAGCTCCATACTGTTGTACAAAGTCTGATGACAACAGTTCGGATACCACAAAAACACCCAAAGCTAGACGAAACCCGATACACAACACCATCATACCCGTGTGTGGTGTGGTCGATTAGGTGTTAACCAATTAGACAGACAGAAACAATGTCAGGGATCGACAGAGAGCGTGTGATGAAGAATGAGGTATGAGATATGATGAATGAGGTACTTTATCTAATAAAGCTCCCTCCCAAATTCCAAACTGAACAACACTAAAGGTATCTGTCGAGCCCTAAAACACAAACTCTGCGGTCCGCTCGTTTAATACTTAGCGACACACTATGTTTTCGCCAGCAGAACAAACCCTGGTCCACTTCTCAACAGGTTGTTGTCTGAAGCTGACGGCATGGCTGCAGCAACAAGTGGGCGCACAAACAATTCCCGACTAGCAAACTCGGGAAGTAAAGTCACTGTTTACTGTTAGCTAGTTCTGCAAACGACAAACTGCGATAATAAAGACGCGGAAACTAAAACGGTATGCATTTAAAACAACTCGGATACAGGGTTAATTTCAGTCCATGCTAATTTCGAGCTAGCATAGCATAATGGCTGGTTAAAGTACCATTACTGCGTGTAAGTGTTTGTGTTTAGGTTAGCTAACGCCAGCTAGTAACTCCGTTACTTACCTTGTCAATAACCCGCCTCTGAGGACCATTTAATTTACATGAGTCGTTTCTGTAGATGACGCACACTTGGCATTAAGACTTGCAAACTAAGTACATGTTTCTTGAAGTTTGTGGTGAATCACGCACGTTAGACTCACGGGTCACACTGGAAGCTGCTCCCATACTTCACTTCCGGCTAGAACACGAACACATACACACACACGCGCGCGCGTGCGGCGCAAGCTTGGCTCCATGTATGTACCCATCCGCGGGACTATTTTCACAGTTTCAAGATGCCATTTTACCCTAATACTTGCTTAACCCATAGCTAAAGTACACGTGTCGTACTCACGTGCATATAAACATTAATACAAAAAGTGGACATTACATGAGTTAATGACAGAAGACCAAATAAGGGAATAACGCAGCGCTATGATACACACAGGAATGAGGTGTGTTACATCAGACAGCTGGAAAGCCCTGCAGTGGGAATGTCAGGAATGAGGCAGCTGCCTCCCACTTAGCGCTTTATCTAAACCGGTTACATTACCACACAGCTAAACAACATGTACAATGTGTTTACACCTTTTTTTCTCTTACTGTAACAGGAATTCATCCAGGTAGTAAACCTTTATGGATACATCTTCACTTTGTACTTTGTGTTAATGATTTGAAGTCAGTGACTCAGTATAGTGAAGAGGTATGTGACTTCTGACGTGTCTGTAATATCAGCTGTTTCATGGTGCGTGGGTTTATCTAGGGTGACAACTTTGCTGTTTTTGCTCTGCAGATTGTATTGGAAATGACACCGTGACTGCGAGAAGTGACTTTTAAGGCATTTGGTTTGGATGTGAGCAGTTACTTCAGAATTCACTCGGGATCATCAACACTGTGTACACATTGTATTCACTTGAACTCACACACACTGGCTCAGATGGTCGCGGGAAAAGCAGGAGGTGGATCGAGTTAAAGCTGTATATATTCCTCGTAAGAACAAACTATTTAATCAGTGAAACCGAAATCCTGGATTAGCACAAACTCATACCACAAATTGTGGTCCTTACGCCAAGATGAGGATCATAATTCCAAATAAGTCAAACTATACATGTCATTCTCAAGACTGGTCTGAACAGTCAGTTCAATCTGGAAGATGTTAGAGAAGGTTTTGAGGCATTTTGTTGAATCCAAGCACTTTAGAATTGAACCTGGTGCTGTCATCAGCAGTCACATCATCAGGACAGCCGAGACATCTCAGTTACACTGGCACTCATACATGCACAAGTTGAACTAGAGTGATCTTGTTAAGATTTAAAAAAACAGGACTTCCTTCACTGAGAAACCTTTTATTCTAAGAATCTAGAGTGCAATTATCCAGTTTGTTATCCATGAAAAAACAAATTAAACATTAACAAATTCATATTAATTTATTTATTAATAAAAGTAATTAAATAAACGTGGAATTGACTATGAGCACCTGCATTGAAAAATCTTTCCATCAAAATAATCCCTGCAGCATTATGGTAGCTAGTGTTTAACAAATCTGTGCCTTCATCCTCAAAACTGTGGTCTTGATATGTTCAAAAAAATGTTTGTCTTTAACAATGAAAATATATATCTTTAGTTCTCCATGACCTACCATGGCCCTTACTAATCTCAATAATTCATTATTGCTTCTAAAAAGCTAACAAATGTTGTTTTCTAAAGCACATTTAATGTTTTGCCAGTAGCTCTGCTAAATTGTGAGATTTCAGTCTTATGAATACCTCCTTTACTGTTATTAAAACTTATCTGGTTCATATGTTGTGCAACAAAAGCAAAATACACCAAATCCAAATGCTGCATTTAGGATGAACTCCACAGTTTCTGTTAGCTTTCTTGTACATTAACTAATGAAGCAACAATACATACAGACCAATTAACAATTGATCAGCATTTCATGATCACAGTTTCATTGTCAACAAGGTGGTGTACATTAAAAATGTCACTCTCCAAATGCTTATGAGCTGCATTGTACTGTTCCATGTAAACTATTTACTGTATTTATTTAGCAGCTGTGAACTGGACAAGTGATGTTATCTGCAGCAACATAAGTCCCTTCTCTTCAGGGTGGTTGCTTTGGATAGGGACTGCAAAAATGCACTAGGAGGTAATATTCTTCCCTAAACTGTAAAATAATCTAAAGTTCCACCTGAGACCAGAAAACCATGAAGTAAACACTCAGCAATGTCTTTATTATAGTTACTTGCCCTTGGAAAGTTAACTGAATACTTGAACTGAATAGATATACAGTATGTCAAAACTCATCATCACTAAGTTTCACAAATGACTCTTGTTCAATGACCTCTTGTGAGCTGTGAATCTCAGACACATTTAAGGACTCTGCCATGTTTCTTCCAAGTTCATCAAGGTCATCATTATCTGCACAGCTCTGATGCCTGTCTTCTTCATTGAGCTGATGGTTTTCCAAACCTGCAGATATTGCATTTCCTTTTTTATGATCTCGTTCCAGGTCCATTAGGTCCTTTTTATCTTCTTGTCTAACAGATTTAGCATTCTCTGAAATGCTGCCATTTACTGGTGTGGTATCTAATCTAGGAGTGACACCATCAGGTTCCCATGAGTCCTTATCCCTTAAGGGCGTAAAAGAGAGAAGGCTGGTATTGTCTGTCACAAAATTTCCCAACTCTTGCTGAAGACTTGAGTTCTTGAATCTGTACGATAAAGAACTGTCTCTTTCCTTGTTCTCAAGAACAGTAACAGAAGAAGAAGGGGGCTTTTGCAAATCATTCTGCAGTGCTTCCAGAAGGTGGCGCATTTTGTCCTTATAATAAATATGGATAAGAAACGTTTCGAGTTAGATTTATTAGAATTGCAGAATTTATTAGAATTACAAACTACTAGTTGAAGTGTGTATTACAACTAGTACATTATTTAATTAGTTTATTTATTTAAAGCACAAAATAGGAACAGAGCTAATAAAAATGGTATATTTTGACTAATATCTGTTAAAAGTACTGTCAATCATGCTCAAGTACCATAAGGTGTCTGAATAACACTCACTTCAGCTAACCGATGTTTATTCATATCAATGTGACGCTCAAACACCCGCTCCAGTACTCTGTAAGAAAATACCACTGTTCATAACTGGGAAAAGCTACTTGCAACCAAAAGATCAGAAAACTGTAACTGACCTGTCAGAATAGATGCCCCGTAGTATAATCTCATTTGTTACATCAGCAATAAACTCCAGATACATTAATTCTTCCTCTCTAAAGAAAAGCACAAGGGCAAACTTTGACATCTGACAGCAAATCATAAAAAAACTGATTACATTCTGCTTTCAACATTTTAAATGCTAGATATGATCTATTACAGATGTGGTCTATTACAAACTCACAATATCAACACCTACATGATTTCGATTGCTAGTATTAGTTGAGTGACACAATTAACCTACAAGCTTTCCACAGAGGCAGCACAATCCTATATTAAAGAACATTAATACCTTAACATGTCTGAAGATAAAATATGAGATTATGCTTACTCTGCTGTTACTTTTCTCATTATTGGGGACCTCATTCCCTCTGGTGATACCCTACAAAACAAATCATGGTATTTTTATGTCATGTGTACATAACAGGCCCAGAGTGCTTTATAAAACAGTATGCTCCAAGTATGTAATTCTCACCTTGAGGAGCTAAGAAAAAAGTCACTGGCTCTGAATTTATTTGCAGTGCCATAATATCCAAATACGTTTGACTCTTCATCAGACCACTCATGGCCAACACTGCATAGCTGTAAAAAAATAAGGCAATTTCAGCCATGTATAATAAGGATTAAATAATAAATAAGCAAGCAAGCAAGCAACATTGGGATGATAGAACACTTCAGCAAATGTACCTTGGGTGAGTCCTGTTCTGCTGAAGATCTTCGCTTGCTGCAGAGAAAAAGAACATTTACATCAAGCATTAGAGTATATTTCTGTATTATTTTGTAAAAGGAGTGTGAATCCTCATATTACGTATTAGCAAAATGGATCTATGGTTCTATGACTGAGTGGCTGTCCCAGTGAGAGTTTTCCCTTCTGCTTGTGCTGAGTACAACATATAGCACAGTCGCCACCTTGTGACCGTGACCACACATGGGTAGCCTATAAACGGTCCCAGCTACATCACGCTCATCAGCACACAATGTGATGGTGCAGATAAATAAATAACATGATTAGAAAAAAAATCAAAGCTTTAGAGTGCTATATTTTGAATGCATTTCCTCAATCTCTTGACAAGAAGAGAATGAGAAAGATGACCCTTTAAAGGCTATCTACATCATGGTTAGGAAGTGATGACTTTAGGACTCAGCAAAGAAAAGAGTAAACAGGGACTTCCCTGGCAGTCCAGATAAAAAACAAACCTGTACAAGGTATACTACATGCATGATTATAAATATTAGGAGCATGTTTCAAGAAATTGAATAACAATAAACTAAACCATCTATAATATTGTACCTTCTGTGTTGACTGTCTGGTTGATTATGTTTAGAGGGTGTCCTTTCTTCAGCTCCTTTCCTACTTGCAGGAGTGTAATATCGATAGTTAGACAGAGTGGATTTGCAATCTGTTTTCAGAGTTCTGGGGGTGAAAGGCTTTTCTTCTGTGAAGCAGTGAGCATGTTTAAGTAGAATGTCACCACTGTAGGTTTTCTGTGTAGGGTCTTGAAAACTTTTAAACTTCTCCTGACTTGAAGATGTGGCACACGAAAGAGTAAAGTTGTGCCTTTGAGGTTTTGGGCTTCTGTAACTTAATTCTGAAGACGGCCGACAGTTCTGAGACTGTGTGGCCATTTGGGAAGGATACACAATTTGCTTACAATGGAATGAAGTACTGAACCTTGGGGAGGACATGTCAGAGTCACCTGAGTTAAAATAGGCACTCTCAGCACCTCGAGCAGAGGGTCTGGCCTGCACAGGAAAGAGAAAGACGTTTTAATTCTAAACTCAGTGTTCGCATAAAATAGAATATTTACTCACAATGAAAATCATGGAAATCATCTTACATTTCTGGATGAGCAAGAGGTAATATTATCCAACCTGAGGCTTCTCTGTGAAAGGGACCTTACTGATTGTGCCCGCTTCTGGTCAATATCTGTTTGCATAAGCAAAGAGTGAAGGTGATCATGAATTGTATTTCTATATAATAGTGCATAATTCCTTAGTAGAGGTAAGTGAGGCCTTACAAATATAAATACTTACATTTTACATTACAACGCATACTTTGGGGTACTGAACAGTCTACTGCAGCTGAATATGGGGGAAAAAGATAGAAAATATTAAAGAAGCAATGTGTCATCATTGTGTTAATAGTATTAGTATTAATAATTAGAATATTGATGATAATATACACTCACCGAACACTTTATTAGGAACACTATAAAGTCTGAAACCAGTCTGAGATGACTTTTGCTTTGTGATATGATGCATTATCATGCTGGAAGTAGCCATTAGAAGACAGGAAATTGTGACCATGAAGGGATGCACATGGTCAGCAATAATACTCAAATAGGCTGTGGCATTCAAGCAATGATTAATTGGTATTAACAGGCCCCACACCATCACACCACCTCCACCAGCCAGGACTGTTGACACAAGGCAGGTTGGGTCCATGGATTCATGCTGTTGGTGCCAAATTCTGACCCTACCATCTGTGTGCCTCAGCAGAAATTGAGATTCATCAGACCAGGCTTCATTTTTCCAGTCTTCAAATGTCCAGTTTTGGTGAGCCTGTGCCCACTGCGGCCTCAGCTTTCTGTTCATGGCTGCCAGAGGTGGAACTCGACGTGGTCTTCTGCTGTTGTAGTCCATTCGCTTCAAGATTCAATGTGTTGTGCATTTTGAGATGCTTTTCTGCTCACCACAATTGTACAGAGTGGTTATCTGATATACTGTAGCCTTTCTGTCAGCTCGAACCAGTCTGGCTACTCTCCGTTGATCTCTCTCATCTACAAGGCATTTCAGTCTGCAGAACTGCCGCTCACTGGATGTTTTTTCTTTATTGCACAATTCTGTGTAAACTCTAGAGAATGATGTGTATGAAAATCCCAGGAGATCAGCAGTTATACAAATACTCAAACTAGACCGTCTGGCACCAACAATCATGCCATGCAAAAATCCCGCCATGCTGATGGCTGATGTGAATATTAGCCGAAGCTGCTGGCCTATATTTGCATGATGTTATGCACTGCACTGCTGCCACACGATTGGATGATTAGAGAATTGCATGAATGAGTAGGTGTTCCTAATAAAGTGCTCAGTGAGTGTATGCTCTATGACTTACCTTTTGCTGAATACAGTCTTTTGTAATGAGAGATCATGTGATCTTCAATAAGGCGTTGATTAGTCAGTTTACCAGTCGAGCCAAGGCAGTGTGCTGGAAAGGCACCAAAGATTCTGGGTTACCACACATAGATATACCTTAATCTAAATATATATACTTAATCCAGTGCCATACTGGAGAGCTAATTAATCCCATTAGCGAGCACAGATACTGGAGAGGCGACCAAACAATAATAAACAGAGCATGCATATTTCATCGTTTAATTGTTTTAATTGAGACAACACTAGCTAGACTTCAACATTAATAAAGCAATATAAATAATATACAAAACAGTCAGCAGAACACAGTATCATTAGGAGAAGATAAATACAGTCTCTGTAATTGCAGTTTACTATTTTGGTAGCTAGCTCATTTGCTAGCTCAGCAGTGAGTATTACCTCGCTTTCCATCCATGATTGGAAACACAGCCAAGTATCCCATGCTCAGAATACAACAGAACTGTCGCTGTAAACAGCTACTTCTACAGACATATACATTACAGTGCTATCAACAAAAACATCCAGAAATTCACTTGACTACCTAATGGCAGATATAAAAGCAGCACATCTTTCGAACTAGCTAACTAAGTAGCATCCCGTTACAAAGCTTCTCGGTCGCCATGATGGTTGCTAAGAGTGCGTCATGACGTATTACAGAGGCACGTACGGTCTCGCGCTCATGGATAATCTACATGAGTGGATCCACAAAGAAGCTCGTTAAAGCAGCAGAAACCGCCCAAAAATCTCGTGGAAAAAAACAACAACTAATAATTAGATAGAGTGATCTTTGCACATATTTGCAATATACATTTTATTCAAAACCCTCTCCTGAAATGGTGTAAATGGCACATTTTAATTTTATTTGTAATTATGAAAAGCTATACAGGGATGCACTTGCACGTGACAGTCTATAACAAAATTATATGCAGAATGGCATTAAATCTTGCTACACTGGTTTATCATTATTAATAGATGCTGGGCTTTAAGAAGGGCAAAGCACAATCTCATGCATTATTAAGTGGGATTGTAGGGTCACTAGGTGGTTCCTACATCCAGCTTGCAGCACATCTTAAAAAATCATACACACACTTTATATTCTTTTATTTTTATGTATTTATTTACTCATTCACTTTTAAAACACTACGCGAAAGAAAAAGAAAGAAAGAAAGAAAAAAGAAAGCCCACTTTAATGTGCATTAATATTACAGTATTGATCTAATTAGATTATTGTAGTTTACTGCATGCATTATAGCTTAGTGTACCAACCCATAGTAGACAGTCCTACTGAAAATCAGCATAATTCATACGTTTTTGCAGGTCAATACTATTATACTGAAGAGACCGAATGGATTTTCAGTGAAGAAGCACAATAATGGTATAACCTAATTTTGTCCAAAATGATCCTGTCTCGAAAGCAGACTATGGGATTATATAACTCTGGATTCTTATTGAGATGTGATCCCCATTCTCATATGCAATGTCCTGCTTACTACACACTACCTTAGCAGTTAGTAATAATATATCAAATGGGTGGAGTGCTAGTTTGAAACAGGTTTCTGTTGAGCTGAGTGAATGGGCTGTTTTGGTGTAGCCTGAGCCAGTAGTCCAGCCAGGATAGATGAAGTGTCTAGCCTGTAGGTTAGTACTGTGGCTGTGTACTAGTCTGACACGCTGTTTAGTGTGGGAGTGTGGGATTGTGGGTGCAGCTGATGTCTCAACCCCCCACGTGTCTGCGGGGAAACTGGCCACGCGCAGAGCATCCACCCAGGAACCAGTAAGTAAACAGTGTTTCAATGCGTCTGCTTTGTTCTGCATTTAATTCTATTCTATTTTGTTGTATTATATTTCATGAGCTCTTGTATCGATGAAGGGTTTCACCAGTGGGGTTTTTGACTGAATGATGAGATGCAGTAAGGTGCAGCACAAAGCCTTTCTCTCCACACATAACCACCGCCTTCTTCCATCTGATTTCTCTAGCTGGTTCGTTTGTTATTTTTTCATTAGCTATACAGTATGATAATAAGCTACGTGGGTGTGATGTGGAGTTGAATGAATTGACCATAGAGCCATTATATACAGAGGCGTGCACGGGCACGATGCGCGCTCCCGTGCCGACAGAATTACTACCACCTCAGACAATACATTAAAACGATCAGAGGGTTAGGACACGAGGAGCCAGCTGACCCGGTCTTAACACATTTCCGCCTTCTGCAAAGATTTTTTTCCACCCAATGTAGCCCAACAGCTGGTTAGTGAATTAACATCATAACCCCAAATCTCTTTTGGTCGACTGAAGAAAAATCACGATGAAATTTCCAGTTGAGAATCCAAGGAAACAAGTGAACTGGAACCCCGAGCAAGGTGGGTGTTTATCCAGATTTATTTAGTTCTAAATAACCTGACTTTATGATTTTCATATTTTTTGATGATCTCATATGCATGTCAGGGTCTACCGAAATTAACACCAGTTTACTTCTTTATTACTGTACATCCTTTTCTACCATTTTATTTGATAAAATTTTTTTACCCTTATACATTTTTGTCCATGCAAATTCAATTAATCATTTAACTGCTAACCTATAGGTTATAATGCAAAATAATTGTATGACTTTTGTCTAAATATCTGAGTTGTTATTCTTGAGCCTGGGTATTGATAGATCTATGGGTGGATGCCCTGAAGAAACGCTATGCCCATGTGGTCAGTGGTAGCTTTCTAAAAGCATGACACTTTATAGTTTATTATAGTGCACCTTTATTATAAAATATAAAATGTTATATTATAAAAAGATATAGAGATTATAAAATAATAGAATGAAGATTATGAAGTGTAGAAGTGTCATCTTTACTCCCGAGATGGAAAATATCATAGCAGTGAACTGCATAGAAAAATAGGGAAGTGATTTTGCTGTCCACCAAAGAAAGAATTTAGTCAGTGGATTATTCTCCTGAAAGTGCATACAAGTACTTTACAAGACCTGAACATTTCAGTTATTAATATAATATATGCTGTAATTATTATGAACTGTTTATGAAAAATATCTGGAACATTTAATTCCTGTTTCGTTGATGATAGTTGTACAACATAAATGCTCACAATGTTATCTAAGCCTTTAACTGATTGTTAAATGGGTTCATTATACTCATAGTTCTTCACAGGACACTGATAAAGGGTCCCTTCCAATCCTCTGATAAATGGATTAATATGTCACTTGATGCAGGTGCAGCTTTTGTCACTCAGCACTCTTCCTGCAGCATTCTTGAGTCGATCAAGTTCATATACTGATGATCAGATGATACTATAAAACAAGTGCAAACCACATAGTTAAAAGTTAACATTAAATAACATTAGTTAACGTTAATCAGTATTATGTGAGATCGTCATGTTAGTATCATGTGAAGAAGTGCTAAAATAACATCCATTATATTTTTATATTCTCATATTTAAAAGCCATGACATAGATTTACAGATTTACAGGCTTATTAAAGTTTATTAAAGTAGATTTCAGTACCTAGTTAACAAAGTGTAAAATGAAATTTAAAATAAAATGCAGATGGTTAGGAAATGGTATGGGATATCCTTATTACAGTCCCAGTAGAATTTAGAATTAAAAAAGGTGTTTATATATTAATGATTATATTAGTTATCAGTATTAAGATTTTTAAAGGAAATATGTCATGTGGGTCACTGGGTCAAAGCTGGGTGGGAATTTGCTTTGCTGACAGTATATCCTCAGCATTACATCATTGGTGTGCTCGGACTCCACCCTCGTGCGCCACAGAGGGAAGCAATTCCCATAGGGTGGGCAAGGGGGCTTGTCGATATGCATCTAATAAGAATCTTAAAATCTATGTCTCCTTTTCTTTGTCCCTAACCCTGCCCTCTTCTTATAAATTCTCTTATAGCCGGAAGTATACCTTATTTGAAAATCAGTTTATTTTGTAGCAATTAGTCTCTGTATCCCTATAAGGAAAATAACAGTGATTTAAAATATCTGGAAACATGTGGTCTAACCTCACACTGCATCATCGTAAATTTCCACTGAAGCTTTCATTTGGATTCATTGTGATATAGTATCCTAAAAAGGGCAAACCAGGCAATCAAAATGAAACTGTTCCCTATTTAGCCCTAAACTGGAATGGCCCTCTGAGCACTGATGGTTGATTAAACAAGCAACACTTCACAGAAGATGTATTGAAGCAACAGATCAGCAGTTATGTTGCATGTTACTTACAGCTTTAATTACAGTTCTCCAAGAGGTGGTGTATTTCTGTGTATGTTTCTTTGCAAAGTTCTGATGAAGTGTCGTGTGGTGCCAGTGGCTAACGTAGAGTAAATAAATTAATTATTGCCCCTGTGTTTTACTCTTTATGTTAGACATAGGTTTCAGACAATAGTTAAGAATTCAGTAGTAAAACTAATTAAAAGTGCAAAGACTTTGCCCCATTTCGCTTATGTATCTGAAATTAATGACATTAATTAAAATATGTACCAGGTATTTCCAGTTGTTCATTAGGCTGAATCATCAGCTGACTAAATCCTGCTCTGCCATTTCCTCTCTTTAGTGGTGGTTCAGACAAACTTGGCCCATCCAAAGAAGCCGCAGCCAGGTGTGGTACAGTCCTCCCTGGTCCAGGCCAGTGTAGCTGCCATGCAGAACCCCATGGGCTGTGAGGCAAAGGCAAATGAACACTGCCCCCTGCCACGGCTCTCCATCTCCTCACGCTCAGCGAGCATAGTGACCAGCATGGACGCCGTAGCTGATGGCTCCGCCCTCCACTCTGTGATGAAGTGGAAGACGGTGCTGGCTGTGTTTGTGGTGGTAGTGCTCTACCTGGTGGGGGGTGGATTAGTGTTTCAGGCGCTAGAACAGCCCTTCGAAAGTGACCAGAAAAACACCATCACACAGGAGAAAGCTCTGTTCCTCCAGGGGAACCCGTGTGTTTCCCCCTCCGAACTGGAAGCTTTAATCAAGGTAAGCGCATTGCCAGTGGTTCTTTCACAAAGCCCTGTTATATTATCCATATGAAAATGGACTCATGAATATGTCAACTAACTGAGTCAGCTAACAAGAACTGTTTATATTCTTTTATCCAAATACATATTTTAATTAGTTGATATTTAGTACTAAACATACATTAATAACACAGATACAAAATACTTTTATATGTTTGAGAAAGCCTTGAGTGAAGCTGAATAATCTATCACAACCTATGCACAACAAAAGCCAATTTTCTCTCAAAATGGTAACATATGTATGCATTCGGCATTATTAAATAACAAACATTCAGTAAATAATAAACTTAACAAACATAGTAAATAATCAATTTTTTTTATCTTGCTTGAGAAATATAATCTGACACATTTCTATTTACTTTTAATAACTAATGAAGTTAAAACAGTTCAGTGGTAGTGGACTCAGAACTGAGATCCAAAGGACACCCGGAGGACTCAATTATGTGTCCTTGAAGTGAGAATAAGAAAATGTTAATGTTAAAGTAACAATCACAGGTCACTGTCTCATATTAATCTTTGAGCTCAAACCCAAAATTTGTTTGGGTACGAGATACACTGAAGATATTTAATATGTTCAGTGTATAGCAAAAACAAAAGAACTGGCCTTGCCATTCCAATACTTTTGGAGGGGATACACAATATGGCCAAAAGCATGTGGATCATCCCATTCCAAAACCATGGGCATTAATATTGAGTTGTTCCCCTTTTCTGCTATAACATCCTCCACTGTTCTGAGAAGACTTTTCACTAGATTTTCAGGGACCCAAAGGAGTTCAGTGGGGTTGAGGTCAGCGTTCTGTGCAGGCCACATGAATTCTTTCACACCAATCTTCTCAAATCATACGTAGATAGATAGATAGATAGATAGACATAGTATGTGTGTTAATGTTCAGTGAGCTTAATGGTCTAATGCTCTATACTCATCCTGCCATAGGCACCTCAATCATGCTCATGCACTCACTATAGAATCCCCCAGAGGAACATACAATCCTTATTCTCTGTCCCTTTCAGACATCCAATGCTCTTTTATTCCTGAAAGTATGTTCCCTACCACCAAACTCTGCTCATATATGATCAAGCCATTGACCATATGTATGGTCTGCTGAGATTATAACTCTCCTTCTGAACCACCTTTGGCTGCAGCAAGAGTGCACTTACATGATTCATCACAGGATGTTTCAATAGCGTTAAATCATTTCAAATCATATTAAGATCCCCCACTACTGTTCCACAGCGTCACACACAGCCTGTGACCTGGTTTAAAAAAAAAAACCTTTATGTTTTTGTCAACAACAGCAAGAGCGCATGTTAATTATCTAAATTATAATGAAAGAAGCCCACAGAGTGGCCTCGAAAATAAGAGTGATGAGATTCCGGCATGCGCAATCTATCTCCTGAATTTGATGCCTTGTCATGCTTGTCATTGTGTGTTCTTTCCATCCTGGAGTGTGAGACCAGCTGGAGCTATGCAGTGCTGTGATTCTGCCTGATGGACGCAGTTAAAAAAATATCACTTTTTCAGGGGGCTGAGCAGTACTGACTCAGAATGTCCAGTATATCACTGTCATGCTGCCAGGATGCTGTTTTTTTTTTTTTTTTTTTACCTGGGTGGAGAGATGACTCAGAGAGGACAAAACATTCTTAATGACATGCTGTATTAGATGCCTCTAGCTCTGGGCTACTTTAACCTCTTTGCCTAACTGTTGTAACAACATATTAATTAACATCCCTCTCTCTGTTTATTATTGGCTGAAGCTCTTATTTGATTGATTGCTCTTGCCAATTTTTCTAGGCTTAATTACACATTCATAAAATACAAACAGTGTTCTTCTTAGTGTGTAGAATAGCATACTGTGTTATGTAAGGAATAAAACACAATGGGGCATGCTGTTACAGGAAATTAATCAATGATAGGGTGGTGTGATGTGTCCCAACATGAAGATTATTTTCCAATAAGAGGGTGCCCTAAAATAACACATTATACTTTTTTATTCATTTATAGTTATGTTTAACAAGTTAGTTCCTTTTATCAATTTTTTTTATAACAGATATAAACAGTTACTCAGCAGCCTCTCTTTTTCTCTTTCCTGAAGTTAATAACATGTCGTTTTACCAAGAAACTGCAAAGTCTTATACGTCCTGAATACTTTCCTGTGTCAGAAAACCTAAAATTACCACTTTACCTCTGACTGTGACAAAGGACAGACACAGGGGAGTCCTTCCAAATTGTCTCCTTATAGAAAATTTCACCATTTAAATGATTACACACATTTTTTAATTCGGTTATGTGGGACATCTTCCAAACAAGTCTATACATATACATGTGTAAGTTGTAATTATAGAAATGATAATGTATTAGAACAAGTGCATTTATATAAACCTTGCAGCTGGAACAACTGATTGAGCTGTGCTGGAGCTATAGTGCAAGAGTCATAGCTATTTTTATTACTGTGCTTACATTTTGCCCTCACCTTCCCATGCAAACAGATGGATGATAAACCGGATTCAGGGATTTCCTATGCATGACAGCAGATGAATTTATTTCCTCTCAGACATTCATTGTCTGTTTCTTTGCACTGTTCTTGATACTTGATACTCGAAAAAATCAAACTTGCTTAAAAATACTCTCACAGTTTGAGAAAAGCACTCACATCCCATGAGACTGTGCAGTGATTTGTCAGTGAGGAGAGGAGAGATTTTGTTGCAGATTACCAAAATTTGTCCGCAACAGGGCTAAAATTGAAATTGCTACTGCATGTTGTAAGGACATGAGAGCAGCTACAAAAGGCAACTTCCATTCACATAAATGCATCTATGCACAAAAGGGGTGTGGTGTGGTGAATAAATCGAATCTTTTCCGCTAAGTCATTAAAAAGCTTCAGCAGAGAGAAAGAACACTTCAAAAGGGCATATTCTGAGTCTATAGGACTAGTTGTCTCTAAAATAATTTATTTTGCTTTATTGTTAAACCATACCAAATTAACATTTGTAAGTATTAGCACAGCTCGTATTTTACACAGCTCTCAAAATACTGTGCAACATGATTAACTATTATAATTCTTATTCAGGTTATGAGTTCTGACTTATTTTTGATCAAAAACCCATTTTATGCTAGCTAATTTGCTATTAGCAGTCCTGATGCACACCTCTAACTACTAACCTTGTAATGTGAGTTGCATGGGTATGACATGATCAAAAATGATGAAAGGCATTACGGTGTTGTCACCTTAATATGACAGGTAAATATTTCATAAACAAGTTTTGTGACTAGGGCAGTGAATAACATGATTTCACCTCCCAGGTTTTGCCACCGCTCATGTATGAATGTCATCCTGGCTCTATATAGAAAGCATTCATTATTCAAGGTGGGATGTTGAATTAAATCCACATGCATGTTTACCTCAGCAGTGTATATTAGTAGATTTACAAAGTTTATGAACAGTATTATATACAGTGTAGTTCGATACAGTTTAATAATATTTCTGTTAAAAAAGTACATTATAGTGTGAATCGAATGAGGTAAATCAGAGGTATCTTTGTGGTTATCCATATTGAACAATGTCTTTTGCTGTCAACGTCCAAGTAATCGAAGCTGTAGGTTTTAATTAAAAATAGTTTGTTTGCTTTCTAGTAGTCTTAACACTGCAATAATATTGAGTACTTATGTAGTCAGTATTAAACCTGGGAGTAATATTTCTTAGAAATTCTATAATATTGACTGACAATATTCAATATAGTAGTCACTGAACATAGCAGCATGTTTAATTAGGATATATAATGTGATTGCTGCAGAGTGTGGATTCTTCTGTTCCTTCACCGTGATTAGTACAGGAAAAAGTGAGTGATGGTGTATGTCCGCTCTCCACCCTTCTCTTCCTCTTGTGCACTCAGTTACATTTGCAGTGATGATATGATCAGAGATACATCGTATTTTATTTTAGCAGATTTTCCTGGTGGTTTCACAGTAGAATGATGACAGATCTGAGTGCCCTTAGGATTATTGTTTGATGTAATAAATACAGAATGGCCAAACATGACAGATTTGGTATAAAGATGTTTCTTTTTTCTACATTAGTAAGTTGTATCCATTAATGCTGTCTTAAAATGTCTGTACATTTTGTCCTCCTAAGCATTCGATAGATGCGGTCAGTGCTGGGGTTAGTCCTATCGGAGACACAGCCTATAACTCCAGCCACTGGGACCTCAGCAGTGCCTTTTTCTTTGCTGGGACCGTCATCACCACAATAGGTAACATTTTGTTACCTTCATTAAATGTTTCCAGATGATGGAAACTCACAATTTGTACCACTATGTGCACCTTCTCTTCTTTCACTCTGCTATTGGAAGAGTCAGTGATTTATTCGAGTCATGAAAGAAAAAGAAAAGGTTACCGAGAGCATGTCATATTGCTTCTGCGTATTGACTCTGCTAAATCATCTCATACGTAAAGTTATATGGAATCGTTCTTGGAATTGAATTCTGTTTGGAAAATAACAGTGTCCCTTTTATCTATCCATGCAGATAATGAACACAACAAACATACGCTGAAATGAAAGACAATAAACATACACTAAAATGGAGTCAGAGCTGGTTGGATGTAATAATGCAGTGTGTAAACCTCGGTTACCATTGTACCTAACGTGCAGTGATATAATATGGGCTATAACTTGGACTGTTTTGATTCTATTTGATCTCTTATTCCTGAAACAGAGATTTTGAAAAGATTTGAAGTGCACACATGCTACATTGTCACATTGAAATGAGTTCACATTGAGTACTCCAATCAGACTTACATGTGTGTCAGCAGCTTTTGGATACAATAATATCCAAAGTCTTATTACTGTATATTATATAAGCACTTTGCAAACCTTGATTCAGTTTGTAGTGTTTGATTCAATTTGCTCGAACGGTTCGAATGAATCAGAGTTACCATCCCTAGTATGAAATGTTTCATGGACAGCATATGTTTATTGAATTAAATAAACAGAACTGAAAATTTTGTTTTTAGATGTTATTGTTCTTTGATGACACTGTTGTTTCCCAAGGCCTGAAAATGCAACTGTGCTTCCATGATCAAGTCTTGCATTCTTTTCTCCTCGGCAATCTGTAATTACTGCCATGGTGTTTCTGTAGAACCTAACAATTTTCTTTGTTGTGACAGCATTATCTTAAAATAGTGGATCAATAGCTGACGTATTGCTTAGTAGGAGGCAATATTTTTTTTCTACACCCATGTATGCAGGCTATGGGAACATTGCACCCAGCACGGAGGGAGGCAAGATTTTCTGCATCCTGTACGCCATATTTGGAATTCCTCTGTTTGGGTTCCTACTGGCTGGCATTGGTGATCAACTTGGGACCATGTTTGTTAAGAGCATTTTAAAGGTGGAGGGAATTTTCCGGGTAAGCTTTATTATTATTATTATTATTATTATTATTATTATTATCAGTGTGATATGACTTTTCTTTTAATTTACTATAGTACCATAATGCTATGGATATTGGATACATTTTTTCTTATCTATATTTGGCATGTTTCTGTTTTCAGCAGAAACATAGGCAGATAAGTCAGACTAAAATCCGCGTCACCTCCACCATTCTCTTCATCCTGGCTGGGTGCATTGTCTTCGTCACCATCCCAGCTGTCATCTTCAAACACACTGAAGGCTGGACTACACTGGAGGCCATCTACTTTGTTGTTATTACTCTCACAACTGTTGGTATTGGAGATTATGTAGCAGGTACAGTTGACTTTTCTATCTAGTTTTATTGGTATTATACATCAGGGGTGTACAAATATGTGTCCTGGGGGCCTAGAGTATAGCGCAGTGCTTGTCACGGCTAATTTCCCTGCTAAAGCATATCTGATTTTATTCATCAGTTTATTCCCAGGTGTGCTGTAACAGGGAAAGCATGGACTTTGGATGTTTGGGATTGAACTTGGGCACGATAGTAATGTATGCACAAGTGTACACTGTAATGAAAAGGTTTTCTATTAGTAATGAGATAAAGTGCATTTTGGGAATTTTGTGCCTTGTATGAGGTTTAGCAAGAACAAATGATTCATCTTCAGTTATTAAGCATATAATTCAGTGCTATTAATTATTCAATACGTACACTGAAATAAAAGGGGAAGGTATAAAGTTATGAGAGTGAGGAATGTAAGTCTGGTCTCACCTACAGGTCCTGGGAAGATACTAATGAATCACTATACCTTTTTTGACACACCCTGATGTTGTGATACATAGAAACTCAAGAAGGGCAAGAAAGATGCCATGAAAATCCAAGCCTAAGTGGTGGCCATTTACTGTTCAATTACCAGCAGCATTTAAGATAGTTTCAGTATCACATCGAATGCACATAGCAAATTCTTAGCTGTGTTAAGTATTACAATTTGGCTGTTTGTTTTCAGGTGGGGACAGAATGATTGAATACAAGAAGTGGTATAAGCCACTAGTTTGGTTCTGGATCTTAGTGGGTCTGGCGTATTTTGCAGCAGTTCTCAGCATGATAGGAGACTGGTTAAGAGTCCTTTCCAAGAAGACTAAAGAGGAGGTATGATATGACGAGCACTGCAGTATTTTTCTTCTCCTTTATGGCATCATCATACAGTCTTTCCTGAGAATAGTGGATCAGTTATTCAATAACTATTTTTTGCATTAATAATTTAAATCCAAAATACATCATTGGTTAGAAACCATTCTGCTTAATAATGATATACAGTAGTAGATCAGTTGCTTTTATTGGTTTTAATGGATAGTAAATAAAACCAACAAAATGTTCATCAGAAGAGTAATGAGTGTATGTCGATTAGTGGTAAGATGAAGCAACTGGACTTGTGTTATAGACTTTGGAAATGTTTTGCCATTTAGTAGAACCCCAATTTTGCCATTCAGTAGAATCCCAGAGGATGAGCTGTGAAACATTAAGATACTGTATTTTGACCATAATGACTGACTGTTTGTATGTCAGGTCGGGGAGTTTAAGGCCCATGCGGCTGAATGGAAGGCGAATGTGCGTGCTGAGCTGCGGGAAACCCGGAGGCGCCTCAGCGTAGAGCTCCATGACAAGCTCCAACGTGCTGCCACCATTCGCAGTATGGAACGCCGACGCCTGGGTCTGGAGCAGCGTGCACGATCTCTTGACATGCTCTCTCCAGAGAAAAGAGCCATCTTCTCCAGCTTTGACAGGGGTCGATTCACCACATCCTCACAGGAGAGCATCGACACAAAGCTGAGCAATCTACGAATGAAGGCAGAGCACTACAGCAAGCACACGGCCTCAGAGGAAAACATCTTCAACCGCTTTGGCTCTCTTGGCAAGCTGACCAAGCGCAACAGAAACAAAGACATGCCGCCAAATATCGCAGAGGATGCAATGCGACTCAGCAGCAATGGCAGCAACAACACACTGGCTGAGGAGAGACAGGAGGCTCATGAAGAGGGGGATCAGGAGGAGGAGGTGACAGAGAAAGAGAACAACACCACGCTCACCAATCTGCCACAACACACTGAGCAGCAAGAGCAGCTGAACGGTTTTGTGCCCGCTCAGGCCAAAGAGAGAGAGACAGAGAAAATGCTGGTAGAGAGAGAGCATCAGCCATAGACAAGTCAATGAAAATGGGCGGCAAGCGATTCATGAATGCCACAGAATGTGCCTTTCTGTTTTGTACGCTATGGCTCAAGTCATTAAGATGAATCTTAGTCAGTGTCTCTTATTCTCAAACAACTAATACATCTTGGTTGCCAAAAATGTGAGCTATCAGGGGTCATAGAATCGTCAGTGAAATCTTCTCAACTATGAAGCATGCTGTATTTTTTTTTTTACCGTTTCAGAGTTATTTAGTGCTACTTACAGTGCAAGAGACTGTGATATAGCAACATTTATCTGTGTTTTAAAGAGGGGCCATGACCATGGCTTTCCAGGAGCCATCTCCTTGATGTGAAACTGCTGCTGTAATACTCAGTTACTTTGTGTTCAGTTGTATCAAAGATGTAAGTTTATAGAGAGCATGTCAGACTTTAATACATGTTTGGCTTTAAACCCATTTCAGAAATGTAAAACTGCAAACTGGTTCAATAACACCTTGACTTACATTTACAGCGTTTGGCAGACACCCTCATCCAGAGAGACTTACATTTATCTCATTGATACAACCAAGCAGTTGAGGGTTAAGGGCCTTGCTCAAGGGCCCAGCTTGGCAGTGCTAGGATTTGAACTCACAGCCTTCTGACAGGTAGCTCAAAGTCTTAAGCACTGAGCTACCACTGCCCCTGACTTGAAGAGTGAAACTTTGATATAAACAATGTGCAGTTTCTTGTTGATTATTTGCCAATATTCCAACAATAAACAGATAAAGAAATAGAGTTAGTTTCTGTGAATGAATGATCCATGTCTGTCAGAATGTGCTATGCTAACATAATCTGTTTACATGTAAATGCAAAACTAGTTAAAATGAAACATCCACCCGCCTGGTTGATTCAAGAACCTGTTTGACAAAAGAATCTTCTACATTTCTATTTGAATTTACAGCATTTGGTGGGCACCCATATTCAGAGCTATTTACAGAAATCTTCTGTCCATTTAGTGCATTGCAAATTCACCTTGTTTTAATTAGCCAATAAAATTAACTTTGTCGTGTTAGAAACATTCTCATACGTGACTAGCTCAGAATGCTTGAGAATAATGCTTTTTTTTGTGGAAGAAAACCTTTTACAGTCATTTTCAGAATGGAACATTCATCATTTACCCAGGTTTATTTCCAGTCATTTCATTGTTGTCTTTATTTTCCATTTACCGGATGCCAGAACAATCAGCATATGCTTTGCATCTTCAGTGTGCATGAAGCCCAACATATTAATTATCCAACCATCCTGATACCTGACACAGCCTAGATATGAATGTAGACTGTCGCATCCCCGAAACTGAATAACAGCTTTAGAGCTGGACCCTCCACATAATAGAAATGGCAATTAAACCATTCATCCAACCTTCATTACTACATTAGCAAAAAAAGCAGAAAACCTTAGGGATAGTTAGATTTATTGCAACTCTTGCATTCAGAGATTAAAAAGTGAAAATATGTAACTGATGTTTTAGTGAATTCAAGTTATAATCATTTTGGCACATATTTTACATTATAAAATATTTTTATGGCAAGCAGCTAAAATAAGACTAATAAGCATGAGTGTGATAATAAACATAATACTGCATGTGCTCGGTGGTCCAAGATTCCACAAATAAAAACATTTGTCTTTATGTACAAAACTGAGCTTCAACTAAGATCCACTTCTTTTAATGACATATGTCCCCCCCACAGTTTCTGGTTAGGAATTTAAAAGATATTTATTTAGTCATATGCAATTTTCAAGGTATACATTTTCTTTAACTGAATCTTATAGTCTTTAGATATCAATATTGTTTTTTTTTTTATTTTAGTGCCAGAGTTGTAGTTCATTTTGGGAACAGTTGTTCTAACATTACATGGTTACACACTACACAGAGTAGGCCTGCTCTGCAAATATGAAGGCAAAAGTGGTAAGCCTATAACTACTGAAGAGTGCAAAGAAAGTGTCAAAGAAAGTTTTTTCCTTTTGAAATTTGCTTATAAGATGTTTTTTGATGATCTTAAGTCAATGAGTGTCATAATACCAGTACTATTTGCTGACAAATAGTGTGATCCCTGGATCTTGTTGTGCCTGTGCATGTGTGACTATCCTGTAGGATTTAAAGTCTGGTAATTCTCTTATACAGCGCTCAGTTGATACAGCCAGCTGTGGCCATGACCCATGGCATAAATTCTATCATGTAACATGAAAGAAAACTGTTTATGTGGTTGAGGAGGCCTTCCCCTAGCTCCATCTGTAAGAAATCGATAAAAAATAAATTGGTACATGGCTTTACATGTTCAGTTCTGCATTAAATTACAGTAGCACTGTTTCATCTCCCTGTCAGTCTAGATATAAAGTTAGTGCAGTACAGTAGAAATCACAGGCACATGGATTGTGAGTTTCCTGTTACAGGCATCCTACACTACATGCTGAGTACACCATGACTTTCCAGTGGGAGGGGAATAGAGAGAGAAGGAAATGCTTTGGTGACAAACACCAACACCTAAATGTGGCAATGGGAACAGTACTGCCTCTTTGGAACAATTCTGTCAGCTGGGAGGAAATAGCATAGAAGGAAACGGCAGTTAGTTTGTTTAGTGCTAAAAGAAGGGTAGGGTTAGAGCTGATTTCGGAGGACAGACAAGTGGGCATGGCTGATGAATATCTCTATGAAAAATAACCAGATAACTGGCCTTGTACTGACGCAATAAGTCCATTACTCAGAAATTCTGGCATGTAACCTGAAAAGCATTCAGTATTTTTTTTCAGCCTGTTGCTCTTTCTGACTATACGGGCAAGGGCAAATTTACTTGGCCTTAGCTGTATAAATGACGTCTAACAAAAACAACTACTATTAGTGGTAACAACAACAGCAACAATGGTTCTGTTGCATAATATAATTAGACAAAGCAATTAAGCAGAGAGAAAATAGAAAAATTAAGAGGAGAAGTAAATCACTTTCTGTCTGCCTCTTCAATAAAAGAGAAAGCTTTCAACACTGCTGACTCATCTAATTTCTAAAAGCTTCTCTGGCAGCGAACAGCTCGGGAATGTCCCCATACATTAAGGACAAAGCTGAAGTAATCCACAAATTGAAATCAGCAACAAGATAACTTCAAGGGCAGTGTGGAGGATATTAGAATGCCAGACAGAATGCAAAGAAGATTACAATAGTAGAGACATGTTAACATTTATAGAACATACACAGAAAAATGATGTCACATGGAAGCCCATATCCATCCATTCCAACATAAAACCCCAGCAGAATAATCCAAAGCCGAGCAAAACCCTCTCTCTTTCTTAGTGTCATCCAGAGTCTGATTTGTGTGGAAAAAAAATACTATTTTGGCAGATGTTATAAGGAGGCCCTCTAAAAAGAAACAGGATGGCTTCATATATACAGCATTATTATTATACACTCATCCTAGGTCTTCCTAGGTCTGAACACGCTGAATCGGACATTGGACACTGAGTGATGAATGGACATGGTTGGTATTGATCTTATTTGGAAGGTGTTATCTGTTGCATTCTGAAAGAACCTAGATAATAAATCAGCAAGGGGGACTGAAGGTCTAATACACATACACCACATGTCTGCAGACACTGCATATTGTAAATAGGGAGGAATAGGAAGGGGGTTTAGCTGCAGTTTCTGTAATTTTGAATAACCTTGTTCAGCTGTGAAAAGTGAAATGCCTGAAATGATAGTGAACTGAACAGTGCACAACACATTTGTAATTGTATACTTGTTTTGACACGTTATTGGTCAGAGTAATAACAAACTGATGCTATATAATAATGACATGATATGATAATATAATAGTTTTTGAGAGCATTATATATAAAAATAACAATCGTGCATAAAATATTCAGAAATACAAAAAAAAAACAAAAAAAAACAATAAAGTGACTACTAAGAAAAATGGAAAATTAGGAAAAATAATGGCTATTTTGCAATCTGTATGTGTTCCCCAATAAACACAAAGTTTCTATTAGTTCTATTACTCACCTAATTTATGCCTTAAAATCCAAAGAAGCTGTACGAAGGTATCCTGGCTGGTCAGACTTTTAACAGGAGACTTAAGTGTACTGTTCGAACTATACCTGCAGTGCTAAGGATATTTTAGACTATGCTGTATGGCACAGTTATGTATTGTGTTGTGCTGTCATAGGGGTTCCAAATTATGAAACATATAGTATATTCCATAAAGCATATGGTTTACAAAATTTTCATTTTACATCATTTAATGAGCCCTCTTGTCCTGTAGATTGGGTCTTTGTCATCCTGGAACAGATCACTCCCATCTAGGTAGAAATGTTTAATTAGGGGTAGGATAAAGGTGATCAATCAGATGAACTTTGTATTGACGTGCAGTGAACTTTCCCTCTAAGGGGACAAATGGAGACAAAACAGAACAGCAAAATGCCCCTGATGCATAACAGAGAGAGCAGGTTTTCTATTTATTTGTTGCCTTTAATGTACAAAGTATACATACGCATAGTACACAATGTCTCCAGAGAAACAGGAGCTTTCAGACAAAAGTACTTCATCGGCTGTGCAAGCAAAGTGCTTCTGAGGCTGTAGGAGGTGAAACCCAAATATGTTGCTATAGAATCTATGTATCTATAAACTGTAATAAATTGCTGTAAATTTTAAAGTAATTTACTGGCAATTTGGGTTGGCAGTAAAGTACTGTACAATTTACAGTGAACAGCTGTAAAATAGCTATAATCTTGTATAAAATGACCCCAGCACACTTGCTCTTTTGGCTGATGCAGGATACATCTGAGTTGAAGGTTATGGGTCTTGTCCAACCATGACTGCTCAGCAGTACTGGGATTCAAACACACAACCATCTGAGCTGTGACGCAAAGCCTAAATCACTGCATTACACCACAACACAACCACAACTAGCTTGCATTGATTCAACTACTTCTAGCACTGAATTAACGTCACTAAAAGATTGTTATTAATTAGTGCAAGCCCTTTGTGCTAGCTGTGGTGGCTCAGTGGTTATGGGTTTGAGTTACAGATCAGAAGGTCATGTGTTCAAATCCCAGCACCACCAAGCTGCCTTGATTGGATCCTTGAGCATGACCCTTCAGCTCAGCTGTAGCCTGTGTCAACATACTGGGTTATGTGCTACTTTATACTATGTATGATATTATAGTACTTTACTGTAAATGTTTTACAGTTGTCTACTGTAAATTTTACAATACTTTAGTGGCAACCTCAGTTACCAGTATACAGTAAGTGCTAACTGTATCTTCAGTATGTATGTAAATAGCTTATTTAGGTTCTAATAAATGTATTTATTCATTTCAGTTAAAAATCCCAAATGACTCATATCTTATATTTGAATGAATGTTTATGGATAATCTGTCACTGACTACAGAAGAAAATGACCTAATGGGTGCCAGTTTACTTCATTGCTTAAAGACTTCCCCTGAAACAATAGGTTTTTAAACGAATTTATTTATTTTAATTTAATATTAACAAGTGTTATCTAATAGAAAAGTCTACAGTTTTAAAAGCACATGTAGTTTAAACTAGGAACAAACCGTCATTCAGTTGCAGAAGCTGACTTCAAATTTCTATTTGTCTCCATCTAGCGTTCAAATTGTGAAAATGCACAGTTAATTTGCCCATTAAGCTTGTCAATTCCACTGAACAATGCCCTCATTTTTCCTCTCAGTGAGGGCCCCACCTCTTTAAACACCTTTGTATATATACAGACTCAGATATACAGACACATTTGTAGATATCTACTGTCAAAAGCCAGAATTTGATATAACTATCCGAACTGTTTGCAAAGTTCACTTCTACCATTCATTTGAATGTTAATGGGTTCAGAACAAATATGACCACAGTAAATTAATTACAAATGAAAGATCGCTGGCATGTATAGATATCAAAGCCTAAAAATACAATAAATCTTACAATAATCTTACAATAAACAATAATCTTACAATAAAAATCTTACAATAAACAGAAAAGCATAAGTGAAAAGGGAGGTTTAAAACAGCTTAGAGTACATAGTGTTTTTACAAAAAAAAAAAAAAAAAGACTAATGCATAACTTCCTGTTGTTTTTTTCCTGGTCCTACAGTGACCACAGACTCCAGGTGGGAGTAGAAGTGTAACCACATGTAATGATGTCATTGTGGATAGAAAATACTGTGTTCATTCAGCTGACTGTGTTTGTTCATTCTTCACTGCCTCATAAGTAATTAAAGTATTGTGCTCTGGCTGTTTTCCAAATCGTAGCCAGAACATTTACTAGCCAGAATGCAGCAAACATAACTGCATGTGATTTTTAGTATACAAATTAATTAATTGGTTCATTTGTTGAATTATTCTGTGTTGGTCAACAGATGACAGCCAAGTACAGATGCTTAACAGATGCTCTCTCTCTCTCTCTCTCTCTCTCTATTTTTTTTTTTTATTTTAATTTTTTTTTTTTTTACATTTTTTAAACCAAATTTTACATAACCAGTAGAAAGCTTTCAGCTAGAATTTGTTTTTTAAACCATGTAAATCCATGTAAAATTAATCATATGTATGTATATATATATATATATATATATACATACACATATGATTAATATATCATATATTGATATGTATTAATTATAGTGTACTTTGCATATCTTCATTATACATTTGCAAAACAAAAAACAAAACTGGCTCTATATATGAAGTTAATTCACCTCTACTGGAACTCATAATGCAAATTCACTGGCAAGCAAAGGCTAATGATAAAACAGTTTTTATCAAGGTGTCTAAACTCACCAAACACAGTTAGCACAGTTTGCAAAATGGTTGTTAGTAAAGGAAAGTTAATGTAAATTTAAATGCGTCATACAAAAATTTGTAGACATTTGCTAATAAATGCTATTACAGCATACACATCTTGTACAGGCCAGTGTGAATTACTGCATTTGCAAACCTTATTTAGGTATTTTTTTTACTGTTTTGAGTCATGATTAAGTTATAATACAGCTATTACCGTGTGGATTTTGTGTTGTGAATATGTATTTTAGCAGAAAATAACTACTTTGCTTGCAGCTTGTAAGTTTGTGCTATACACGTGTAAGTAGATAACTATTTTATTTGCTTTATTCAGTGAAACAGTTTCAGTGGAAAAGATAAATAATGCTGATCCCTGTTCAAGATTGGGTTGTCAGAATCAAGAGTCAACATATCTGGAATATGCAGAATTGTGTTTCAAAAGAGTCAAAATCCATAGTGGTTTGCAAAATTACAGCAAATTATGTTGCTTACACTGCATCAGATCAGAAAGCCATAGACTTTATATTGGAAAGGAATGTCTTTAAAAAAGTGACAATAAAGTTATAAAAGTATTGCATTATTATCATGCAGTAGAGGAGGAAGATAATCTCAGTACAGAAAAAGTCTTACTTAACTGATGCTGACACTTCATATAAAGACTTCGAATCTCTGTCTTGGCACTTTCAGTCATTAAACAATACACTACTGGATCTAATACACTATTAATTGTTGTGGTTGCAACAAACACCATGTAGACGTTTCTTAGTTGCTTGGCAATATCACATTTATCAGTCTCCCACACCCCCCTGACAAACATGACAACCTGGAAGGGGGTGAACGAAACCACATATACAAGCAAGAGAATGCACAGCAGCTTGCGGATCTTGTTACGCTCGCTGGCCTCTGTGGATGCGCTTTTTCTGAGAGACACCATTATCTGGTGAAAACAGAAAGCCATCACGAACAAAGGGATAAGAAACGACAGTACCACCCTAATTATAGCCACATGGGCTCTATTTGAGTCCATAGGTATCTTCTCCTCACACAGTCGACTGATAGAGAATTGCCGCAGTTCATCTTTGTGTGCCAGGAGGCCGATGTGCAGAGAGATCTCTATGAGCCACACGAATATGCTCACCAAGGCTGCTGTTCGCACCTCATGCAGTCTGGCAAAGTACAGAGGAAAGACCACAGCAAGGTAGCGGTCCACAGAGATACAGCAGAGCAGTCCTGATCCCACATAGAAACTGTTGTACATGATCACTGCGATGAGGCTGCAGAGAGTATCGTTCACCGTCTGCTGCATAGCTAGCATGATCCATACAGGCAGGGTAAGGGTATATAACAAGTCACAAATGGACAGACTGACCAAGTAGACTGCCAGGCTGTTTCCCCTTCGCATTATTATCCATGCTACATACAATGACAAACAGTTACCTGCAAGTCCAAAGATGAAAAAGAGAGAGTAGGCTGCTGGGTACATGTAGGCATCCACTGTGTCATTGTACGTACATGAAGAATTGTGTTCACTGATGGATGTGTTTTCGTCCATGATTGCTGTGAGGAAGTTTGTGTCTGTAGACAGCAGCATATATTTTTCAGGTAGTGCTGATGAGCTGAGTAGGTGTTCCAGCCAAATGCAAATTCAGTTAATGCAAATACAGCGTAATCGGCATAATGTTCTGTCTAAGAAAAACTGTCATCTGATATGGAATATGTTTTTTTTTTTTTTGTCTCGGAGCAAACTGATTGCTGATGGAGTAAAACAGTGGACAAGGAAACAAAGCAACAGAAATGGATCACTTTGGGAGCATTAAAAAGTCCCCAGGAATGACTACTGAAAGGGGAATAAAGCTAGAGGTTCAGGGGTGCATGTAAAAAAGCTGCCCTTGATTGGTTCTGGGCCACAGACAATTTATGTTCTGTGGAACAGTTTCCATTCCCTTGGGTTCCCATAGGCCTAATCTCAGCTTCTATAGCCCTATACAATTTCTATATAGAGTTCTTGTTTTTAAGATATCTGACTACTCAGCTACAAAACATACCTCAACATGTAGCTGTTTTATGTTACACTGACATTACTTACACATACTTCAACTTGAGGAGGAGCATTCCAGTCCACCAGAGGAAGCATTAGATCGTGAGGAATGCAGAGGCTGTACATTTGAATCGTTGTCTGCTTATTATTATGTATTTACTTATCTATTTTTGCTATGAAGCTCTTTAAGACGAACTGATAACAAATATAAATTCCTTACAGACATTGCGGAAGTGACTTTTATTATTTTCAAAACACACAGAGGTAACACATATACAGCTCTTTTCCCAACCTGCTTCATTACAAGAAAAAATAAATGAGTTTTCCTTAGTAAACAAATTTACAAAGAAACTAAAATTCATATTTTGAGAACATGCACCAGTATGACTTAATGTTCCTTGTCATGCATTGTTATGTAACCTTCCATAAACAGTAATGTGCAGCATGTTAAATGGGTGGTGCATGGGTCAACACAAGGTCAACGCAAAACAGCAATACTGTTAGAAACGAACTGCAGGAGCTGCCTAGTATGGTAACTGTGTAGACACAGTTTACAAGTACTGGCAAGTACTGTTGCAGATACATGTAAATCCTTGAGTATATCCAGGACACTCAGCTTGCTATTGATTATAAACATTTGTGTACAAAAAAAAAATTTATACATACTTATGCAGTGCTTATTTCTACCATTACAATTGCTCATTGGCTGATGTTTACACACACATTCTCTCTCTCTCTCTCTCTCTCTCTCTCTCTCTCTCACACACACACACACACACAATATGCACATATTGTAGTTCTGGCTCTACAATACGACTGGTCTTATTTGATCACTCCTTTGGACATATGTTGATATAACTGAGCGTTGTAGTGTGGTGGCCACAGACCCAGTGGAGCTCTTTCTTCTTTTATAGATATCACTGACTTTCCTCTTGAAGTAGCGGCCACTGCATACATAAAGCACTGGATTAAGACAGCAGTTCAGAAATGCTAAGTATGTGGTGAATTGGGTTCCAACATCTAAGATATGATACCAGGTATCCAAATCCAGGACGTTAAAGTCACATAGTACATCCAGAAAGGTGAAAATATGGAATGGAGCCCAACAAATGAAGAAAAACAGGGTCACAGCACACACCAGCACCATGGCCTTTGTGTCTTTTCTGTCCTGTGGGTAAACACCATCCCTTCTTTTGTGAAGGACCCACAAAACATTACTGCTACAGAAGACAATTGCCAGGAGAGGAAGGGCAAAGCCCAACAGGTCCAGTTGAAGATTGTGGGCAAATTTCCAGGAGGCAGAAGGGTAATGAATAATGCAGGCTTCCGTCTGAAGATATGGCTCATACTTCACTGTCCTGAAAGTTGCAGTGGGTATGCCCATGATCACTCCAAAGAGCCAGAGACAAAAGCAAATGGCCTTTGCATTTCGTCTCCTCCTCAGCCATCTTGCTTTCATAATCAGCACTAGTGCAAAATAGCGGTCTATATTCACCATCACCAGCGTGTAAATGCTAGCATACACATTGACAATAATGGAGAGATTGACAACCTTACACAGAAACTCTCCATATGGCCAGTGGAAGTAATTGAGGATGTTCATGGCCCAAAATGGTAAACAGACCAGCAGGATCAGGTCAGCTAGTGCCAGGTTGCCCAGGTAGATCTCAGGCACGCTCCACTTTCCCCTCTGGAAGAAGAACACCAGCAATACAAAAGCATTCCCCAGAATCCCGGCCAAACACACAGTAAATATGTATGGTGGTACAATAGCATGAACAAGAAGCCAGTCTGATGAGTTGAACAATGCAAGAGGGGAAAGTGTGGAATTTTGAAGCTGGACTGTTACCACAGATTCTCCTTGATCCATTGCTTAAAGATAAGAGATAAGAGAACATCATTAAGCAGCATTATATCAAAGCTTGTAGTCTAATAAAGTGAGAAAAAAATGACTTACCTTGCGAGTCAGTTTTGTGCTTTTTAAACTAATACTTATCAAACTACTAATGTAATGTAACTACTACCACAGTGCTGAGATGGAGTGCAGTGGGTAGGGTTTCCTTGATTTCACTCAGTGCAATGCTCGTCCTGAATAACTGAGCAGGGAGCAAGCATTATGGTGTACATAACAGCATTCCTCCCCTCCCACAAGTCTTGAGTGATTAATCTTGTTTATAGTTCAGGCTTTTCACCCTGAAAATGCAATCCGTACTGAAAAAAAAACCACACATAAAATCGTGGATGTGTTTTAAAGGTTTTTGTTGACCTGTTTCTGTAAACCTGTACACCTTCATATATCGACAGCGTATGTATATACTGTATACTGTATATGTGTATGGTCTATGTATACTGTATAATATATTGATGGCTCTGTTATGCTGTGAGGGACATTTTGCTGGCATGGTTTGGGTCCATTTGTATGATGAAACATTTATATTCTAGTGGGAGTAATCTCTTGCAAGATGATAATGCTCCCAGCCACAGTGCATGAGCTCTCTCTTTCATGGTTTAATGAGGAAGAAAATGATGTAAATAATATAGCTATCATCTTCACAGACACCTATGAGAGAGTTGTATTACACCGGACTCTCCACCACCATCATCAAAACACCGACTGAGGGAATATATTTTGGAAGAATGGCATTCATCACTCCAGTACAGTTTCAGCTACTTGTGGAATCTTTGACAATGTGCAGTGAAGCTATTCTGGCAGCTTACTAAGAAACTTTATGTTGTTTTTTCTTTAAATCCATCTATCTATCTATCTATCTATCTATCTATCTATCTATCTATTCTATATAAAATAAGTGAAGTATGTCACACATGAAAACTTTTGAAAAGCTTTATTTGCACCTAAGCAATAAGAAGGTTAAATTTATATACATTACAGTTATTTATAACAGCAGCTTTTTTCCTGGGAGAAAATAATCTAAAAAGAGAATAAGCATGACAGCTGTATTAGTAATACAAGAGTGCCAAATTTAAAAGAAGAAAACTGTGTTTTGGATAAAGATTGAGACACAGAATAGACATAAATCAAACAAATTGTGTAAAATTAAATTATGTAAATTATGTATTTACAAAATATAATTAACTTAACAGTGGTAGATGCACCAACAGTAAACAAAGAGATGCTTATTTAATGTGTCAAATATCTAACATTTACATAACAGTAGGGGTCACTCTAGATCCATCTCATCTACAAACCTTAGGTTACACTCTTGTGCACTCTGTATATTTTACACTGGAGTTGATTTTGTGAGATGGATAGACTCCCCAGCCCCCCAATTCAGAATCTGAACAAATACTCCTTTAGCCTTTTGCCTGAAGTGTTTTCCTACAATCACATAGAGAAAAGGGTTGAGCGAGCTGTTGCTGTAACCAAGGTAAGTAGAGACCTGCGTTCCTATGTCCAGACCATGTATCCACAGACAACCGGAGATAACATTAAAATAATAAAGTGTGTCCAGGAACATGAAAATCTGAAAAGGCAGCCAGCAGAGAATGAAAACTGACAGGACAACAAGTACCAAGACTGCAGCCTTCCTCTCTGTTTTCACAGCTGAACATCTCCTCACCTGTTTGTCACTCAGAATTGTAATGATATGGTAACTGCAGTAAGAAACAAGAGGTACAGGAACCAGGAAACCCACCACATTGACAGTCATGTTGTAACGCAGCCTCCAGCCATCATGAGGGTAAGCCATGTAGCATGCTTCTGCCTCAAGGTCAGGGAAAAACTGCACTGAGCGAAACAATAAGGCTGGAAGACTGAGCAAAAAGCCTGTGAGCCAAATAGCCACACAAATAGCCTTGGCATGGCTGGTACCTTTCCGTCTCCCCAAGGACATGGGCCTCGTCAGAACTAGGTACCGGTCCAGACTGACCAGAGTGAGGAACAGCACGCTGCTGTAGTAGTTCATACCAATTATGAGGCTAACCACTTGGCACATGGGCTGTCCAAAGTACCAGTTGAACTTGTGAATTATAGTGATGACCCAGAAGGGAAGGCAACACATCATGAGGAGATCAGCAGCAGCAAGGTTTCCCAGATAGATGTCTGCCACAGAGCAGTGGCCTTTCTGAATGCAGAACACAGCAAGGACAAAGGCATTGCCGAATACGCCCAGCACACAGATGATAGACATGTAGGCTGGCTGTATGGAATAGATCCAATCCCAAGCCTCTGTGCAGTTACATTCCAACAGCTCCCAGTCAGAGAGTGCCAGCGATGGAACTGTCGTCATGTTAAAAATCATCGAAAAGGCTGCTCCTCGGAATGGATGGACTGAGAAAAAAGTTTTGCGGTGAATGCTAATCAGGTGTAGATAGCAAGAAATGATGGTGTAGTGAGAATAGAAGCCAAAAAGTCTTTGGAGGGCAGAGCAGAGTGAGGCACCACCCTTTATTAGAGAGAGGACAAAGACTATGCTTGGTTGCTAATGGAGCTAATGAACTCTTTAAATAAATGATGCTATGACGAACATCAAATGGAGGCAACAGATGGCTGATCTTATCTGCTTGATTTGACACTGGGATAACTGCCCTGCTTAGAGTGCCATGCACCTTTTACTTGTGGCATGGCAAATGAGTATTAAATGATAATCAAGGATGTGATCTGTCTTACTTTTTCTTGTATGTCTCATTTGTAACAGTAGAGTAATATCAGTGTTCTGGCCATTTTTCTAAATGAGATGACTACCTGGGAATTCAGCACTCAGACGGCCACTGTTATGAATCATATATAAAATTGTGAATACTATTATTTGTGCAAAGTCTTTCTGACCTCTATTAACTACCATGACCTTAAGCTGTGCAGTGCTGGAATATGAATGTCTAATTCTTCATAGACTTGGGCTTGAATTGCTACTGGCATTTCTAGGTATAAAACTGTAGTGTAGTATTTTCAGATTATAATTACAAGACTGAGATCAGTGTTTACAAATCATTCCCTTTACTGAAAGCAAAAGAAACATATTCCAAGTTGTTTCCAGCCCGCCAGTACTCACCCACACAAAATGATGATAAAGTCTTGTTTATTGCAAAGCGTGGTCCTTGTGGTTATGTGTGGGTGATCTATCCACCAGCGTCTGCTTGACAGCATGTCTCACCGGCAACAGCCTTAGGGGAAACATAAGCCACACCACTCTTTCCACAAGTGGCGAGACTGTGACACATTATTCAGTGTAACCCACCCTTTATTTTCTGGAAAATCACTTTGAAGCCTTTGACTAATGTCGTTGACAGATTTTCAGTCCAGGGCACTCAGGAACTGTTTCAGACAGTGTGATTTTGCCACTGTAGGTTACATAAGACAGCATTATGGAAATATTCTGAAAATATAATATACTGAAAACAGCTAAAATTTTTGAGTATTTATTTTTAATATATTACAGTTATTATCTCCCCTTGTCCCTTGGTAACAGTGACAGTAACAATGGACATCCATTTGTCACCTCTTTGTTGTGTATGATTACATCCCTTCACATACAATACATATTTAAGCACACTAGAAATCACATAATATATAATTTATTTATGACACTCCTTATTTACAGAGTAAAGATATATAAGATATATAAAATTTCTTCATAAATATAATAAAGTTAAGTCCATCAGTCTGAGCAAACTATGCAATAACTACTTCATTTATCAATTACAAAAAAAGGAAACATTCATTCAGTGTATATGTATTATTCAGAAAAGATTGTTTCACAAAACTGACACAATTATTTTTAACTGTTAAAGAAATCCTCATATGAAACTGAAATATATCTGAATATTTTCCTAACACACAGTGTTAATTACTGTCATATCTTAACTAGCCTGATAGTAATTATACTAGCATGGATCTTTATATATTATGTGGAAATTCTACTACTGCATTTGGTACATAATAATACATATTTTTGATAACACATACAAATACAAAGGCAGTTAAACATCAGGAAATTTCTTTGAGAAATATAAATTAACAACATTTACTTAACTCATGACATTACAAACAGTTCCTAGTGGACTCAGGATTTGGTAATATATTTTATAAGCAAATGCTTATTTAATCTATTTAATTACTTAAACAGTTTGCTTTTTTTTTCATGCAAATGTTTTCCGTGTTGATGAGTGGAGCTCCTTCACTTTCTTTCTGAAGTTTTTGCCAACTATCACATAGAGGATTGGATTAAGCACGCTGTTGCTCAATGCCAAATATGTGAATATCTGGTTACAGATATCCAGGCCATTTTCTAGTCTACACCCACTTAATACCTCAAATCTCATCAAGATATCTAAAATGGTTACTAGGTGAAAAGGAACCCAACACAGCAGAAAAGCCAGAAGAACAACCAGCACCAGCACTGTGGCTTTCCTCTCTTTATTTACTGCATTGAACCTGTCCATTACTTGCCAGTGCAATGCTTGTATGATCTTACACGTGCAGTAGGAAATGACAGTCACAGGGATGATGAAGCCCAGCAGGACAAGCAGAATGTCGCAGGCCAGTTCCACCGCGTCGCTGGGGTAGGTCAGTATGCAAGCGGTGACTGAGTACTCTGAGATGTACTTTACATCCCTGAAGTTGAGTGTCGGGACACTCAGGATGATTCCCAGAATCCACACAGCTAAGCAGCTCAGCTTGGCATACAAGGTCCGCCGCATTCTGCCATAAGTCAGCGCAAACACCAGAGCCAGATAGCGGTCAGCGCTCACCATTACCAGGAAGTAGACGCTGCAGTACATGTTCATTTTGATGCCCGTGTTTACCAAACGACACATCAGCAAGCCAAACCGCCATTCAAAACCACTGGCCACATTGATGGCCCAGAAAGGTAGGCAAGACGTCAGAAGGAGGTCAGCTGCAGCCAGGTTACCCAGGTATATCTCTGCCACAGAGCAGGCTTTCTTGTGCAGGCAAAATACTAGCAGGACAAAGAAATTTCCCAGGATTCCTAGCACACAGATGACAAACATGTATACTGGCTGCATGGTGTACAACCAGTCCCATGCCTCTGTTTCAGGACACAGGCTATGATTTGTGAGATTGGTGGGGAAGGTTGAGGGTGATGTTCCTGGGATTTCTGGTTCCATCTGGTAGCTGTCAAGAGAGGTTTTTTCTTTTGTGATTTTTTTTTGTTAAATTTAGCTAGCCTCTTAGAACACATAGTAATATAACTGATAAGTAGCTCAGGCATTTTTCTTAATTGTGGTTGTGCACTTATAAACAGGAATTCTATTGTGTTCAGAAACTTTATCACAGCCACAGTTCTGGAGAAATTTCTCTTCTCTTTGACGTAAACTGATTAACAGTCTCTGGAGAGGAAGTGATTAACAATTTTAACAAAAATATTAACAAAAAGTGGAAGATGCAAAGGAAGGAAAAGGAGAATTGCCAGACTACATGCATAAACAAAAGTCAGATAATAGGTTTAACCTTATATAAGCAGCAGAGATCACCTGCTCTGCTAAATGTAATTTTTATATCCTGGAATGGCCAGACATGGAGGCCATTGTGTTATTGTTAACAAAGTAACAGTGTCAGTGTTATTAAAATATTGCAGTATAGAATTATTTTTAATGCTTGTTTAACAGAATCATTATTTTCAATGTTGAAGATCTTAATAAAAAGCCAATAAAATTAACATTCAAACATTCAATATTTAGTAGGCTACTTTATCAGCTTTTATAGTTATTATAATAAATTATTAGTTATATTATGATCCAAGTCAATATTTTCTTACTAAAACAATGATTATCAAATCCTTAGCACAATATACCTACAGGGAGTCAATTCTTACTTGCTTTTTTTTTTTTTAAGTTTACACAAAAGCTGTACGCACCTTGTATGAATGGGATCTCTCTAAAAATCAATCCAGATGTGCTGCTACCTTCCTTCCCACTCTACTGAGCATACCACATGTCTCACTGCTTTAAAACCCAGTGAGCTGGATCTTAAAGCAGTGATTCCAAATCTTTTCCCTCCTCTTCTCTTTTTTTCACAGTTTCCTGGACCAAAGAAGAAAAAGACATTTTTCCCCTGAAGCCAAATATAGAATATAGTCAGAATATAGTCAGAATTTTTGATTCAGTGTCTATGTTTCTTTACTTTCTTTGTTGGCCTTAAAAGATTAATTTTATATTGGCTTTTAATTCATGACCCTGTAGAAATATGTTTAGATATCCACCAGTGCTCCAACTGTTGCAAACATAAATATTTGTGAGTTGAAAAAGAGGTTGTTGAGATTAAATGATCCAAAGCTTTGTACTGAGTAATGATGATATAGTAAGGGAAATCACATGTATCCCCAATGAGTACTTTTGACTTTGCAGTGGCATTAGAATGAAGGACCTTGACCAAAACTAAATGGGAAAAAAGATTTATCTGCTTGGATCTGTTAGGAAGAGAGCCTGGAGAATACTCACATTATTTAAACTTAGCATAGATTTTAATGACTTATGTTGTTTCACCACAGATTCTGACATGTACAAAAATGTCCCACACATGGGTTGAATAAAACAAATATTTAATTTTGAAAGGATGAGTAATGCAATATATTGTATGACCAACTTGCTTCACTGCCTCTTCAGCAGCTCAGTTGGAACAATTTTGATACAATGTGCCTAGTTTAATGGCAGCCTGAACTACTCACCATTGTGATTAATTTTTTTATTTTAAAAAATTATTTATTTATTTTGTGAATTGACTCGTGTGGATTTCCACCTACACAGACACATATTGTCATTATTGACCACAAAGTTCTTGTGTGACTGATTAACTATGTTTAGGATGTACTCATGTTGTGTGTATCCAGCTAATTGCCATTATTGACCAGTTATTGTATCTTAGTACTCATGGTCTGTATGTATGCGTAAAAGCATTCTCTCAGATTTTCCCTCATGAGGCTTCTCTCTAGAGTTTCTACTTAGAAAAAGGCACTGAACTTCTAATTAACGTACATTTACAGTAGTTTTCAAGTGCACTCAGCAATTGTATGACCAGACATCCATATGCCTATGATCCACAATGAAGGTGTCTCACCAACATTGTGCCTCTATAAAATCTTTAACGCTCAAACACTCTGACCTAAGTCTCAGTACATAAGCATTTATGCAATGCTGCAAAACTAATGTGTCTGAGTATTTATCTGACTGTTATTTAGGTTTGATCTTGTTTTCCGCTCTTTGGATTAGTCTAGTCCAGTCTATTTGCTCATAACCTGAACCTTTGCCCATTGTTCAATATTGTTTGAATGTTTGGTTATGCCATAGGGACTGATCAATACTCCCTACATTTTCCAAGAATTTGTAAATGATGCACACAGAGGCATGCCTGGAATTTGTGATTGCCTACACTGACAGCATTCTAGGCTATTCAAATTCCTTTGAGAAATTCATCATGTTAAAGAAGGTTTCCAGAGAATTATATATATATATATATATATATATATATATATATTTTTTTTTGTAAAAATGAAAAAGTGGTTCCCCCCTTTGTGACCATGTCGTCACTGATTTGAGGAAGCCAACTAGCTTTTCATCATCTACAATGATTACAGTAACTTAGAGTAACTTAAAACCTCATTATGCCCAGAAAGCCAGACGAGCACTGTTTGCCATGTGCTACTGCCTGGATTCTAAGAATACCAAAGTCGAACACCCTTTTACACCTTTGTAATACCCCTGAAACTTTAGATACTATCTGAACATATCCTGTTTTGTTGTGGCTATCACACAACATAGATTCTACAAATCTCTAGAACTGTATGGAGGGATGGTAACAATATTCTACCTGTTTAGATTAGTTCTACAAATCCCTGCAACTAATAGCTCTTCCAGCATTACAGAGTTATTATCACAACAAGTCTTTAGATATTTCGGCATACATGAGGACATAGTATGAGAGAGGCCTTCCCAGTTGACATCTTTGGTCTGCAAGGCATTTATGGATTTGTTAAGTTGGAGATAGATTGGCAAGAGCCAACCAGGAGGACCTTCTGTGTAGAATGTGCAAAAGAATGGGCTTGCTTCTGGCCAAGTATGCACAGAACTTTCTTTGGCACTTTTCTTTGACTAGCTTATAGTTTTAGCTCTTGCATGAACTATTACTTGGCAACTGAATAGGTAACTTAATATACAAATGATACGTTGATGTGTACATTTACTTGTAAACATGTATCCCTTATTATTCCTTTTTAAGCACATGGCCTTCAGTGGCACAGTTGAAGCTCCTAGGGATATTATGAGACTTTTCAGCTGGAAGTTACGGGTGATATATCAATGGATGATTATTTTATTTGTTAAAATGAGCTTAATTGAATTCATGAAATTTATTAATTCATATTCAGTAGTCATCTTACACTGATCAGTGTGGCAGTACAGCAAGAGCCTGTCTTGGCACAAGGTAGGAATTCACCATGAATGGGATGCCAGTCCACTGCAGATCATAACACCCATGCTGGAGGGAGCCTGTGTTCAAAGAGAAAACCCACACAGAAAAAGAGAAAATGCAAAACTCCACCAAGCCAGTAACTAGAGCTCAGAATCATCCCTGACCCTGAAGCTGTGACGCTACCCACTATACCACTGTGATGCTCATTATTGTAACAATTATACTATATACAGTTACATTGTGAAAGCATAAGCAGTGGTAATGATAATTAGATTTCTCCCTTACTCAGGAAATGGTATGCACTCAGCTGGCTCATATTATCTCTAAAAGGGCACAGAACATTATTACATTTCTTAGCTTTACATGTATTCATTTATTTTGTGTGTATTTTGTATGTTTTGGCCAATGGCCATATGGTGCTTATGTGTAGTACAGAAGAGAATATAAACCTTTTCAGGCTAGTGACGCAGCAACCATTAACAGGTTAATGAGTTGTGTTTGCTTTTGGTGACATGCTTTTATTTTAGTGTCAGGTGGGTAAACAAGTAAACACTTTACTTAGTGATAGTGACTCTTAGTGATAGGAAGACAAATATAAGACAATAATACTACTCAAACAATGAAAGCACATTTTCCATTTTCTTTTAAATGAAGGACACACACATAGTATGTGTGTTTTCTGATAAATCTGGATATTTGCTGTGGAACTCAGAAGGTTTCCACACCACTCATATTTTTCCTCTCAAAAGGCAGAAATTGGCCCATTCTGCATCTACTTATAGCAGACATGGTGTCTGTGTTTCCTCACAAAAGTATATATTTAAAATCTAGGTCTTAAAACAACTAGCAAATAATGGGTAGTTAGCTCTGGCAAGCCTAGTGGGACACCGTAACTTTCCATTCCAAACAGTGAACTGCACTTTCCAAACATGATGACGCAGAGCACCTAAGTATGGCTAGGTAACATAATCCTGAAAATGCAAACTAGGAAAAAGGTAAATTGAAAAGCAATTATAATTCTGCAATTAATCTGCATAAATCTGCATTGAAAGCCTAAAAAATGGATAACTATAACTTTCACTAGATATCTATTCTGTGTTCCAATTGTTTTATGTAAAAGGTATCACAGAAAGGCTGTATTTCTGTCTGTAGTCAGATTATAAATGCTCTGTGTTATTATGTTTCCTAACACAATTTATGTTTCCGCTGAGCCACACTAATAAGTCTCTCAGCTTTCTAGGCGTCACCACTGTGGTGAGTTTTGGGGCTCTGTTAACTGCTGCCACAAGTGTGGGCGGAACAAAAATCAGCAACATGGATTTAGCAACATACAGAAGCAGAACAGCTCCTTAGAACAGACTATCCTAGCACTATATGAGCTGTTGGCCAGTTACATAAATCTGTTTTTGATATGAGGTAGTGTGTTAGCACTAGCATGTTTTTACATATGAAAAATAATGATTCCTTGAATTTTTAAATTTTAGATAAATACAAAATGTGATTAAGAATATTTGGCATGCACAGTACTGTATATCATTCAATGATAATTATTATAAATGTTTACTAGTAAAACACCAAATGTTATTGTGATATTTCTACTCGTTTAGGTACAGGAACACACTATCAGTGCTCATCTTTCCGGTGACGACTTTGTCCAAAGTGACATTAAGAAGTTATGTAAATAATGCTAAGAACATCATGGATTACAGAAATGCTGTCCTAATAGCCCAGAGTAGACACTTTGGCTTGCGTCTAAATAAGTGCATATAAACTAAAACTGAGCCAGAATTCTTGTGGTGTGATGTGAGTAAAACTGGAACAATGACAAACTTTACATCCTGTTTACATTCTTTATATTTTAGTGCCCTCTTGTGGCTAGAAAGGGACTAAGTTCATACCGTATAATATAGATATAAATAAATAAAAGGTAAACACACCTGGCTACCCTGGCTAGTGTTTCTGCCTCAAAGATACTGGGTCCCTGGTTTGACCCTGAGCTTGCGTTATTGTCTGTGTGGAGTTTTGCAGGTTCTTGCTGTGATTGGGTTCTCCAGTTCGTTGTCACTGTGACTCCGAGCAAGATAAAGTAATTAGATTATGAAGATGAAGGAATTAATGAAATATAACAATACAAAAATTATGCATAACAACAAAACATGCTGAAAGTATTAAGTTTTTATTCTTAAAACACAAAATCTCCTATAATAGCAGTTATTTGATAGTAATTTGATAAATCATAACCTGGTCACTAGTGCATTCTTTATGGCAGGCTATGATATGCTGGACAGTTGAAGACTGGAAAAATGTAGCCTGGTCTGATGATTTCTGCTGGTAGGGTCAGAATTTGGTGTCAACACCATGAATCCGTGGACCCAACCTGCCTTGTGTCAACAGTCCAGGCTGGTGGAGGTAGTGTAATGGTGTGGGAATGCTTTCTTGGCACACTTTGGGCCTGTTAATACCAATTAATCATCACTTGAATGCCACAGCCTATTTGAGTGATGCTGACCATGTGCATCTTTTCATGGGCACAATATACCCGTCTTCTGCTTCCAGCATGATAATGCATCATGTCACAAAGCAAAACTGGTTTCATGAACATGACTGTGAGTTCAGTGTTCTTCAGTGGTCTTCCCAGTCACTGCATCTGAATCCAGTGGAACACCTTTGGGATGTGGTAGAATGAGAGGTTCGCAGCATGAAAGTGCACCTGAAAAATCCGCAGGAAGTGCATGATGCAATCATTTCAACATGGACCAGAATCTCGAAGGAATGTTTCCAACATCTTGCAGAATCCATACCACGAAGAATAGAGGCTGTTTTGAGATTAAAGGGAAGCCCTACCCAGTATTAGTATAGAGTACTCAGTGAGTGTAAATGACGTGCTCAGTGAGTGTAAATAAAGAGCTTTGTGTTCTATATTACACAATTAGCACAATTCTATATTACACAATTAGCATTTGGTCATATTGTATTTGTACCTTTAAATAAAATATATGCACATATGCCTGTGTCCCAAGTTGAAGGATTCTCAAAGTTTGTAATCATTACTGTTATTCAATTTACTACATGAATGTGATTAATTCTCCACAATGTGCTGCATTTGCTGAATTTTTACATTGTAGAAAAAGCTGCATATAAAAGGAAAGTTAAATATAGTTCTCTTTGTTCAGTTTTATTCAGTCACAATGTAAAACATCTCATTGAGAGCCAATGGATGTCTTGGCTCTTTTGCACTATTTCTGAGCAAATTTATTGTGCCTTTAACTCTTCTCCAAACTTTGTGTAATGTGTTACTGGCTGAGAAATAAGAGACAATTTTTGTGCAGAAGAATGTAGAAGTATGTGCTGATTTTTAGTCATAGCTCTGACATGTTGAGGCAGTGTGGGTGGCTGTCACTTGAGAGCAGCAGGGATAAGATACAGCTATAAGAAGAGACTACAAATGAATATATAACTAAATATCACGAACAGACTGTCAATCAGTTACATATATCTCCAATAAACATCAGTGTACTGTTTATATTCACATCATTATGTAAGTATAATGAAAAACATTATTATGCATTACTAAGAGGTTTTCAGGTCTAATAAATTTCTGCTTGCAGGTAACCTGGTATGAATTACATTATGATTCAACAGTTGTAAAGGATTGCTATTTCTCAGGAGAAACTCTACAGTGTTAGTGCTGTAGATCTGAGCTGACAGAATGTGTCCAAAAACAATGACCCACATTGCAGATTGAAACTGTCTGCACTGAGCTGTCAGGTTGAGGACAGAAAGCAATGTAAAGGTGTGTCTTGGCAGGTTCCATGTTTTAGTGCACACTCTGGGCTTATCAGTATGAAAATCATAAGGATTGCTTTAACCCAAGCAGTCTATTATTCGTGAGAATGGTGCAAAAACATACAAGGACACTGACTTATAGCTGAGATATTTCCACAGCATGATCTGCATCATAGGAACTTAGTGGCCATTTATTAAGAGTGAAGGGGTAAATCAATAATAACAGCCATGGTTTCACAAGTGCATCATTTATTAGGCAAAAAGTGGGCCGAATAATGGGTGGCCTCCAGAAAAGAAATCCTAATAAATCACTTTAATTTTCAAATCAATCATAATCATAATTTCCCTTATGATTAAAGTCCATTAATATTTGACCAGTGCTGGAGACATTACACTACTTCTATGTTACCATAACAGTATATTGTGATTTGGTGAAACTGCATTTAAAGACTCTCAATATATTTAAATACATTGCTTTTTCTTAGGCTTTAGGATTACAGATCTGACTATTCTGCTGTAACAATTTCCCTATGGGAGCCCATTAGAGAGCCAGAGCTCTGTGGACGCATTTTTAGCGCCCTGTCTATGCACCCCATCTGACCTTCTCCATGGCAACCCGCTTTAAAGTACCACTATAACTGCGCATAATGTGCGCTTATGGCTTTTTCCCTGGATAGTTCACCAGAAGAAGGAAAACAGCTGGGAGAAAAATAAGAGGGTCAACAGCGAGGGCACTATCATCTGGAGCTCTCTTTTCCTTGGCTGGAGAAGAGACAGTTCATGTCCTTAATTAAACAGGATTAATCACCATAGCAACAACTGGACTGCATAGCAGATTCCAACACACACACAGAAATGGGATTCTGGAATAAGGAGCTGTATAATATGGATAGATGCCTAGAAAAAAGGTACCTGATGCAAAAATATTTAAATATCTAGCATTTCACTTCAACTATAATGTCTTTTATACATATAGTGTTATATAAAGTAATATAACTGGATCTTGTACAGAAGTAAATGTGTAACTATAAAACATTTTTTGTATAGAACACATTCATGTTTTATCATAACACCTAGACAAATGTTGCTTTAGTGTTGCTAATTTATATACAAACCACTTTCTTTGTGTGTGACTGTGTGTGTATGTGTGTGTGTGTGTGTGTGTGTGTGTGTGTGTGTGTGTGTGTGTGTGTGTGTGTACGTCCCCTACTTCCCTTTAATGTTTAAAGATTTGCTGTCCTGTCATCCAAATAATTGAGGAACACTCCTCTTAATAGCTTCTAAGGTCTTCAGGGATATTGAAGTAGGTTCAGCACCTAAAGCCAGTTAATCCATTTTAACATCCTGAACAGAATAAACAAACACAGCTTACTGAAGTATAAGCTTCCAGATAATGTTGTAGAAGGGAATGTTTTGTGTGCAAATATTGGTTATTCATGAACCAAAGATTATCGTCATAACCAACACCTCAATCTCCTCAGTACAGTTCCAGTAAAGTGTCTTTAAACGGACAGATCAGAAAGTGAATGCGTAAACCACCCCAACCACCACAATGTTCCCAATGGTGGCAATGATGGCGATCCACAGCCAGATAGCATCAGTGGAGACACGCTGGTGCTCGTCAGGTTGAGTCTGAACTAAGGTCATGGGAGCCGCATTGACACTGGCAGAGGAGTTGAAGAGGGAATGTTCAGCGCTGTAGTCATCATTGGGTGATGAGTCCATGAATGCTCCTGTCATAACCGGGATCTGTATGAAAGAAAGGTCAACATTTTAAACCAATGAAACGTTGTAAATCTGCACAAAAACTTCATTAAATTCATGTTATTGTTGAGCTTAGGTACTGGTACATAGAATATGCATTTCATGATAAAATATGCGATAGAGAGACAGAATTTTAGCCTATCTACTAAATTCATTCATAAATCTGTGCTATACTCACTGAGTTTACAGAGTTAAAAGTCTATTCAACTCCGAGTGCGATTAACAAGCCAGAACACATTAAGTGAAGGACACATTTTGAGAACCAGTCATTTTATTGGCAAGCTCTCTCTACATTTAGAAAATAATACATTTCCTGTGGCCATGCTTCCCAAAGCCCATATCCTTATTAAATTGATTATTTAAGCTTATCTAAATCACATCACAGAATAGTTTCCAAATTGGAATAGATTTTTTCATATCCCTCATGTATATTTTCACGCAGGCAAGATCAGTGGTGTGAACTTCTGCTTAATTATTGGGTAATAAATATTTAAAAAGGGGAAAGTTAAAGTGAATTATTTAAGACAATTACAGTCCCAAGAAGGCTCAGTGCAAGACCACAAGCATATATTCATATCCAGTGTATTTACTGTATGAGTGGGAGTCTCCATACAAGCTAAAATACCTTTGAGGCATGAAAGAAGATGTACAAATACATACGGTAGGAACCATCACTCAACCTGTAGTTTTATAGCACGATGGAAAGAGACGTGAGCCTAACCTGGGAGTAACTGGATGACAGGATTAAGTCCAAGTTATGCAAAGACTCTAAAAAGCTTTTTGGCATGCAACTGGATGACTCATCCTTACATTTAAATTCATAGCATGGTAGTGTCCTTTGCAAGTTACTTGTAATCTTTTTATAGTTTTATGACTTATGGCCAGCATCTAATATGTAAAAAAAAGAAAAAGGGAAAGAAAACAGAGGAGTCAGAACAGTCACAATAGCATTAGCCTACAGTTTATATAACTATACATTAATGCTTTCATATTGTTTTTTTTATGCTGATGATATAATTGCAACAATAAGCACAATTTGCAATAGATGTGAAATCCAACATTATCCAACATTAAGTGAAGTAGTGAAGTGAAGTGACTTGTGGCCAGGTATGGTGACCCATACTCGGAATTTGTGCTCTGCATTTAACCCATCCAAGTGCACACACACAGTAGTGAACACACACACACCGTGAACACACACCCGGAGCAGTGGGCAGCCTTTTTTGCTGCGGCGCCCGGGGAGCAGTTGGGGGTTCGGTGCCTTGCTCAAGGGTCTCACCTCAGTCGTGGTATTGAGGGTGGGAGAGAGCGCTGGTCATTCACTCCCCCCACCTACAATCCCTGCCGGACCCGAGACTCGAACCCACAACCATCAGGTTCACCTTCGGGTTGCAAGTCCGACTCTCTATCCATTAGACCCTTTGCCAGAAAACATCTAAAAAAGCCTCCCATGTTCTGGAACAAGATTCTTTGGACTGATGAAACCAAGATTAACTTGTACCAGAATGATGGGAAGAGAAAAGTATGGCGAAAGAAAGGAACAGCTCAAGATCCAAAGTATACCACATCATGTGTCAAACATGGTAGAGGCAGTGTTATGGCATGGGCATGTATGACTGCCAATGGAACGGGCTCACTGGTGTTTATTGATGATGTGACTGCTGACAGAAGTAGCAAGATGAATTCTGAGGTGTATAGGGCTATACTCTCTGCTCACATTAAATCACATGCTACAAAACTGATAGGACGCTGCTTCACAGTGCAGGTGGATAATGACCCTAAACATACTGCGAAAGCAACTCAAGACTTTTTGAAGGCAAAGAAATGGAATATTCTTCAATGGCCAAGTCAGTCGCCTGATCTCAACCCAACAGAGAATGCTTTTCACTTACTGGTCTCCAAGGAGGAAACTCAGAATTTGAGTTTTGAGAACATGGGCTCAAGACTTCAGGCAGTCATTGACTGCAAAGGATCTTCATCCAAGTATTAAAATTATGGTTATTTTTACAATTATGTCACTTTGTCCAAATACCTTGGAGCCCCTGAAAATGGAGGTACTTTGCTTAAAATGGCTGTAATTCCTAAATGGTAAATGCCATATTTTTGTGGAACCTCTTAAAATAAAGCTGAAAGTCTACACTTCGATCACATCTTGATTGTTTTATTTCAAATCCATTGTGGTGGTGTATAAAGGCCAAATACTTGTCCAAATACTTCTGGACCTGACTGTATATATATATATATATATATATATATATATATATATATATATATATGCATGTATGTATGTATGTATATATATATATATATATATATATATATATATATATATATATATATATACTTTACTCAGAGTGTAATTCAGAGTTTATGTAAACTACTCTATCCTGGACGTACATAATGAGGATGTGTCTGGAGATAGGTGAGTGGCCAAACAGTAATGGAAGTAATTAAGGCCCTGTGTGGCCATATTGAAGCACCTGAGCAATTATGTAAGAGAGCAGACCCAGATATTGAAATTTACAAGGCTCTCATAATGCTTTTATTGGAAGTGGTATCCTACTGTTTCTGTTGCCCTTTTCTTTGTTGTAACATTTGTGACATTTGCTTAGGCAAAGGAGTATATCAGGTATACAGTAATGAATCACATTTCACACAGTTCACTTCATTATTATTATTATTATTATTATTATTATTATTATTATTATTGATGTTGTTGTTGTTGTTGTATTACTTGTAGTAATAATTCATCTCAAAGCACAACCACAATGAAACTGATAGAAAAGGTAATTAATTACGAAGGTTATAAATTCTTGGAGTTAAGGGGTTTAAGGGGTTAAACATGCCATTAATAAAGAAGCCATCAAGATATAACAAAATATTAACAAATGTAAATGTCAGTCACGTCATCATTTTTCATCATAATCACATAGCTGCTACTACTCAACTAATGCAGCTGCATTAATTTAGGGATTATTTGAAACATTTAATAAAATTACTGTACTAATCTAACAGACATAGTGTGTTACTTATTCTCATGAACATTTGATTTAAACCATGCTGAAAGATTAATCAGGCTGATTTGATTCATTCATTCATCTTCAATAACAGATGTAACCTAGTCAGGATTAAGGTGGATGCAGGAACACACTCTGAATGAGACACCTCACCAGTGCAAGGCACCATGTGCACACATTCACACAGACTCACTCACACCTGGGGCAATTTAGAGCCAGGATGATTTTATGTTCACCAAAAACAGAAAAAAAAGTAAAAAATAAAAATAAAAAATTGAGATACTTCAATCAACACATTTGCTACAGCCTACAATAAATGTGCTTGTTAATACAAAATATAAATATTAATTACTTGTTAAATAGCATAGCAGTTTGTTAGATTATTGTTTGTTAGGTTTTATATGACAAATAAAGCATATAATGCTGTCCCAATTTACCTGAAAAATGCAGACCTTTAAATGCACTTACAATGAACAATCTGCCTTTAAAGAGAGACCACAACTCCTCTGAATTTAATAGACTTTTAAATATGTTTCATGACAAGTAATGTTATAGCATTACCTGTTAGTATTTGAGCTGTTTTCATATTATTCAGAAGTTTATTTGTCCAAGTTTACTGATGTCCCACACTACCTGAATCCATAGTAAAACTATCTGAAGCATCTACAGTCCATCAGCGAAATACTAACAGGAAAGTAGTGAAATATAACATAAACTTATCAGCAGGCCCAAACATGATAAAAAATACCAACAATTCCCTAATATGTGTTGCTAGAATACAGGACTTTTAAAACAAACCACTGTATTCATGCCACTGATAAGGGATTTAAATGTAATGGGAGCTTTCCTGCACACAGTAAAAATATTATCTCAGGAATAGAATAAAAAGAAAAAAAAAACAGTGAAATGGGTGAGGACTCACTCTTTCTGACTCATTTTTGCCTTTTCAGATAAGGCATGATGAAAATATGGGTTAAGAAACGAGCATGTATTAGATGGACCTCAGATGTGAAAACGCTGTTTAGAGTTAAAGCCTGTCACTTTGATTATTTCATGCACATTGCCTACAGAGTCAACCTTAATATAATACAATGCTGGCATCCTACTGCTGCCATTGTCACAGTACATGGACTGAGGCCCCTTACTTCTCAGCATCAAGTGCTCTGCCTTCTCTGCATTATTCAGGCACTGGTTCTGTTCCTAATATTAATGAACTGAACTGTGGTCATTTCTCTGGGCTACGGGATTTATCATGGTGTAAGGGCAAGATCATTCTCAAACAGAGAACTTATGCTCAGGGTTCTCTGAGTGTCTGAATTTCCACATGTACACATACTTCTGTCAAATTCTGGAAGAATGGTATACATGGTGGAAAGATTAAGGCTCTCTTTTAAGAAACACTCTTTCAGCATTTGTTCAGTCACTGTCAGAACAGTTTGTTGTTTCAAAAATGTCATTTAGCCAGAGAGAAACATGTGGGTATACCTTAACCTTTGGCTTAATCAAATAATTTTAATAGTGATTAAAATTTAATAGTCATTTTAATAGTATTTTAGATCGCTGTTATTTCTCAAATGAAACCTTAACCACAAAGTAAACTGGTACCATATTGCTTTACTTGTTTTGTCACTGGTTTATTTTTTGAGTATTTAGTACATGCAACACTAGCTCTGTCTTTATATCCACTTTAGCATCCATCTCTTAAACATGACACCACAAGCAGTGGATGATGGAACATTACTTTGAATAACAGTAAAATAGGGAGCACAGACAGTAGTAAATATTAGTGTAAAACCACATTCATGCAAATCTATGAATGCTTTTACTGCTTTTAAATGTGCCAAATTCCTATCTGTCCCCTTAAACCACTCTTCACATAGTTGTCTCTAGCCTGTTGCTAGGGTAACGTGCCTAGCAGTGAAATAGATCTTCCTGATAACTGATGGAGGCAGACAAAAGAGTGTTGTGTGTTCTGCAGCACTTAGTTGATGCTCCTATTTTGGATGCTAAAAATCACACTGTCAGATCAGCAAACCATTTGACTATTGCACACCAAAAGTTTTTGCCTTGCTGTTTACTTTATTTAATTATTATACAATTGTGTCTTTTGCAAGAAGTTTTTGTTAACGGGGTCATTAAAACTAAGAGTAAAAGTTGCTGTAATCTTAAAGTAGTCCATTTGTTTAGAGTCAATGTTGGCTTCATGCTGCAAGCTGCACTGAGCAACTTTAGGGCAAGAGTAGAAGAGATTTTGCTGGATCAAAGCTGAAGGTTTCATACTCTTTTTCATGTCATGCAATTAAAAGATATGGAGCTAATTAGGTGTAGTATTAAACAAAATTAGAAAATTAGCAACATTTGGGAATTATGATTGTGTGAAATTATTATTATTATTATTATTTTAATCTTTTGACTACTTTTATAATTACTAGTTAATACAAATAGTGATTAGTAGAATTAGTTGTCATAATTTTGCTGGCACTTGATCTACCTTATCTACTTTACCTATCTCTCTACCAGTATAGCTTCAGTCAGAGGTCAGTAAATCATATAATTATCTACTCTATTTTTCTATGTTTTCTTTATGGTGAGCTGCTGTGAGGGGTGTGGTGCCAAATCATATTCTGAGTTAATTCATTAGTAATTGTGACTGTTTATTTCCCCCTTTGGTCTTGATATCCCAAACACAAGGTATTAATGTAGACTCCAGCTCTGTCCTTGGGCTCAGTTTATGCCTCATATATAGCTCAGAACCAAAAAAAAATGACACCAACAACCTGTAATACACACGTTTTTAGTTCACCTTCTGCAGTTGGGTTAAGTCAGGTTTACTTCTGCCAAATGTACTACATCAAAGAAGTAAACACATGCAGGTTTAATTTAAATGGACTAAACACTGCATGTGTGAGATCTTAATGGACAGCTTAATCATACATTAGGTCAACTGGACTAATGCAAAGTTGTCTTAGCTACGGCCACTCAGTCAACTGTAGTATGCCATATGGTGAAACAATTTGGACCTAGTGCTCAGCAGCAAATAATATGACTATCTATAGTTCCCTCCAAAAGTATTGTAAAGGCAAGGTAAATTCTATTTTTGTTTTTGCTATACACTGAAGACATTTGGGTTTGAGATCAAAAGATGGATATGAGATGATAGATCAGAATTTCAGCATTCGTTTCCTGATTTTTACATCTAGATGTGTTTAACAACTTAGAACATGGCACCTTTGATGGCATACCGCCCAATTTTTAGGTGACCAAATGTATAGGAACAGATAGTCTTAAAGTAAATTAAAGTAAATGACACTTAATATTTGGTTGCATATCCCTTGCATGCATTAACTGCATCAAGCTGGCAACCCAATGACATCACCAAACTGTCCAACAATCCATTATCAAGTTGCTGTTGTCAAAAAACAAAACTCTTGTCAAAAAAAGTGTACTCACACCAAAAGTGTGGCTTTGTAGAGTGACATGTTATACTGTAGTATATTATGTAATGTGCTACTGAGCTCAAGGGAAGGATGTGCTTGTTTTTAGAAATTCTTTCATTTTCTTTTGACATTCCCTGCAATCTGCACCTGTCAAAACCACATATAACATATATTCTGTTTATATGCATTTTTTGTCCATATGTCTGTCTCTCTGTGTCTTTGTATGAAGAGCCAAAGGATAGGAGATAAGAGATAAAATAAGTGATTTTGCAAAACTGTCCAAGACAATGAAGTCAAGCAGTGAATCAGACGTTTTCTGTCTCATATTACAAACCACACACACTGCTTAGTGTTTTCAACAGACTTCATGAGTTATGGTAAAAATATTGTCTCATATCCCCCTATGTCAAAGCTTTCTTCTGATTGCATGTTCCTCACTATTACATAATGCTACAATATCTTACAGACATTTAGAGTCTGCCAAAAACAGTTCAGGAAATGCAAGCCAGGATATAAAACATAACATTTCTCTGTGGGATTGTCATACATCCAAATGTCATCATTAAGGTTAATTTTTGATTTGACGCAAGTCTCTAACAATAATATGACAGTTCACAGATACAGAGCTACATAGAGATATAGGGATCGCTACACACATTGCAATATGATGTCTGAGTTTTACTCATAGCAGCAGTGAATGGTTTTAAGGTGAGAAATAAGAGAATCTAGTACTCCATGGACACATCTGCAAAGATGAGGTGTGTGGCCTTTACGGGAAATATAGCTTCATTTCTAAATTTTGTATTTTGTAATGTTGACGTATTGATTTGCTTCACATTTGCATAGCTTTATATTAAACAGGCAACAACAAACAGTAGCTCATAAACATTTGCACACACCCACACACACACACACACAAAGAAGAAAACACATTGTCTAGACACAAAACACAGTGTGAATAGATTACAAGGCATTGTACAACACAGACAGGACTGGACTGGTTTGGATAACGAGTATGGAATCACCTGTAATGACCGTGTCTGTGCTCTCACTGTCTTTATAGACAATGATGATATGGTGATTGGAATTGCCTAAATAAGAGGATTACTTACAGAGTACTTCCATTCATCTGTCTCTACCTCCCCAGGTTTTATCCAGGAGATAACAGCACTTTCCAAATGAGCTTTGTAACTTTGTCAGAAAGCATCAACTTCAGACTGCATTAGACTGTTCACATTGAGGTGAAAGTGCTGTCCTTGGGTTCTGTGCCCAGTCAAGATATAAATTTGTTTTAAGGGAGCATGCAGTAAAGGGAGGGAACATCTAGGCCTCCATCCAACACATTTACATTGGACTTTAGGACACATCCACATTCAATGATGAATTACTTCCATTATTTGAGTTTCAGGAAATGTACAGCAACTAACCGCCAACAGTGTTTTCAGAAATCTATATTTAAAGATATAAGCAACACTGTAGGTGTTATTTTTAATCCTCAGCCATTAATTCTACACAGTAAATCTTAATTAACCAAAGCATGTACACAGTAGGAGTAAATTCAACACATTAACAATGTAAGGACTAATCCAATACTGTAGGAGTTAATTCATTATTGCAGGTGATAATTTGGGGATTTTGACAATGGTACCAAACTAAGTCTAATTTTTGGGGATTAGGAAATTGAAGTGAAGTGATTTATTGGCTTTTTATTAAAAATGCATATAGTGGAACAAAATTCTAGGGCTCTCTGAGGGAAAAAGAGGAAACAAATGATTAGTGTTGAAACATTAAAAACATTAAGACGTTGCATGTGCAGAAGGCATGCGCTATTTACAGAAATGAGGATAAAGTGCAGTGCACGTGTAGGCATGGAAAGATGAGCAGAAGGCGTTTAGGGCGTGCACAGCAGTGTGCTTGTACCAGACTTACTGGACTGATGGACCTTTCATTACGCAGAGGAGCTGAATAATGAGCTTTTTGCTAGAGTGACTCCGGTCCAGTGTGCGCGAGACGTGTGTATATGGCCCGTTGTATGAATTCTGCACAACGGAAACTATGAATAAATAATCAGTTCCAACGTCAAATGAAACAGACTTGGACAGCAGGAGTTTACATGTAGTATCCGTGTTTACTGGTAACTGTGGGCTGTAATAGCAGGATGCGCCACGCCCTCCCTCCCTCACCGGGACAAAGTTAGCAGGTAAGTACTTACAGCACCTGTTCGCGTTTTTCTGGAGGGAGAAATGATAAAATATACAGTTTTTACGTACCTGTGCAGCCATAAATGAAAGATCCATGTTGTTGACTTCTGTTCAGTTGATCCGTGAGGAGGTAAAGAAGATGCGCTGAAAGGGTCTGTGTATCCGAGTGGAGACGGAGCACCATGAGAGGATCCAGTTCACTGAAGAGACGAGACTCTTACAAACTAAACCATTTTCCTGTCCTAAAACACACCGAGACAGATGAATGAAAAGAAGAGAACGAAGCATCCACGTGCGGAGAGACCGCTCTCTCTCTCTCTCTCTCTCTCTCTCTCTCTCCCCCCCCCTTTCTCTGTCTCAGTCTCAGTGTCTTTGTTTCTCCCTCTCCCCTTTTCTAGATATTTTAAATATTTAAAGTTAATGCATTACATGCTCCTTAAAGTCTCTCTCTCTCTCTCTCTCTCTCTCTCTCTCTCTCTCTCCCCCCCTTTCTCTGTCTCAGTCTCAGTCTCTTTGTTTCTCCCTCTCCCCTTTTCTAGATATTTTAAATATTTAAAGTTAATGCATTACATGCTCCTTAAAGTCTCTCTCTCTCTCTCTCTCTCTCTCTCTCTCCCACCCTTTCTATGTTTCAGTCTCTTTGTTTCTCCCTCTCTCCTTTTCTAGTTTTTTTTAAATATTTAAAGTTAATGCATTACATGCTCCTAAAAGTCTCTCTCTCTCTCTCTCTCTCTCTCTCTCTCTCTCCAGTTTCCACCCTATTCACTACGATCACATTAATTTTCCCGACATACTGGTGGTATTTGAATGGTGTCCTAGGGTTGGACACCCCTTTGCTCTCTGAACCACCTCAGTTCTTCATGGCATGGAATTCACAAGGTGTTGGAAACATTCCTCTGAAATTCTAGTTCATGTCATATCTGACATTTTCATGCTAGAACTGTTTTAGTCGTTATTGTACTGTCTTGTGCTTTTTGCACACGTTTGCATGTGCACTTTATGTAGTATTGTATAGTCTCTGTTGTTTTATGTAGCACCGTGGTCCTGGAGGAACGTTGTTTCATTTCACTGTGTACTGTACTAGCTGTGTATGGTTGAAATGAAAATAAAGCCACTTGACTTGACTCGTGGTGACATGATTGTGCCACATTACTGCTGCAGACTTGTCAACTTCACATTCATGTTGTGAGTCTTCCATTCTACCGCATCCCAAAGGTGCTGAATGGGCCAGTGAAGTACACTAAAGTCATTGTCATGGAACCAGTTTGAGAGCACTTGTGCTTTGTGACTTGGTGCATTATCTTGCTAGACGGAGCCATTGGCCATAAAAGGATGAACATGGCCAGCAACAATACTCAGGCTGTGGCATTCAAATGATGCCTGCTTGGTGTTAAGGGGCCCAGTCTGTGCCAAAAAAAATCCCACAACATTACACCACCATCACTAGCCTGAACTGTTGGCACAAGGTTTAAGACTCAAGGTTTGATGTGCATTCTGTAATGCTTTTCTGCTCACCACGGTTATAAAGAGTGGATATTTGAGTTACTGTAGCCTTCCTATCAGTTCAAAACAGTCTTGTCATTCTCCTCTGACCTCTCTCATGAACAAGGCATTTCTGCCTGCAGAATTGCCACTCACCTGTCTGGCACCAACAACCATGCGTCAATCAAAGTCACTAAGATCACATTTTCCCCATTCTGAAGTTTGATGTGAACATTAACTGAAGCTCTTGACCTGTATCTGCATGATGTTATGCATTGCACTACTGCTGCTGCATGATTGGGTGATAGAAAAATTGCACGAATGAGCAGGTGTACAGGGGTTCCTAATAAAGTGGATGGTGAGGGTATGTCCTGTCTATCCATCTGCTTATCCTACAGAGGGTTGTGGGGAGCCTATTCCAGGGAACTCAGGGCAAAAGGTGGGGGACACCCTGGACGGGGTGCCAACCCATCACAGGGCACTTCGCTCTATAGTACATTCTGTTTCTCACTCTCAACATACATACTTGATGTCTTAGAGCTTTGTGTATAACAGGTTGTTCATAATTTAATAGAAAAGCAAACCATTAAGACATATTATTTGTTGTATTGAATTATGTACATTTACCCATGAAAGGCCCAGAGAGGTGAGAATAGCTTCTTCAGAACAGTTGTTGTATATGAGTACAGTTTCCCTTCTGTGAAATAAATTGACTTGCTTTGATGTACATTCAATGTAATTGTTTACAACATATAATTGGCCTGTACTGAAAAATGTTCTTATGGAAATGTACAAATCATGCATCAAAATGTGATTCTTGGAGACAACTGATATATCCTTGCCCTTGTGAGGTTTCTGCAATGAGAATATGAATGAATGTTGCCCACTGATAGCGTCAATTCTTTATAAGAGTGCAAAAGCTGCAGGTTACTCCAAAATGAACTGTCTACCTCCATATTAAATGTAAGTCCTACCTGCTTCTGTATGACTTAGCCCTCCAGAAAATATGAAAAGCTGGTCTTATGACACTCTGCTCAGGGTGAAAGGTCAGTGGTCAGAGCATCAGGCAGACCATGGCATATCCCTCTGTCATCTCTCATTAGTAAGGCTAAGTGGAAAGGCATCAGTGTACCTCATATGAAGACTCTAAAGTATATCTAAGTACAGTGCTTTGAGTTTATAATATGAGTGAGGGATAGACGTGCTCCCTCTCTGGATACCCTCCAGGCATAAAAGCAGCAAACACAGCAGGCTGAGTGCTTTGTCTGTCCAGCACAAGTGCCCTGGAGTGCCATTTGTCATCATACAAGAGTAGAGAATTGCATGCTAAGGAATAACATAAGACATAGTGCACACTCCCATGTATCACTTGCAGTGAGCAAAAGGAGGTTTATGTTTTCCTAAAACCTAAACTGTGCACTTAATACTGTAAAATTTTTATTAAACTATTTGGTGTCCCAAAGTCTCCATACATAGGGGAAATTAACACTTTTTAGTAAAATGTCTTCCAAAATTTTCCATACTTAGTTTATATACAGATATATACAGATGTATACAGATTATTTACAGACAGTCTTTAAGAATGCTTTTGCTAAAAGAAGAACGCACTGAAATCATTCTCATGGCTGGATCGGGAAGCCGTCTCAAGGTAGCGATGGACATGCAATTACATGCATAACACCAGATGTGTTAACATGAGTTCAACATGAGTGGGAGAGACGACTCCATGTGTGTTTACAAAAAAATGGCATTCATGTAGAGGATGTTTGTAAATAAAGTTACATTTCGCAAAAAAGTGTTAATTTCCCCCATGTATGGAGACTTTTGGGACACCCTGTATTTGCAGCACTGCATTTTTGCGACATTACAGTTTTCAGAGGCTGAAAGATTTATCTGTGTAAAGTATTTTGCTGAAATCTTTTGGGTTTAGGGAGTAAGGGAGTGGTCAACTGACAAGAAGTCAGGCAGTCATAAATTTTGATGTGAGTCATTGGCTATGTGCTCTACACTTGAGAAAAGTGGGTCATCTGTTTAATCCATGGGCAAGGCCCCAAGAGATTTAGACCTTTCAACAAGGCTTCCATCATCCTGCTTTCCATCGTGCTGCTACCACAGGCTATCATTTAGCAAGGTACATGAACCTGCTGTAGGGCCAGCATTAAACTACTGCAACTTTTTTGACACTGCAAGTCTTAGGTTTCCAATCCACTCCTCTTTAACTTCAACTTATTCTACCTTTTTGTAACCCTTTAGATGTTCACACATGGACAACTCTAACCCATTGAGAAACTAAAATTTTGGACAATTAGTGAAACAGGAATCAGATTAGCTACTGCAATTATTGAGACAAAAATCTTTGAGACATTCTGTGATTTTTTTTTTCTGGGAAAAAACAGAGGAGAGTGTGATAATAGAAGGTTCACAGTTATCTAAAATGATCTATCTGCTGCCATTTCACAACTCAGTGAATCAGTGCTAAATGTGAATAAAAGTCCTGCACAAATAACATAATATTTAAATTTACATGGTCTATGAAAATGTATAAATAATTGCATATGTAAATGAGCTTCAGTGTCATGATGTTTACACCAAAACAAAGCAGGCGTATGCATCCATTCTGCATGTGGATAGGGAAGAGAGGCTCATCTGACTTTAACTGTACGTTCATACTCGCAGAGATTTTATCACTGCAAGTCACCAGTCGCTGTACTATGAAGTCGCCAGTAGGCGTTCCTACTACTGGTTGCCATCAGTGTGTGGCACAACTAGCATTCTACTTTTTTTAAACATTCTGGAGGGAGAGCATTTGTATATAAAATTCACCAGTGTATATGCATCATATCATACGAGATGAAGGAGAAGCAGTGTGTGTTCTTTGCCATTGCGGCCATCTGTTTGCGGCGAAAGTGCAAGCGCCGGACTGTCTGGGTCAACCAAACAATTCTGACTTGCAGGCAGCATGGTGAGTCCCACCGGCTGGGGTGGTACTAATATTCCAGGCTATTAAATGTATTAATCAGCTTACTTGGAAGCCTATGATGTCGGGTATGTTTTTCTGAGCATCTTTTTTTTTTTTTACTTGTGTCTCTGTATGTGATCATAGACATATTATGAAGAATAGGCCAAATGCTACCCGCTAGAATAAATTTTTCCTCCATCTTTTCTGCACTACAGTATCTGACTGGAGACGGATCACGTGCACTCTACTGTGTTCTCTCCCATCGGTAGTCGCTGCACCAAGTCGCTCCATATTTGCATAAAGTCAAACTTTTCTCAACTTTGTTGCGTCACTGGACACACCCACATCTAGTCACCAATGGTCACTGTCGCTCATGTCACTGGAAGTTGCCAGCTCTCATTGAAAACGAATGGTCTCCAGTTGCTTTGTAGCTGCGAGTAGCTGTGTGTGTAAACACCCCTTAAGAGCCCCGTTGTTAAGTTTGCGCCATAAACCAACACGAACGCCATATCCCCCAAATCCTCATCCAAACAGCAAACTACAAACCCAGTCACATGACCTGTCACATGATCTGCTACTTTGTTCAAGCACTATGGATTGCTAATCACAACCATCTGTTCGCAATTAGCACGCTCCTCATAAACATCCTGGACTTTCAGTGAAGCTTTGTGTCTCTGTGCCTTTTGTTTTTGCTATGGGGTTGAAATCTAACATAACAAAAAATATTCTTCAAAATAAATATCAATGTTGATAATTTGATATCTGTTTAAGCTTCATGATGTGTTTCCAGACATGTTGAAAATGTTTCGTTTTCTCGGCTTCATGTGTGCACTAGTGGCTTCTAATGAAAAAAAAAATGTAGCCCTGTGAAACTATTTTAGATGACAGCACTGAGTGTGTAAGAAATAAACAGCTGATGTACGCCATGTCAAAGATACAAACTGTTGAAGCTGTGTTACATTTTTATCATAGGCTAGACATGAACTTTAAGTAATATGTGGACAAAGATCTTGCTGTATGTTGATAGTGTATCTATGTTGTATTGCTTTAATAAGCTGCTGTAAGTATGCCTGTAAAATGAAAATATACAATGACAGTCTTTCTTTAAATGGCCAGTGAATGGGGCTTTATGATATGTATGGACTACTTGAAACAACCTACCAAAACTGGACCCATTCTCAAAGCAATCCATAAACAAGGCTGCAAGTCATCCTCTGTGATGACTAGTGGAAATCTACACAAGCACTGTTACAGAGCTTCATATAGAAAGTGCCATATCTTCTGGACACACTCTTCTATGCTCTGGTATCCAGCATAAAATCAGTACGTGATACATTGCCTGTCTGTTGATTTTTATTTTGGTTTGCCCTTTCGGATTTGTCTGCTTTGTTCAATAAAACCTTGCATTTGCATCCAAAACCCTGTCTGTACCATCTGAATAATTCTTTTATGGCAGACTTACAAAACAGAGAAAACACATTTATAGTTCACTTTTGGCTGATGTGGTTAATGATAGTATGCACAGTGCTAGTGTGTTGGTTGGAGCATAAAACCAAACAATTGTGGCCAAAACACCCAAGAAAATCTTACGTGCACAAGCACAGCACTTACATGCACTAACACAGGCTTCTTCTTCTTTATCCCTTTTATAGTCATTCACCCAATGTAACCTAATGCATAATAATTGTAATAATAATAAGAATAATAATAAACTCTCTTGCTGTGTGTGGATGGTAGGATTCTTCTTTCTGAAGGTTAAATAACTTTTCATATATTTGTTTTACAAATCTGCATTAGCTATTCTTTCAAAAATGCCTCCATGGTAGTATAAAATCTAAATGTATAAGGGTTAAGTATTGATTCTGTGCTTTCTTATCACTCAAAATCCTAATGCAGGTAGTGTAATTTAATCATAGTGTGATTTAGTAGCAGATCACATTTATTTAGCAGGAGCAATGGTAAGGGGTCCCTAAAAGGCTGTCAGTATTTGTTTGGAGAGGTCATTCGGAGAAGGTCAGCCTGCCTCATCCCTCAGTCCAGTAACCACTCAACACTGATGCACACTCCTACATGGGCAGCATAAACATGGAGGATAATACACTTTCATCTAAATATGAAAAGACATCAGTATTTTGTGTATGAATTCTCTGATGATGGGATGTCAGATAATTAGACAAAACAGTATAAGATATAAAAGTACGTCATACCTCAGCAGAGACTTTTAAGTGATTCCAGCTCAGCTTCATGTTATTCATAAATCATAATATAAAAGAATCCCACAGTTGCATGACAAAACTAAAAAAGACAATGCAAAATTAAGGTCACATCTTGATAACATAATTTTAAGTGACACTCTCAAATATAGCCACATTCTACATTAATTAGGAACTATTACTTTTGCAATAACATGAATGTTACCATATTACCAGTGAAGCATAGCTACAATTTTCTCCACTAGATGACAGCAGCAGGTTACTTAGCAAAACATTAGGTTGAGCGCTGGTAGTCTTGGACAATTTTTGCAATTTTCACTTCACTTTTCACTTCACTGTTTCACTACTGTAGGGGGTTCCATGTAGAACCGCTTTTGGAAGCAAGGGGTAATTTATCCAAAGAACTCTTGAGTAACTTTAATATATGTACACTTGGGTGTACGTATATTTGATTTAATCTCTATCCTTAACAAATAAACTATATGTTTTTTTCCTTAAAAAAAGAAATAAAGAAAAAAATACCTATAATCCTTAATGGTTCTTCACTTGCCCCTCTAGGGGAACCCTTAAAATGTCTATGTAGAACCTTGCAACAGTTTTTTTTCTTATCAGAAAGGGTTCCAAGTAGAATGCTTTTAGGATGTTAAAAACCACAAGTATCCTTTTTCTAATAGTGCAGAGTGTACCAAGTACCCAGATAGTTTAACTACACTTTAAATACTTCTTTTTAGGTTAAACAGAAAACAACAACAGTTTGGAGTTTGTGCCATACACTACCCAGGTAATACACTCAAAAGAAAAAAGGGCCTTTCAGCTGTTTTTTTTAAAAGGTTTATTGGATAAATAAATGTTCTTAGCTTCCAAAAAGGGGTTCTACTTGGGATGCTTTCTGATAAGAACATACTTTGTTGTAGGGTTCTGCATAGAATCTTCTTGGGCAACCGAAGAACCCTTAAGGGTTCCAAAGTTTTTAAAGAATTTACAGTACTTGTTGCCAGCTTATTAGTTCCATTCCCACCTTCACACAAATTCTACATACAACAAGTCATAAGTCCATATATTACATAACTGCTGTGTATGGTATAAATCAGACTATAGGTTCTAGCCTTAATTAGTGATTAAAAAGCAGTGCTCTTAGTGACTTTTAATACAGTCTTTTAATCAGGCATTTTGGCATGCTTTTTCTAGCATTTACAACTTTTTTTTTTTTTTGTTCTGAACAATGTTGTGAATTTATAGTCTTTAAGCTGTGCAGAGCGCCATGCCTAACTTCCTCCAGCAAATACTTAATCATAAACGCTTCCAGATCATATCTATTTTGCTTGTAATATTCCTGTAAGCAACAATTAATGTTTAAGATGGATGACATTTGGATGACCTTCACATGAATGGAGATTATTCTTATCCTCATCAATTCATTTTCACATTAGGTTACATGCTCCACAAAGGAAATGCATGTTAAGCAGAATGAATGCATGTTACTTTTTGATTAATTGTCTAACGTCACATTGTTAGTCAGAATATATAATAAACACACTGCATGCATATATTCATTACCTCCCAGTCAAAAAATGAAATATTGATTACTCCATAAACATCCAACCACAAAAAAAACCCTGTGGGAAATGATCCAGTAGAGGGCAGCAACTAAACACACTTCCTCTTTAAGGTTTTTATTTTCCCTTTCCTCTGAGACCCTGTGAATTACTTGTGCCAGGAGGCTTGGGTGGACTAGTCTCTTCTTGAAGGCTGTGAAATAGTTTTGAGGCTTCAGACTAAGACATCCTCTCTCTCATTTATTTGTCTTCCAGTGTCCCCATACATCCAAGTGCGACACATGGAATGAACGGGATTTTTACTATAACCATAAACAGACTTTCATGCTGACAGCTTTTCATTCCTCTCTGACCTTTTTACAGTGCCACATTTATCATACTGTTAAAACAGAACTTTTGTCATATCCTGTGTAATGGGTTTTCCTCATCACTATCATTATTTGGTGGGTGCCCTGTACTGGCCTGTGTGCATGTGTGTGTTTCTCTCCTCCCTGTTCCTAGGTGGAACTATTTCCATTCTAGGAGAGGGTGGTTTATAAAGGAAACAGAAAAGGAAGAAGGAAGAAGGAGAGGATCCTAACTAACCTTGATCACATGTTGTATGCTATGTGGCTGGCCAGTTTGTATACTGGCCTGAGCTCTTGTGTAAAAGTTGTTACCTAGATTTCTTGAGATCAGAGTTTGGTAGTAATGTCTTGTTTGGGTGTTTGTCATCCTGGTTGGAAGGGTGTAAGTGTCTTTTTGTTTTTGTATCTTTTTCTCCTGGTTTTGGAACAGGTAAGGTCAAGGTCAAGGTCAAGGTCAAGGTCAAGTTTATTTATATAGCACCATAAAAGCAACGAGTGCTGAGCAAGGTGCTGCACAGCCAAAACATCAGAAATATCAACTAACAAAAGCATTAAAACATATAAAATTTAAAATCATTAAATGATACAATAAGTAATGCAAAACATACCCAAACAAAAGAAGCAAACAGAAACAAAAAGTGTTTTCAAGTTAAGCAAAAGCCTGAGAAAAAAGATATGTTTTAAGAGATGATTTAAAAGAAGATAATGTAGAGGATGATCTGATGGATAAAGGCTAAGAGTTCCAGAGCGTAGGACCCAGAACTGCAAAGGCCCTGTTCCCTTTAGATTTTAAATGAGATTTTGGGACAATCAATAACTTCTGAGAAGATGATCTAAGCGTTTTCACAGGAGAATAGAAATGGAGAAGATCTGAAATGTAAATAGGGGCAAGACCTTGAAGTGCTTTAAGGAGTAAGGAGTTAGGGAAGCAAACTGTATTTAATTTTTCTTTTATTTATTTTTGTTTTGTTTGGGGAAGTTAGGTTTTGGTGTAGAGCTAGTGGTGTATTGTGATGAAGCCTGTTCTTTTATTTGTTGTTTATTGTCATGTGGTGACTGTCATATGGTGACTATATTTGAAGGAAATCTAGTGTGGGGGTTGTTTGTGTTTTCTCTAGTCTCTTCACTCGCCCAGTGTCCTATCTTGATATAAATATCAAATCTTTTGCCCAGCAAAGACTTGAGCTTTGTGTTGCAAGGCAAGTACATTCTTTCTTAGCTCTGTAATTGTTTAATTAAGGTATTCTGCAGACCATGGACTTGGACTTGCTGTGTTTTCAGGGCTAGATTAGGCTATGATTGAGTTCTAAGAGAGAAAAACAGCAAGACTTGTACAAATAGACACTTACCCTCCATTGATTTTCCTTTGTAGAGAAACTTTAGCTCAGGAGTAGCTAAAGTGCTGAGAAATCAGCCCTCCTGTAGCCATTTCGTTTTCAGTTTTTTTTTTTCACCAAATGTGATTGTGTGAAGTAAACAGATGTCCTCTGGTGCACCACGCTTTGTTTAAGTTATCTCCTCATGGTTGCAATCAGCGCTTGTGGGATCCTTTAATTTTTTTTCTACATTATCAGTATTGAAATGAAAGCCACTAAACGTTTCCTAATACAATACCTATTGCGACTCTGAATAGCTACAATTATTTCAGTATCTGAATAAAAAAAACCCCACAAAAACTAATGGCATCATTCATATAAACAGGTGCCAAATTAAAGGAAAAAACAGTGATTTTTGTGGGGGACATTTTTCTGTCATGGTTTTAGGTCTACTTGTCCCTTAGGATGAAGAGTCATTGTAAAGGGTTAGTTTTATCTGAACACCTTTATCCTATGATGAAACATTTCTACCTTGTTGGGGGTGGTCTCTTCCAGGATGACACACCCCCCATCCACAGGGCACGAGGGCTCACTGAATGATTTGATGAGTATGATAATGATGTAAATTATATGCTATGGCCTTCTGAGTCACTAGATATCATCTCAACCAAACTGAACACCTATGAGAGACTTTGGACCGTGTATGACAGCGCTCTCTACTGACACCATCAAAACACCAACTGAAGGAATATCTTCTTGCCTCCAGTAGAGTTACAGATACTTAGAATCTATGGCAAGTTGCACTGAAGCAGTTCTGGCAGCTTGTGGCCCGACACTTTACTAAGACACTTTTTATTCTTTAATTTGTCACCTGTCTAAAGGTTACATTACTGTTTGCAATACACTAAAAATGTTGGGGAAAAAAAACCCTCATAAAAAAGAACTCAAGATTTCTACAAGTTTCTTTGGAGAGTTAAGGGCTCTATTTGGCAGAACACTCATCACTACACTACATACAAATACACACATAAAATACACAGAAGAGTTAACCTTTTTTCCAAAAAAGAGTGATGTTGCTTAAATCTTTCTATAGGGATTTATTATTTCATTTGTTTACACGTTTGTAGCACACTTAAAATATCAATTTTGAAGTGAAATGGAAACTTTATAAATTTCCGTGAAATGGTTACCAAAGCTGACTGAAGCACAAGCCTAAACTCTAAAATAGAACTTATGATACAAAAAATGATCTGCAACTGAAATGCAGTTTAGGAATGCTTCACCTTTATGCACTGCAATGATGTTAATAATCACTGTGATATTTGTGGAAACTTGTGTGATATTTTTCTGTAGTACCATTGTGAGTAGTTTCGGGTGAGGCTCTATAAAGCAGGAAAACTGAGTTATCAAAGTTGCTTTATAATCTTAAACTGAATCAGCTGTGAAATTCTGAGCTTCATAATATGTATCAAGCATGTCCCTCTGATTATTTTCATGCTCATCACAATGTATATCAGATTTACCCTGATGCTGTACTTCTGCGTGGAGCTTTTTTGGTCTTTGCGCTACCCTTCTGCTGTTGTGGATGGTCCTAAAATAGTTTATACTCACCTTTGTTTAAGTTGATAATCTTATCTGGATACTGTACTTTGTACCTTCTAAGAGTAATCATGAAGACTGTCCTGTGTTCGTCCAGGGACTCTTATTCACAATATTCTCATACTAAACATCTTTTCAACACATTTAGTACTGTTTGACTTACAATATACAGTTGTACAAGAGTAATGATTTATAATCCCATTATCTGGTGTCACCCAGAAGAGGATGGGTTCCCTTTTGAGTCTAGTTGGTCTCAAGGTTTCTTCCAGGGAGTTTTCTTTGCCACTGTTGCCTCTAGTTTGTTCATTAGGGATCTAAATCTACATTTGGATTTCTGTATAGCTGCTTTGTGAAAATGTCTGTTGTTAAAAGTGATTTACAATTGAATTATATGGTTTGTATGGTTATATCACCAGGTTTAAATCTTACTTATCTAATCAAGGCAAGTTTGAATGTGTAGGAGGAACAAGATTTAAGATTTAACAGCAAAAACTAAAACAACTTTTAATTATCTTGTTGCACAAATATTAGTAACTGCCTATAATCAATTGTTGTCCAAATGTCACTCTTTTAAAGGAACTTCCCTCTGATAATACAAGCAGTTTTCATACATATTTCCAAAAGCCTCCTCGTTCCCTCACAGTGGAAGAGTGCAATTTAGTCAAGGTCACTTGTTTCAGTTTTAATGGATCTGTCTTAGACTGAGGCAGATGTGCCCATGTGATTGGGCTGCCAGATCCTCTTTCACTGCTGTAGCTGTCATCATCATTCAAAGCCTTTCCAGTTCTGTGGTGAGAGCATATAAGATACCCACACAGATGTTCCTGAAAAGCTTCTTAATCTTAAAGGAAAGTGTGTGATGCACTGCTGGATGAACTCCACTGTCTTTCAGTAAATATACCATTATTTAAGAAACACTGTTAATGTACCAAATATTATTTGTATTAAATGCACTGTGATGTGGATGAAACTTAAACAAAATGCTTGCTCTGGACTTTTAATGGCTCTTAATCTTTAAACCTGTACACAACAGGTGTTGTGTAATGACTCTCAGTCTTTAAACTGAAATGATTTAAGGCACTAATTTAACAGTACAGTAACACAAAACATGGTCTTTTTCTCTAACAATTGTACATATTATTGGCATTTGTTTTGCAGCAATACAACAATTATTCAATTTGTTGAAGGTTCTTTTGTAGACATAATCAAAATAAATCACTCCAGTAAATCTGCTAGTTTTACAGCAAGAGATTTTTGCTTTTAAAAAATAGCTTACTAATATTAATTTTGAGTTATTATTCAATATGTCAAAATGGTCATTGTTATTTATAACTCTTCTTTATAAAAGTCCCAGCTATCCATGTTACACAGAAAACTCTTCAGATTGCAGCAATCAAGATGTTTTTTTGCCATTAGCATAATGAATGAATGCACCAAACAATACAGGATTTAAGTGATATCATTTAAGCAATGGTTCTTATTTGAATTTCCATAACACCTACAACAGAAAAGCCATAACTTTTACATTTCTGTGATGTAACCTATTTCACCCAAATGCCATCATCCAAAAAGGATTAAAAAAGCAGTGTAACATCCAGCCAAACTTGTTAATCAGATTTGCTTGATCCTCGGCCCTTCTTTTTCTTTTTTCTATATGTTAGAGGCAGGATTTGTCATGGGTGTCCGCATCGCTCTAGTTTAGATCACAGGATTTATTGCAACGCTTGAATAGATGTTGAGGGCAGTAGAAATGTGTGCACTCCCTGTGAAATTTATGAGAGGTGCTTGACTCTCAGAGAAACCATTTCACTCTGTTAACTCTGCCGGAGAAAGTCATCGCCCAAACTGTAATATGCTTCTAAAGGACCTGGCTGTACTGTTGGTCAGGTAGAGAGCACGCTGTAAAAACATCTTCCACTAAAACAAATTAAGTTACAACACATTCTAGCAGTAATTAGTTATCCAATGGAATGAGAGAAACAGCTTCTGAATATACATATATACATACATACATACATACATACATATATACACTGTATAGATATAAAGTTTACTTCAAAATCATCTCAGTTGCTGATTAAAACATTCAGAATATCATTTGAATAGAAACCATCTGTGGAATCAGCCTAAATTGTGTTTTGTGGACATCTGCATAATGGCTCTGGGAGAGGATGTTTTAAGTACAGATATGAATAGAAACGTGTATTTGCATTTTGATAGTTAGGTGCTTAATTACAAGAAGCAGCTTACTTAGCTAAGCTGTGAATGAGAACTGAAGTACAGAGAAAAAGCTTTGAAACTCTAATTGCTCATCAGATGGAATAAACAAGCAGATTTGTATTGTTTTTTTGACATGACATATGGTTTTAAGAAACTCCACAGCAAATGTTTGCCATTCTTATAGTGGATAAGCCAACTATACTACCTAATTATATATTACAGTCTGAGTGGGGAAAAAAACAACAACAAAAACCTACTTCAAACTGCTGAGAAGATTCACAACAACCTTTTCATTATCTGCAATTTTCATAAACTGTGCAATATACAACACAACTACACACACATGTTCATTTCAACAATAGGGAGTCAGTCAGTGAAATAAAAAGCAGTCTAGCAGGCCAGAAAAAATACTAAAAGTAATATTTTTTAATAAGTGCTGCACTGACTGTGAGAAGTTGAATTTATCTGGTGTTTTAGCTAAAGCTCAATAAAACGCTGATAGGTCTCTATAGAGGAAGAAGGAAAATTTCTTACAAGCTTAAGTTCAATTTTTTTTCTTGCTGTTTTATTCATTTTGAGCAAACCAGATTTGACTTAACAATTCATATAATCCCATAATCGTTAAGGTTAATAACTTAAATTTCTTTTGTCTATTTGATGTATAGCCTATTCTTATGAATCTAAATTCCAATGGACAGCAATTGATGTTAAAAAATTGAAGAAATGAGAAAATGAATGCGTCTGTGTAGATAAGCACCCTGTGATGGAATGGCTTCACATTTAAGGTGCATTCCACATGGGGCCCAGTGTTCCCATGATAGGCTCCCATTCCATCATTACCCTAACCAGGATAAATCTGTTACTGAAGATGAATGAATGAGTTTAGTTAAATTAATACTTAATAATTAATGCTTTGGCAAAAAACAATACAAAACAAAACAAACATACAAACAAAAAAACAAATTTACACAATTTTTTCCCCTACAGATGTAGTCAATTGCTGCAGTAGTTTAGCACTGGATTTTAAAGTGTTAAGATAGTTGAGGATTCTTTGCTTCCTAAAGGGTTTATCCTTTCTGATAGGGAAACCCTCCTTTGTATGTCTTTACACAGAATCTGTAAGAGTTCCCCCAGAGTGACAACACCAAGAGCCTTTAAGAGTGCAAAGGCTAACCATGTGATGTTGAAAAAGAAGTCTTAAAATAGAACTTCTGTAACTCCCATGTCCTGAGCGGCATGCCACCAGCATTTCGCCTGAATTCTGATCACTGGCCACTCAATAGCCCAATACCCTGTGTGTGTTCTGATTGACTTTTATGCTGATATTATAGGTTTTGATGATGTTCCCTTTGTTAATTTGTTCTGGTGTTCATTAAATGTGCATGTATTTATTGCTTACTACAGATTCTGAGGAGGATTGATAAAATTTAATCTAGACTTGAATGCAAAAAAGTTGCATGTCTGTATTTTGTTTTATCGGTTATGTTTTATTATTACTTTAATCATTTTCTAGATAGACTTGATGAGGCTGAGGTTACAGATCTACTGCAGTGCCTTTCACCTACCTTCCTCAGAATTAACAGGTGCAACACCCCATCATCATGCACTAGTTACTTTAATCACTAGCCACCCTGTCTCCATGTCTTTTTCATTACTACATACCACATTCATAAACACAGTACTGTGCAAAAGTCATTCTGTTTTCTTAATACAGTTGTCTTAGATGTTTATAGATGTTTATTTTATGACTTCTGCATTATTGGGTCAATAAATTTCCAAACATTACTTTTCCAACAAATAATTAACAGAAAAATGTTGGTATGTCAGTGAAGAAAGTAGCACATTCTTTACACATACTTCACATTCACACATCTAGTAAATAATAGACTAACTGCAAAAACAAGCAAGTGTGACTGTCAAAGTCTCCAGAACAACTGGCAGATTCTCCAAGATGCTTAGAGAATCTTACCAGCCAGATTCCTTAAAACTGTACAAAGTATGCCTGAGCCTACTGATGCATGCAAGGCAAAGAGTTTATACTGCTCTTCATAGTAGATTCACATGCCTATACTTTCTATATATTGTAAACTATATTTAAAATGATACTCATTACTCCAACATGTGAAGCCCGAATAAACACAAATACAGTTTGTTTGTGATTACAGCCCACCTTGGCTTGCCCCTAATGACACTGTTGTACATACAAGCATTAGTTTTCTTGATTAAATCAAAATGTACTGCTTATGGAACAGAACCTAAAGTGGTGTGGATTGGATGGAAAGTTGCTTGGATGTGTAGCTCCTTGTGTTTGGTGGTGAATTCTAGGTTCTAGATGCTGGATATTTCGGTACTGGCTCCCAGAACATCTGAAAACACCGTCTGAAACACTATTTATCAGCTTTCTAGGGCAGCCTGGCTCATATGGCTATTATTGTCTAAGCCTCCATTTTCAGATGGCATACCTTATGCTACAAACTATTGCTATAGGTGGTAATGGGGTGGCTGAGGTGTAAGGTGTGAGGATGAGGTGTAATCATTGTCGTATTTATGGTGAAATGTTTACTTTCATGAGTTTTTGAAGGTATCTTTGCTTTACAGCACTTCTTTACATGTGCCCAAGACTTTTGTGCAGTATTGCACATACTCGGGAATTTCACTATGCACTGCCCACCTTCACCAGTATCTCCTGTCATACAGATACAGCACAATAGTAATTTTATTCCTAACACTAAACAATTGCTATACTGTTAGTTATGGTGGTTTTACTTATCATCACCACTCCACACACTATACTGCTGATTACTGTATGTTCCACAATGTTTCAAAGGTTATAACAGATGTGTTTTGTGATATGCTGTATTTAATTCTTTGTTCTGTACACTATTTATTATATTGTTCTCACTGTAAACATTCTTGAGCAGCATCTATTTATTGTCTTGTACATTGTTGTCCATTTTGCACAGATACTCTTTCTGATTTTGCACTACATGTTGTCCAGTGTTTCACTGTTGTCACTTTCTGCAATGTTGCACCAAGTCCTTGGAGAACTCTATTTCGTTCTACTGTATACTGCTTTATGGCGAGAATGACAAAATATCTCTCTAATCTAATCTCTAACTTCATGTTAGCGAACACTCGAGCAGTGTGTTGTTTAACACTAATTTTAATTAGGCTTAAAGTTGTTCTGCAAAACTTAAAGAACCTGAATAACAAAAAGCCTAAAGAGTATCTTGAAGTGGTTGATTATCATTTGTCAAGTTTGTCATCAGGGCGTCATTTGGCGAAGTGCATAGCATTGCTGTCTCACAGCTCCAGGGTCCATATCAAGCTCAGGTTACTGTGTGGAGTTTCGCATATTCTCCCTGTGCTTGCACCAGTTTCCTTCCACTGTCTAAAAACATGTAGGTAGGCAGATTGGCTGTGCTGAATTGCCCCTATGTGTAAATTAGTGTGTGAATGTATGTGAATGGTGCTCTGCGATGGACTGGTGGAATTCACCATCTAGGGTGACTTCTCCTGCTTTGCGCTCAGTGTTACTGCGATTGGCTCCGGATCCACTCGGGCCCTGGTCAGGATACAGCGGTTGCTGAAGATAAATGAATGAACGAATGAATGAATGAATGAATGAAACTGATAATGAATTCTTAATTATTTACACTGACAGATATACGAGAAGGCCAACACTGCACAATGGATGGTGGGTTCATATTTGTTTTTTCTATGCACTGAACCGATGCTAAGCATCTGCATACTCCAGTAAAACTGACTGAATGCCCGCTCCTGGGCTCAACTGAATTTATTCAGCTGGGAATCTTCAAATAACATTGTTTGTTTGGTTCACTGCCTAATCTCTGAAATTCACATACAAGAGTTAAGCTGTTTTTAGTATGCCATTTTCCCCATCTCTCTCCATCTCTCTGTGTCATTTTGTCCAAACAGGATTATTCCACTTGGCCACAGATAGTGGGGAATTCTAATCAAGTCCAAAATTATTTTGACACATGTGACCTAAATGATAAGAGAAAAGAGAATTATGTAGTTTCTGCTCCATTGTTGTTACTGCTTTACCATGAATACATTTTTCTATACTTAATTTCATATCAGACAGAAATATGACTTTATGCATGTATATAGTATATAGAAAGTCTCATTCATATCAGCATACCTTGGTTTAACGTCATGGCTATAATCAGACCTATTTTTAATAAAAGAAATGAGAAACATTCATAGCATTTATAATTGAAGAATGACTACATATATTTTTTTTTACTAAAATGTAGTTGAGTTTTAATGTTACATAAACAGATACACCAACAGGTATATCAATCAGATAATTTGATTGTCTCCTTTCACAGGAAACATGTGAAATTAGAAGTTTGAACTCATGAATATGAAAGAGTACATAGTCTGAATTTTTAAATCTAAATTGAAACATGAATGCCAAATGAGAGTATGATCTTTTTGCACTTTAAAGGACAGACAATTGTGTGCTGAATAAGTATTTTTATAAAAATTCTGAAATATACCTACAAGTTTTTAAATTTGAAAAATTTACAAAGTACAATGTGTTTTTGTTGTTTTTAAAATGCTGTACTGCTATTTGTAACGCTACATTGGTAAATTAACCTAACACTACAAACACCTATATGTGGATTAATCAGTGGAATGAGCTATAACTGAATAAATATCTAATAAAGCTGATAGATTTTGGAGACAAGTAAATGAGCAGGTGTTCTGAATGTCTTACGAAATGCAGGCACTTCATTAAGTGACAAAAGAGTTTCATATAAGAAGAAAATGCATACATAATGTATATACACCAATCAGCCATAACATTAAAACCACCTGCCTAATAGTGTGTAGGTCCCCCTTGTGCCATCAAAACAGCTCTGACCCATTGAGGCATGGACTCTGAAGGTGTGCTGTGGTATCTGGCACCAAGACGTTAGCAGCAGATCCTTTAAGTCCTGTAAGTTGTGAGGTGGGATCTTCATTGATCGGACGTGTTTGTCCAGCACATCCCTCAGATGCTTGATTGGATTGAGATCTGGAGAATTTGGCGGCCAAGTCAAGACCATGAACTCTTTGTCATGTTCCTCAAACCATTCCTGAACAATTTTTGCCGGCTTTTCTTCTTCACATAATGTGTCCTGGTGCTATCTCTTCTACAGGTAAGCGATGTACACCCATTGACAGGTGCCATTGTAACGAGATAATCAATGTTATTCATGTCAACTGTTAGTGGTTTTAATGTTATGGCTGATTGGTGTACATTATATTTATTAATATATAGCATTGTGCTTTTGTTATCTATGCTTGTTTCACAATAATACTATATATTAACTGGTCTTAATTTAATCTTATTTCGATTACACATTTGTATGGAGAAGAGGTTTTTGGATGAAATTCTTTAACTTTCATTCAAATGTTTTATTTGCCACAGTTCTGTGGAAATATGTTTTAAGTTAAGAATTAATTTAAAGCAAGATTACTTTCTTGGGAAAAGGTATGCCTTGCCAAGGAAAACAAGATAAACTTCTGTCTGCATAAGAAATGGTTGTGATGCAGACATAGATATGGAAACTGATGTTTGTCATTTAAGGCAATATATACTATATTATATACCTTGAAGGATATTGCACAGTTAGGTAGAGTAACACAAAATAATGCATTTTGCCAGGTCTTCATAGTTAAAAATCAATAGTGCATTTCAGTGTTCACACACATTACTTCATCCTACTTGGGTTATCCCTGTCCTACAGAAACTTTGTCAAATAAATCTATTAAATATAATATAACACATGAATATACATGAATAAATCTGCTGAAAATGTAGTTGAATTCAGTTGTAGAACTGAGCTTCAGTTCAGAACACTGGACTTTTTCAATGTCAAACTTGAGCTACTGCAAGATATCATTATCATAAACATATCGTTATAAATGGTATTGCAAATATCCTGAACTGATTCTTTTTTAAACTTTCATTATAACACTACAAAGTGACAGGATTTAATCAAGGTTAACAAAATACTTGTTAAAAAAAACAACAACAACCAAGCCAGTTAGTGTAAAACTTGCAAATTCCTGAAAAGGAGTGCATGAAAAAGTCCTGTACATCAGCTCACTTTAAGTTTTCAGTAATGTCATATCAATTTTCTCATAAACATTTTATAAACTGTATATACATAGAAATTCCCGTATCCACTCTGGCATGCAAGCATTTAATTGCTGATCACAGACTGGAGAAAGTAGTAAATTTTTACAAATAATAAAGTTCTCATCGATGTCCTCTGATGCAGACAGTAAGGGAATTGCTGCCCCACAGTCGTCTCCGGAGCCTCTGGGGGAGACTAACGTTGTATTGTCCGTACAGTCGGAGATGTCTGTGATCTTTCTGGCAGTCAGTAATGTGAGTTTCCAGACTGAACATTTTGGCATGAAACATTATGAAGTTCTGTATTGCTGCTCCTCACAGCAGTACTGTAGTTTACAGTGTTGTGTAGATGTACACAAAGATGATAACAACCAAGTTGAGGATAGTCCCAATAATGCCTAGCATGGCCAAAATGGTTTCCTCCTTGCTTTCCTTGTCTTGAATTCCTTTTTCCTCATCACCGTGAGAAGTGTTTACCATTTTCTCTGAAGTAGTCTGCAGTTGCCTTCTCAGACAGACCTGTTAAAGAAGAAACATACAAACTGAGCATCAGTGAATCATGTCAGAAGTGCTGAAGGCAGAACCCACTGATAATGTCACACTTAAAAAAATAGTCAAAATTTGTCCAAAAAAAGAACAATTCTCATGTTAATACACACACACAGTAAAGGTTAATTACTTTCTCCAGGACCATTTCTGAGTGGTGATGCTTTACATTAAGATTCTCTTAACTGACATTATTTAACACACAGGTAAGATAAACAAAAAGCATCAATACACGATAAGTAACAACACCTATCAACATATCAACACCTGCATTAACCAACATTTATCCCCTCCATGAGTAACATTAAGTCCACAATGACCAACCTGAACCAATAACTGGCAAAATTCAGAACTGACCTTGAAACCAGAGTTCAGTAAGATATCAACATTTAAAAACATGCTGTAATTTATATGTACTGATTTTTATGGATTTCTTATGGTAATGCATTGAATATTAGTCAACAATCAATCAATAGAGGTGTTATATAACTTGTTGACATTACTTATGCTGAAGTGTATAGTTTGTGTTAGTATGTTAACTAATGCAGTAAATAATGTAGGCTGAATGTCAGTTTATGTTACAACATAACTAACAATTGTGCTTAGCATGATGCCTATTATTAACTGCTTTATCATCATCCTATAATTTGGTGCATTGTAACATGACTAAGTCCTCTCAGGTGATATGACTATAACTGTTTTTGCTTTAACATCTAATGATGTGTGATTGATTTGGGTTTTTTGGACAGGTAATGAAATGAAATAAAATAAAATAGAGAGTAACTTTATGCTGTAAATATAGCACAATGCAGCAAGGCATAACTTATTTCCAATTTCATTATGCAGGTTTCATAACTGGTACTGGGAATTTATTATCTATTTCATTTTTATAGTTGGTGCTGCACAGAAACAGCTATTATTTTTTCCATAAATAAATTGTAAAAAGACCAATTTAATCAGTATCAGAAATCAGTTAAATACTGCTTCTGCTCAGCTGTTTCATGCATGCTGCTCAGGTTTTCTTCAGGCTTTTACAGGTTGATGATTTATTCAAGGCCAAGAAAAAGATTTTTCATCAAAAATATATTAATTTCCTTCGTCCACTGAATAATATATACTCAGTGGCTGAATATGTTTTGGAACCAAAGAAAATATATATAATATGCATGCACTGTTATTTTGTCAGTTCTTGCGGGTAAACAGTTTACAATTTTTAAAGTGATTACTTCCATACATTCATTTAGAAAACAGTCCTTGGCAACCTGGAATGTGTGGATATAATATTTTGCTGGTGGATAAACCCTATTATCCTTTCAAATGGATAGTTGATTAGAGACCTTGGACACTGAGACTGTTTGCATGAATATGTCCTTACTGTAACCTTGCTGCCCTTTGATTTTCTCAGCAGCTTACTGGAGGAATTATTTTATATTAGAATTGTGACTGATACAGAAAGTTGTGTGCTGAAAACAAGAATGTCTCCTGCCCACTCAGTTCACTGTGTCTTTTCAGTAAAAGTGAAAACATGGAGAAGCTAAGTATAATCACTGTCTTGTACTACTATCCTACAGAATAACACTTTCAGAATAATTCAAATGAATTGCTTATGTTCATAATCTGTATGTTAACAAACATATCTTCTGAATTCCAACCATACTTTAGGTAAAATCTTCAGAAACAGCGCAAATGTTCAGGAGCTCTTTCCCCCAGATTTTCCATAACAGCATATTTACCATTCACTTTGCATTCCATGTGTCATCCATCAAAGTGTCAATTCAAAATCTTGAATTCTTAACTATAATTAGCACACACTGATTGCCAAGGCTCATTTGCAAATGCAGCACTGGTGCAGTTTAATTGATGCCTTGATTAATCTATGGTGGGATTTTGCAATGTTTGTTAACCACATCCTACAGCTTTGGATCAGTTACTGGAATTGTCTGTAAAAACATGTTGTCTTTTAACACCATAAACATTAATAATACAAATGGTTATGAGACACGTCACCTTTTTGTATTTCAGTAATGTGACAACAAGCTGATCTGTGCTTTTCAGTAGCTGTTTTGATTATAATATTGTTGGTAGGCAACTTTGGAGTAATAATGTCATAATCAAAACAAAGTATTTATTTATTAACTAGCCAGACATTCATTTTATTGGGAAATAGTTGTTTTGATAGCTTTTTGAATAGTCCTTGTATTTATTTATCATCTTGTATTGTATTTATTTATCATCAAGCAAGTGGAGAGTTTTTCCACCTGTGATCTATAGCACTATCCCCTAGGGCAATTCTGAGATGATGAACTGGGCTGCAGATTTCTAGAATACCAGTCTTTTGTCAGATAGGTACTGAATCATCTTTCCCTAATATTGTACATACTATATAATCAAAAATAAAAAATTTAAAATAGTTGACAAACTCCCTACTTGGCTTGGTAATTTGACTATAATACAAAAAAGCATACCACTTCTGTACTAAAACATGTTTTGCACTGTTGACCACATCAATAATTAATATCTGGCTCTCACTAGTGCAAGCTGTGAACTACAAATGAACTAGCACATTATGACAAAACCATCTAGCAAAGCTTCAGACAAGTGAAGTTATAATAAAGCACTGTTTGTATCATCCATGACAGGCTTAATATATAGAACAGAAATAATAAAAAAGAAGCTGCAAGCCTGTGCTAAATCATGTTTCTGGAACAAGCGTAGAGAAGAACCATTTACAGTTGTGGTTAACATTTATGCTAATGTACTTATTTCACTTCTTATTTCCATGTGTCAGGAAATCTTGTATTTCCTTTTCAATAAGAATCAACTGAGAAACAGAAATAAAAAAACTGAATGATTTTCTAGATCAGATACTTGGAATCTTGGGAAACTGTACAAAAAATGATACTGATCAGGACAACACTATATGGACAGAAAATGTTGAAAAAAGACATAGTTCAGGCAAGAACAACACTCTTTCCTCCTCTCCACCTTACAAATTTCTCAGCATGTTTACCTTGGATAAATGGTATGAAATCTGACTGAAGATTATCATTATTTTTATTATAATGTTTTGTGACTGTCCTAAAAGCCAGTGCTTATTTTAGCTAAGGCACATAAAAATTTATTTGGTAACTTGTTTGAAAAATGTATTTACTTTTTTAATACATTTGTAAACAGTGATGATGAATAACAATCATAGAATGTTTCACAAAGAAAGAAAGAAAGAAAGAAAGAAAGAAAAAACATATACATGTATATGTAAAAAACTTTGACAAAAGTCACAGTTTAGAATAAACTTAATTTCCCAACCTTTAAGAGTGGTTTGACATGCTTCAAGAGAGGTTGAACCTGTAAAGCAATTCCTTATAAAGAGGAACAGAACTTTGCACCAAACCTATCACAGCTGGAAAATACTGGGGGCAAAAAGAAAGATGGAGAAAATGACAAACCTGGAAAAAACAGTTTACACATAGGCGGAATGGATTTCTTGGAGCACTGATGTGTAACATTTTTTGCCACTTGGATATTTCTGAGCAGGACAATAAGCTGCTCTGACAGGAAAAGTTGTTCTCAGCATTGGTTTTAAATGGAGTGAAAATAACACCCAGTATACTTAGGCGTGCATGCATGTATGTCACACACTCACACACATGCACACAAAAGCTCGCACAGTATTCTGCAGTTACAAGAATCTATTTGTATGGAGACCTTAGAAAAGTTTTCTGCTATATAAAAATTCAGTATAATAATAGATTTCAGATCATTGTAATTTACATCCACTGTATACAGAACTAAATGTGCAATACTGCGGTAGCAATTTTCATTTGCTCATATTTCACAGCTTCATCATTTCAACTGAATGGGCAACAGTAATATCGCATCAGTCAAATGAAACCTGTTCTATTTTGTTTTATTTATATATTATTTAGAGTTATATATACTTTATATTGATTTGTGTTTTACACAATATGATCTCCAACTAGATGAGTGACACAAGCTACATTTAGCTCCGAGTCATCACTTTGGCTTGATTGCACTTGTTCTGTAATGTGCAGGCATGGAGTCCCCAGGCTAAACATGTCGTGACAGAAGGCATTCACGCTTACCTTGCACGGCATCAGGAGGAACATAGCACTGGGCATGCTGGGGGGGATTGCCTTCTTGGACTGTGAAGACATCCCAGGCAACTAGAACACAAGTTAACTCCACTCATTCTGTATCTGTGAAGAGGTTCCAGTGTGAAAGATGTGTCCACTTTCAGGGTCCCTGTGTTTGTTTGCTCCCCAAGGCAGATCTGTAATTTCCTGCCCTGTTTCATTTCACTTGTCCCTGTGTTTAGCTGTCATCAGTTTCTTTAGCACAGCTCGTGTCCTTCTCCACATCATTTCTTCTTCTTCTTCTTGTGAGATAAATCTGAGTTAAAGATAATTAAAAGAGAGCGAAGGAGTGGAAAGGATGCTCAGAATGATCTCTCTTTTAATCTGTTCTGTCTCCATTAACAAGTCAGAGAAAGTTTTTTCTTTCCTCCACAGCACCGACACATTGTGAAAACTTCAATCCAAATTGCTTTCCTCTGGCAGAGAGTTTCAGATGGCATTCAATGTCTGCGACTTCAGCATCAAAACTAAGAGACTAGTTCATTCACTTTGTGAAGCAGAGAAGAAAAGGATGAAGAGAGTAAAGAAGAGTGACAGAGTAAATCGCCCTCCTGCGTGATGTGCCGTGAGCTGTGTGAAGAGTGTGTGTTGTTGAGGGAAGTGTAGCTCCACCACTGATGCTCCTGCTGCTCCACTCCAAAGGCAGCCGGCATCCCCAGCTCCCTCTGCTGTGCATATCAATGCAGCCTGGGGTTGCCTGGCAACGGGCGCAGGAGAGCCAGGGAAAATCCGGGGAAACGAAGTGTGTGTGACAGCGGGGTGTGTGACGAGGGGGAGGGTCTCCTAAATTGCTCTTCCTGAATTTCCCTATTCCCTCAGAATTATCTCAGCCACCAGGACAAGCCAGCCATTAGTGGACAGCTTAATTGGAATAAAACGAAGCGCCACTGGAGCTGGAACTCCTGTCTACGACCATCAAGTCTAAGTGAGGCTGGAGGTTAAACTGGATATAATGAGTCCAATTTTATATGAGGTTTTAGCAACCTTATCTTCAGCACAATTCATTTTCTTTCAAATGGAGAGAACAGGGTTTGTTCTGAAGGAACATTTTACTTAAGGAAAGCCTATCTCAGGCTTTTAAACTGGATCAGCACAGCATGTTTCATCCTTTCAAAACAATAAAAATTCAGATGTTTTCTCCCATTTAAATGTTATTCACTTAAACTGTGCTGCAGTACTGAAAGCGGAACTTATGAAAGAGCTGATTTTTATATTCTGTCTCTATTTAGTATGTATAAAAGGGGTTGAGTGCCTATATCAGTGTTCAACAAATAAATATGTAAATATCATTAAAAAAAGTTGAATATCTTTTCTCCAAGAATTGATCAAAAGACAAGGCAGGAAAAATCTGGCACTAACTGAAGATGGAAGCCAGCACAATAATAATACATACATGCGCGCACACACAAAACTCACCAAACCCCTCCTACAAAGATATTTCCTTTCCCAGAAATCTTTGTGTTTACTTAATTTCCACTCTAGTTAAATGCTAAGACTTTAGAGCAACATAAATGGATATTTTTGATTAATGCTGTCTACACATATCAAATTGAGGTTTCTGCCCCATAAAGTTAATACAAATTAGGTAACTTCATAGTACATGCCTAGTGACCCTTGATTTGATTACTGCCTTGATGTGATTACACAGATTGTATGTCCACCATTTTTACATGGACAATATTTCATTCTGTGGGGGAGATGTTTAGTCAAGGAAAAAAAAATCAATTGATTTAAGGTTGACGTTGCTTTGCACATGAAGTGGCCCGGAATGGACAGCAATTAAAATGGAAACTAAAATCACTTCCATGCATAATTTTATTGCTTACTCTCAACCATCCCCTGCCTCAAATGAACTTACTTACAGAGCTGGCTTTCACAGGGATATTTTTTCTCCAATTAATCAGACAGAACAGTCAATTCATTTCTGTCATCTATTAACCTGATCACTAATAGCTTCCTACATGCATGTTCCACAGCAATGAACAAGCTTTCACTGCTCTTTCTGTCAGATTCGCACAACAAATTGATGCATGAGGCGAATATGCGAGCCTCATGGATTAAATTTCGTACAAACAGTGTAAGTCAGGACAAGTTGCTGAAAATATGATAATATGACTCCTTTGAGATCTGCAGGAGAGAGCATGGGGACTCACCTGACAGTGCCTTTGATGACCCACACAGGGAAGAAGAGTTTGCACGTGGTTGCAAAATAAAGACAGTAAGACCTTGTGTTGGTTCGGAGTGATGCGATTAGTCCTTTCCAACCAAGTTGAAAAGGGCATTGCAGACATTAAGTATTAGCTCAGGAAAGGAGGGGGGACACCTCTAGTTCTACCATCCACAGCACAATTTTCAGTTGACCAAGGATAAAAACACTGACCTTGCTGTAAAAAGCTACTATAGCGGTTTTAGGCCCTCCTGTGCATCGATAAGAACCCACACACACAAGCAGTAGTTTTTTTTATTCAGTGGGATTGTTTTGCCTAATCACAAAAAAACCTGGTGAATTTAGTGCTTTGTTCATTTTAAGCTCTGTCTTGCAATCTGTTCTGAAATAATGTCATACTGAATTTTTGGAGGTATTGTTGTTCTTGAAATTGGCCAGAAAAGTCAGTAAAATATCAGGCAATGTACAAATCATGAGAGGATTTGGGGACAGTAACATCTGACCCCTGAAATCATGTCTGTCACTGCTGCCATTTACCCTCATTAAGCATGAACGTGTGTGTGTGTGTGTGTGTGTGTGTGTGTGTGCAAAAGGAGAACTGAGCCCCTGTTTTCTGTCTCCTTTGTAGCTGACCTTGGCAGTAGTACATTTCTAGATGGCAGGCAGTTATACATTTGAATGATCCACCAGCCTTTACAAGAATCCTGACACGGGCAATGAAAGTGGACAGGTCCTGAGTGAATGTACATGTTAGAGTAATTGATATGTTTCTCATCAAATGTTATAAAACATTTAGATGCAAACCATCACTTGAGAATACTGAACAAATGATTATTTTTACTGTATTTCAATATATAATATAATATATAATATAGAGTTAGGATTAAAAAACACAGAGAAGATACATAACATCACTTTAATTTTCCAATATTTTATTTAAAATTTCATTATTTTGAATTAATAAATCAGTCCACTATTTAGGTGAACATAAATACTGAGACAATGAATTTAAGAACTGGTGTCTTAAAAAGCTTTTTTTTTTTTTTTTTTTAAGATCGTACATTTAGATTTTGGTTTTGAAATGATTTGAAAAGGTTGCAGGTGCTTATGACATATATTTGCTCCATAATAATCCTTTTATGTTCAATTCAATCAATTATTTTAAATTTGACAGCAAAATTACTTGGTTGTCATTCATTTCACTGTCACTAGACAGAAAGTGAATTTCACTGGGCAGCCCTGGATAACATTCTGTCACCTGTTTACTCTTGGAAAAATCTATCTAACCTACTCTATCACTTCCTTCAAAAACCATCAGCATGAATAGTATGACACTGCAAAGTAAAAACCTTGCTGTATGTAGCAATCTGTCATTATTGTATTTTATTTAATTAATTAGCCATTTAGTTCACCCCATACATGTATGCATTTCTTTAATCATATAGAAATATATTCATATAGATTCAATACACCAGACAAAACTTTACTACACCAACTGAATGGTTAAATGGTGCTTAAAGTTTATTTTGTTCAGCTTTATGTCTAGTTAAAATGCCATCTTAGGCCATATTCAAGCCTTCCTTTCAGTAAAAAAAACCCCACAGATATAATGTGGAGAAGAGAAAGTACTTTTTCTCTTTGGAACTTACTGTATATCAGTTATTTGGTAAAAATGAATTTAAAGGGTACCTACTTTTGGTCTTCATAACACATTTTATAAGCTATGCATAAATATTTTATAAAGCAATACTGGAGGATTTAAGCCTTATGTCAAAAAATGTGAGAGAACATAAAAGTTTTTATATATATAAGAATATGTATTTATCTTTATATGAAAGAAAGAAAACAGAAAAACCCTTTTATTATCTATATGAGTCAACTGTTCAAGACTGTTCTATCTTGAATTCTTGGAAGTTGTTAGGGCAGCACAGTTGCATAGTGGGTAGAGTTGCTCCAGGGTCCCCGGCCTGATGCTATGGTTACTGTCTGTTGGCGTTTCCCATGTTGTGATGTGTTCATTTGGGTTTCCTCTGGGTTCTCCGGTTAACCAACACCCCCCCCCCCCCCCCCCCCCCCCAAAAAAAAAACAACAAAAAAAAAACAAAAACAAAAACAAACAAACACACAAACAAAAAAAACATGCAAACATGCAGGTAGATGGATTGGCAATGCTAAATTGCCCCTAGGTGTGAATTTGTGTGTACAGTATGCCCTGTGTGTGTGCATGGTGTGTGTTAATGCTGCCCTGTGTGTGTGCATGGTGTGTGTTAATGGTGCCCTGTGTGTGTGCTTGGTGTGTGTGCATGGTGTGCAGTCCACCCAGGGTGAATTCTCCACTGAGACTCTGACCAGGATACAGCAGTTACACAAAATGAATGAATGAATCTTGGAAGTTATTGATTTGTCTTTGCTAACAGCACACTTATGAATAACTAAGAAATCTTCTATTAATTGTCTGTCATCTTACCTTTTGGGAGGTGTGTTTACTGTAACTACTTCTTATAGGAGCATAGAATTGAATGCCTTTCACCTGAAGAATTGGTGGTCCATTTGCATTCAAAACACCATTCCAATACTATTTCATTTATTCATGAACACATGTGTCAGCCAAATGGATGATTTTAATTCTCTCAGACTAAAGAAATTGACATTTGTAACACTGTTATGAAGCACTATGTTTACCTTCTACAACTTTCTCAATGTATCTTGATTGTGCTGATAGTAAAAAAACCTAATAAATTGCAAGATAATGATAAAATTACAGTAACATTCTCAATCATTCAACCCATAATTATAATTGAATATGGTTCAATTCAGGTAACAGATATTTTACTGTGCATGATACATTTTAAGATATAAAAAATACATTTGTAAAAGGATATATTATAGGATCTATTTATAGATTTTATTCATTTATAAGCCTTCATTAGGTCCATCGTGAAGACCTTGAGCTCTACTTGGCATAAATTATGAATTACAAAATATTCTCTTTAAGTGCAAATGTCAAAACATGGATAAATTCTTTATTACTTTTCACTGGCCAGCAATATTCAGGCTAATAAAAGGGGTAAGCATTTATAAAAAGAATGCCTTATGAAACAGCTGTATTACAGAGCAGCAGGAACATATAGACTTATTACATGGTAAAGGAAAGTTAATGGGAAGCTATGAGACATCCCACACATTTAGGTTAACCGCAGATAACTGAATCTTCATATATATATATATATATATATAAATACTTACTTCTATGAAATAGCTGAAAGAAAAAAACTTTAAATCATAAAATCATTTTTAAATCATTAAATCATATAATTGCAGAGTTACATTTACTTCAGTGTAATGTTATGTAATGCATAAATATGTGCTGCCTGCAATTTGTCTATATTTCTGTGTGAGCTGATCTCTGTTGTGGTTGTATTGGACCTAAAGATTGTGTCAGAATGGTAGCGTTGTTGGAGGAGGAATGGCATGCTTATGACCTTTTCCATATTTGGTCTACTGGGTAATAAACATGCACAGTTCACCATCTGCCACACAGCGCCTTTTATATGGCAGCTAAACGATCATTTCTGAAATGATTTTACCTCCCTTCTGCTCTTCCCTCAACCTCAAATATGCAACCTTAATGCATCCTGTCATCACATGTCGAATAAGGAAGCGATGCTGGTTGCACAGGCTCAAAAATAGGAAATTGAAGATATTTGCATACCAATCTGTCATGGCCAAAATAGCTGTGCAGTAATCTGCCAAGTTCTAGATTAATGACATTTGTTAGAGATGAGATATTGACATACAAAAAATGTAAACTATCTTGCAGTGGGATTAGTGAAAGACGAAGGCAGATCAGAAGCTCTATGGTATTAAAATGCAATAGGAAATCTGAGCTATGCTAAAAGGATCTCTCTAAAATTCAGCCTGAATCTGGGGGTGTAACAATGGTCCTTATTCAGGAGAGGAAAGGCGTATTCTCTCTCACTTGGGGATTAGAGGTTCTGACTTTGGCAGCAGTTCAAACCTATCCTCTAGATCTCCATTGCATCAATAGCTCAGTAGGTGGACCATTGACTTGCACATGAGACATGGCCGCTCTGCTTTTTTGCCAGAAGATATTTGAGGATGTGGGAGACAACGAGATGGTTTTACTCCCATTACCAAATCTCCAGCATAGATGCACAAAAGCACCACACTGGCCTGGCAGGGACTAGAGAGACCTATGAGCAAGAAACTCACACTTTATCTGAATTTCAGTACTTCTCAAATGAAGGGACAGGGCTTTAAGCTGAAATAAAGCACATTTAAAAATGGCTTTCTAGTGAATGATATTGTTCATGAAAGCCAATGTGTAGCCTATAGAATGTCAGTGTGAAATACATGAAAAATAGGATGAGCTCTTGCTTGATGTTAGAGATTGTTTTACAGGTTACAGTGCTAAACGTGATTTGCAGCTCGGCATGTGCTAATCCTTGCATCTCAGATGTGAAATACAAGGAATGTCCCAAGATTGTTAGGTGACCTAAAATTCATCCTGTTCACCCAGAAGTGCTGAACAAACACAACATTTAGTAAGATCCAGGTTAGGAGCACATGTGAATATGTTAAATGATTTGCACTTGTTTCTTCTACTGTTCACTGGGCCCTCTTGCACTGTAGATAGTTATAAATATAAAGCGTTCTGCTTCTTAAATTATTCCTTACAGTCTGTAGATGAAAAGATATAATTATGTTCTAAAGAATATATTGCTGATTGCAGTGTATCTCTGCACTGTCTCAGCACAGCCCTGTTAATTACAGATGTGCAACAAAAGGAATGTTCTAACACTAGAGCTTTCTTTTCACTGCACATATGAGTATCAGTCTGAAATTATAACAGCGTTCAGAGCAGTATGCACAAGCCTTGCAGTTTTGTTACAGTGTGTGTATCAACAGATGATAATGAGATGGAGTCAGATTATCTTATATCTTATACTATCTTATACTAAGTCTGCTTCAGATGAGCATTTATTACTTAAACACCCTGGCCTTATTTTTAATCTGAATACCAATGCATTATTTATTAAGAGCCTGAAATCACAGTCTGCATCAGCATTAACACCTTTGATCCAATTTTAATATAAATGGCATAGACAACGTTTAAAACCTAAATGATAATAGTGGCATCTTATTTGGTGAAAAATACAATGAGACATATATAAATGTCAGTAAAATGTTCATTGTAACAAATTGTAAAAATGTATAGAACAACTAAACTGGAATTTAGGCTTCTAACACGACATATTAGCAGAATATTTTATGAAATATATATATATCATAATTTTCAATTTTTTCAAAACCCTGGAAAAATCTTTGCAGAATTTGAAGAGATTTTCTTGAGTTGAAATTCTGAACATGCCTCTTCTCCTTCCCTTAATAGCGAGCCTTCGCGACTCTTGAAACTCGCTGCTCTATCTGCAAAAATGTTTTCATCAGCACTTTTAAAAGAATTCATTAACGTCTATGGGTCGTGATGAAAGTCATATCCTAGACCTATAATTTCACTGAATCCCATTAAAATGTTTATCTATTTGGAAGCACTTCTGGAAGAGCTAGTATGTTACCTCTCAGCATACTCGATTACAGTCAGCATTACTGTCATTCAGCATATACGATCTTCCCTGGGAATTGTTGTCAGAGAGCATTAATGCCATGGATTACCTGATTAATGTCATACATGGCCTGCATGTAAGAAAAAATTGCTGTGCTACACCTTGTTGGAGGACTATACAGTCTAATGAACTGGTCTAATGATCTAGTGACTATTAGTACTTCTCTGTTACAATGCTCTTAGGTCAGAAACAGAATCAAAGTGCAAACATGAGCATTAATCAATAACACTAAGCCAATTAAAATCACTCTTCATTTAAGTTTTGATCTCTATTGACTGACTGGCTCAAAGGCTTCAGTGATTAGGTTTTAAGCCACTAACAACTCTGGTGCCCATCTGCAACCCTTTACACATTGCATTCATGTCTCAAGATTACTTGATGCTTAGATAAAACAGATCAGAGCATTTCTGTTTGTTCCTGTTAAAATTTGCTTGAAATACTCAAACTAGCTTATCTGGCACCAACAACCATGCAGCAGCTGAAGTCAGAGAGGTCACACTTTGTTTCCCCATTCTGATGTTTGATGTTAACATTAACTGAGCTCTTGACCTGTATTGGCATGATTTTATGAATTGTGCTGCTGCCACATGATCGAATGATTGGATAACATTTACAGGTGTTCCTATTAAAGTGGACAGTGAGTGTATATTTGATATATTTATATCTGATATATATCAGCATAGAGCAAAGACACTCTGGCTGTGTGTATCATAGGTACAACATTGGGGCCAAAAAATTAAAGTTCAGAATCAATAACATACTTAAGAGGAAGACAGGAGGTGAGTGTTCACAAAATCAAACAGAGCGCTAATCTCTAAAAGGACAGAATCCTCAGTGCATCTGAATCGCTAAAGGAGAGAATATTACTGAGCTGTCTCAGTGTAGTGCAAAGAAAGAAAACCACATTGAGATGGTCTGAAAAATCGCTATTGATGGGAGGTAAGATGATACAACCCTTCAAACAATTTGGCTATGAAGGCATGAATAGAAATTAAACAACAGGGATGACAGGGGAGCTTTTAAGGTCACTAGAAACAGAACCAGTTGAAGTAACATTTTGAAAAGGTGATAAAAAGGACCAGAGGTGAATGCAAGACACTTTCTAAGAAGTGAAGTAGGAAGTGGATCATGCTGACAGGTTGCTGAATTAGATTTGGCTGTGAGTTTAATCATTAAAGAAGGCTCAATAGGAGAAAAGTCAGAGATTTGAATTGGAGTTTGAGATGGAGAGATTTCACTATAATCAAGTGTTGAGAAAGGTGAAGGGAAATTGTATATCTTGCTTATTTTGTCTTAGCAGAACTGAAGCACACTGTATGACCAAAAGTTTGTGGACACCTCACCAGCACACCCATATGTGCTTTTTGAACTTCCCATTCCAGACTTAGAACCCCCCTTTGCTGTTATAACAACCATCTCTCTTCTGGGAAGGCTTTCCAATAAATTTTGGGGCGTGGCTATGGGCATTTGCATATTCAATCGAAAGAGCATTAGTGAGGTCAGGTGCTGATGTGGGATGAAGAGCCTTGGGGTGCAGTCGGCATTCCAGTTCATACTGAAGATGTTGGGTGGGGTTCAGGTCAGGGCTGTGTGCAGGTCAACTGAGTTCTTCCACTCCAACCTTGGCAAATCATTCATAGCCCTCGCTTTGTTCACAGGAGCACTGTCATACTGTAACAGGTTTGGGCCCTTTAGTTCAAGTGAAGGGAAATTGTACTGCTACAGCATACAAAGACATTCGATACAGTTGTGTGCTTCCAACTTTGTGGCCACAATTTAGGGAAGAACCACATATGGGCGTGATGGTCAGGTGTCCACAAACTTTTGGCCATATAGTGTACAGCTCCATAGTCCCTAGTTCAATCCTGAACATGTTCATGTGAGTTTGTGGTTTCTTCCCACTTCCTAAAACCATGCCAGTATGTGGATTGGCTATGCTATGTGTGTGCATGAGGCTAATAAAGATGACTTAATGAATGAATTAATGAATTAGATAGATAGTAGGACAAGAGGTTAGGCTTAAAGTGCTATTAATGACAGAAGAAAATGTATAATGTACGAGCAGTTTTAGATTCCTTCTAGTAAGTTGCTCTACATTTAGGCATACACTCCTAGAAGTGTTCTTCAATGGGTTCTTTGGATGGTTAAGGGTTCTTAGCTTCACAAATGGTCTCTAGTTTGAAACACCCTCTACAGGGAAACATGCTACACAGTAACATCTGGGTTCCTCATAATTTGACCCTTTGTATATAGTTAAAATGAACAGACAAAGAGTCTATAATGCTGAAGATGGGGACCAGTCATTTTAATGCTCAGGGTGGTACAACAAGGAAGAGAGATGGTAGGGAATAAGTTTAGTCTTCAATGGTGACACATGGTATATCATAGTAAAGTAGAGACAACGCCATTTTTAGAGAGTAGTTTTCATAAGTTCATAGTAGTTTTCATAAGCTTGTATTCATAGCACCAACCGATCCAAAAATGGTGATATGCAAACCAGTAAAACAGATTAGGTGCAGTGTGTGACCATGAGAGTGAGTCAAGATTCCTTAAATTTAACCCTTAAAAGCAGTTGACATGAAATAATTAATCTTCTTATTACTATTTACATGAAATTTCTGATACAATAATAGGAAAACGAAGTCAAAGATTTATTTGGACAAAAACAGCAACAAGTTTAAACAACAGCCACCAACTTTTCCCTGGAACCTGGGCTTAGCTATACATTGTAACAATTTTCAACAACGTAAAAAGTGACAAAAATGAGAAAAAACACTATAATTCTGGATATTGATGTTATTAAAGTAGCTTTATCAGTAAGGGAACAACAGTTAAGCATTGTTTAGCTGTCATGAAAATTTTCAACTGGGCAAGTAGACAAGGGCGAGAGGATGAAGGATGTTGTAACAAATTTGTTAGCTGCTATATATAAAACTATATATATCTGCAAATTTGTTAGTTGCTAAATATAAAACCTATATTTAACAGAGTCCAGGAGGTCTTGAACACCAAACAGTCAACAGAACAGCAAAGGAGTAAAATGCCACCATATAATTTAGATCAACTCACCTGACAGAGATGCAGTCTAAAGGTGCAACATAATGAAAATAGGGTTATCAGCAGAATAAGTGAAGTTGAAACACACCCAGACTTGCAAAAACTATATCTTAGCAAAGTGAAAATATTTCTTGTTATACAATTATCATAATAAAACAAGGTTATCAAACCCGTTTCCGGACATTTTTTCTTACTTCAGGATTTAAAAGATCTCATTCTGTTGTCTGATAATTTTGCCTCTCTCTAGAAATAAACGTTTGAAATTAGCAAATACGCAAGTAAACTCAACTTCATTACTATGGAAATACTATGAAATCTAATAAAATCTGATAAACTAATCTAATAAAATCTGCCAATAGAACAATAAGACAATTCCAAGATTGAAATTAGTAAAATGTCAAGAAATAGCCTTAATAATCTAATATTTGTTTTAAATACTTTATAATGATCTCATCATGTAATAGTATTACACATATTCTCTATATCTGAGCTATTTATACTTGCTAAGATACACACACACACACACACACACACACACACATATATATATATATATATATATATATTTGTATGTCAGTAAAGAAAGCAGCATATTACATAAGAGAGCACTTAATGTGACAAAAAAAAACATAATGAAGGCTGCTGGGTTTTGCTGCAAAAATAAGAAGCGAGTGTGACAGTTAAAGTCTCTAAAAGAACTGTGGCTGGTTTCTGCAAGATGCTCAGTAAAACTTACACTCATTTCCTTATAAAACTGCACACATTGTACCTGAGACTACTATTTTTTTTTTAAAGCAAAGGATTGTCACACCCGATATTGACTTTGTTTCATTTATTACTGTTTACTGCTCTTTATAGTATTTTTTAAAATATAGAAACATTTAGTTTCATTATTTTTGAAGGCATCTTTGCTCTACAGCATTTCTTTGCATGTGCCTAAGACTTTTGCACAATACTGTATATATATTTTCCAGTGAGCACAGAGCATCTAGAAGAGAGAACTGATAAGAGAAACTCCAGAGACAAACATTAAGCTTGTATGAAGATGTATGCATTAAGGTCTCTATTTATGATTGCAGAATTAATATAAGTTAATTTCTTCTCATCATGATGTTGGTAATAATATTCACAGAAAAGCACTTTAATTGCAAGTGTTTGTAAAATGCTTAATTGAATACTTGTATAACACTTAATAAAATTGTGCCTATAAAACCTCAGTAGTAATGGTGTCCCTGAATCAAAGTCATGCACTGGTGTACTTATTAAAATGATGCTATATAGTAATAAATTTTTTAATAAATCATGCTAATTTCTCTGCATGTTCCTGGTGACAGTTTTTAGAATTTTCTCACAAATCATAGTCAACTTAACAAATAACAGGCTTACATTTAAAGTGTGCTGTAAATTTGCATTGATGTGTCTGATCTTTGTGAAGTGCTATTATTACAATCAGAAGGTCAGTTAAAAATACTAAGGCTATTTTGTAATAATCACAGTAATTGTCAGCCATTCTACCATAATTACATATAAATGAAATAGTAGAGCAAAATCATTCTCCAGCCTTGATTTAGAGCATTGTAGCTCTTTTTTATGCTTACCACATACTAATACTTGTTTTGTAAGCACATCCAAAATGTTGGTAATATCACTGCTTACAGCTGCATTTCTAGCCCTCTTTGTCAATGCCAAGGCCTCCAACTATCACTATCTTCCCCTTCAGGCACAAAATCAAGTTTCTGGTTCAGCAATTCTGATAATAATCTGACCTCGGCTGGTTTAGGTGGCTGAGAGAGTCCATACTTTCAGAGGGCAGGTAATGAATTCTCTGTCATTTTAATGCACTTCACCTATGCCTCCCACATGGATCATATGAACTGTCTCCATCTGTCCTTATAAAATGTTAGCTAACCACTAAACTCATCCAAAACACCTGAGAAAGAAATAGATACTGGTCCCCTGAGAAAACTCTGAGTACTGACAATATTCATTGGCTAGTGTATATTTAAAACACTAGCCAACTGATGCATCTCAAAATATGATATTATTGTATGATACTTTATCTTTCATTTATTTTCAAAGAAATTCAGCCTTTTGATGATTATTTTTGCAATGTCTCCTTTGTCTTGTCTTAGTGTAGGGGTGGACTGGCCATCAGGAAGTTCAGGAATTTCCCAGGAGTTACCAATCAGAGACCATATTAGTGATAAGTTCAGTCCTCTATGTTCTGATTATCAATTTTTATGTATTTTTGTACATGTGTTCTATATATGTGTGTTGAGTAGACAATGCTAGAGAAAAAACAGAAAGGCATGTGGAAACAGCACATGAAAAGAAAAGATTTGCTCATAGATGCAGCAAAGTTTTTAAAAAATGAATGAATTATTAATTCCAAATCAATTGCTGGTGAAAGTAACAAAAATTAATTGATTAAAATGTATTAGATTGGTTTAGTAGTGCTGTGTAATACATTGTTCTGTACATCATAGATATGCTGTCTGCACACTGTCTGTGGAAATTTAGTAGATTTAATTCCAATTGATCTTGTAGGCTGTATTTTAAGCTGTATTTTAAGATAGCCCAATCTGGCAACCCTGTAATTAACTGTCCTGCTCTCTGAAAATGTTCAAAGAGTGAGCATGGGACTGTGTGATTCCTGCCCAAGTGGGGCTTTAGTAGCACTTGTTGCAGTTCCCATTTTTTACCACTAGGCACAATAATAACTTTATGGAGTTTAATGAGGCAAGCACACTGCTCCACAATTATGGGACACTCTGCCATCACCTCCTCCCCTGCGGATGAGGCACCACTGAATAAACGCTTGACATTTAAAAAACAAACAAACAAACAAACAAACAAAAAAACCTTTGTTGATACCCTTTGTGATATATGTTTTATCTTATCTAGCCCTATGTAATACTAGTTGATGCATTTCATTTCTTATTATGCACAAATGTGGAGGGGCACTTTAAAATTTCTGGGCTGATGTTTTTTCCTAGTCTATCCCTGTCTTAGTGTGTCCTTAGGTGACAGGTTTTTTGGACTCTAAACTCCAATCCCAACAAACATTAAGTGACAGACATTCCGACAGTAATAGCTCTGTGGATGTTGATGCAAGAAGACACAGTGGCTTCATTATGCATTTGAATAGAGAGCTTTCTCGCAGACATGGTAACAACACGTGAAAAGGGCACAATGACAAGGTGACGAGGCAGCCAGAAAATGTCTGGAAATGTCTGGAAAAAGTTGTCAGAGGTTTTTTAGCACTAACATTAATATATTGTGTTGACTGTGTATCTGACTCTTCTGTGGTGAAACAGATTACCTAGTAAACATGGTGATCAAGCAAGCGTGTATAATAAGGCTTTGTTATGAATCAGAAATGTACAACCCAGATCAGCGAGTAAAACTCAGACATTCTGTAGAATATTTCAAACTGAATTACAAAAGAATTTGATTATTTCTATTCAGATTTCTGCAATATGATTTTCATCAGACAGGAAAAAAGAGCATGAGTGAGAAAAGGCTCAAACGTACACCAATAGCTAGGTCACATTTGGAGCTTGTTTAATGAAAATCTAAGGATGGTGAACTGTAGCTGAGCTGTGGTGTGATTAAGCCAGGTTTAGAGTGTGCGAGGCCTGGCAGAGCATGTGCTTTTCCTGTCATAGCAGCCTGACTGGCCCGGACCAGCGTGACGATAGAGGGATGATTAATTATGGTGCTGATGAAATGTGATAGCTGTGGAAATGTCAACGAGATGACACCACTCGTCAGTATGATGCAGCGGGGAGGACAGATCACACGCAGACATCTGGAGGGATGCGGAGCAGCAGGCGCTCTCTGCCTCCGCACCGTCACTGTTTCTGTCCTGCGTTGCCTATGCTTCTCTCTCCACTCAGCTCATGCTCCTGAGAGAATGCTATTTATACAGCTAATACCACAGCAGTCACTGCACTGACATTCATAAGGCTGGTTAATCTGGCTAAATCTAAATCCATTTGTCGCACTGTGGGCTTTAAATAATTCCCGCATAGGCACATTTACTGCTTTTTCTTGACATTGTGTTATCAGTTTGGGGAAAGAGAAAAGTCTAAAGCATACAGTAATGATATATTTGCTTTTGCAACAAATACAAGGAACCTTTGGAAAACTGCTTTTAGCTTCTGAATGTGGACAAATCTTTAAAAAAAATACAAATAAAACAAAACAGGAAACATACAGCCCTTCCCCAATGAATTACTCCACTTACTGGAATAAACTGAATCAATGTGATGGATCCCAGAGGAGCTGAGATTTGTCTAGTTGTGTATTTGAGCTTACTGCGTGCCACTAGAACTGTATACTGCCTGTTTATATTAAACACGATCTCTTTCCTCTGCACTTGTCTGCTCCATTTGTGAAGCACAGCTGTGTTAAAGGTCTATAAAACTCCATTAAACATCTGTGGATGAAGCAATTTATTTGCTTGAAGCACATCAGGGCTGCTTAATTCAGCTCGTACATGCTCATAAGTCCTCTGAACAGCCAGTGAGAGAACATCATAATAGCCGAGCAAGATAACTGGGTAAATAAATATTCAATTTACTTTGCTTGTATGCATTTAGTAAACTGAATGTCAATGAAGCAGGTGTCCATATGGACTTACCTTCTGCTACAAGGATAAATCTTTTTTTTTGTAACACATCATCAGTTTTTTTTGTGTCACAGGCTAAAGGTTTGAAGGTCTCAGTCTCAGACATGGATTTGTCATGGACTTTAAAAGGATTTTCTACCTTAATGAGGGAGCTAGAATTTAATTGAAATCTTCATTTATAGTTTTAGTAGCTTTATTTCTTAGGTAAGATTTTTCATGAAGCATGCAACATTCGATTTATCATATTGGATATGTGGAGAGAAAAAAACACTGCAGTCATTACATCAGAATATAGCTGGAAAAAGTTGAAGGCTGCCTACACACAGTGGAGCTAAACCTGGCATTCCTAGAGAAGAGCAGTGCCGCAGCTCTCAATCTGCTTCATATACAGCTCTCAATCAGCTTAATAAAGTGTTATAAAGCTTCTGCACAACACTCTTTATCCAGAATGCTGAATAACTCAGTACTCACCTTATGTGTAGAACTAATACAGAGTGTTATTGCAACAAGTTAATGCATGTGTTTATTTCTGTATTTGTACTTCCTTTGCTTTACTGGGATACAAGCAGATGCTGTCTTTTGATTGTTATCTAATAAATGTAAAGTGATATATGTAACAGAGTGTTTAATCAGTGTATCTAAATGAAACACACATTTCCAAAAAGTTTCTCTAATTCTTTTGACGTTGTGAGTAGACACATATCTGATACGTGGCCAGGAAGAGGAGCACTCATGAAATCTGTCATATCACCAGAGTCCACACACTGCTGTATAGAAGGATTCCCAACCAACACACAGGGTAATAATAATAATGATAATAAAAAATCCATAGCATTTTTGCTTCATTTACTTTCAATATTAAACCTTTGTTTTCAAGTGCTGTGATCGAAAATCAGCCTAGAATGTAAGACTAAATTCAGACACATTACTGGATTGGTCCATATTTTGAGTGAAAATGTTGAAATAAACTGAGTTTAGTTAAATATTAGAGCAATGCTGCTGTCCTATAACCGTAACTCTTTGCTCTCTGATAAATTAGCCTGAACTGAGCCATTATTTTACCAAACCATCAAGCTGCAAGCCATATTGTTAGATATAACTGAGTAAATTAAGAGGATTTCATGTTATAATGACACTCTGCTGTATGACTGCCATAAGGAAAAAGTGAAATATTGAATATCACAGATCCCAGCAGAGAGAGGAGACCAGACAAAGTCCCCAAAACAAGAGACCAAGTTAGTGAACAATGAACAAATGCAAATGGCCAAAAGGTGTGTGAATGCTGCCTGACTGGTGTCTAAATACTAGTTGTAAATGTGCTTACTGTGAAAAGGTTTGAGTAATAATTGTATCCATAGTGACTGATCAGTAATCTGGTGATTAGGATTGTGACCTCTGGTGGTGGGGTGTGGAATTGCTGGAAATCATATGCAAAATGTTTACAAATGTAATGCAACTGTCTCTGCAGACTACATGATTACAGAAATTAGATCATTTTTCTGAAAGCAGAATTGAGAGATTTATTGCTCAGAAAGGTAGAAAACAGGACATAATATAAACATGCTATCAATCATGCTTCAGTAGAAATATAAAAAAAAAAATAATTAATTAATTAATTAAAGGAAAAACAAACATACACTGTGTAGTGGTGTTGGGCCACTACAAGCTGCCAGAACAGCTTGTGCAAATGTGGTGATTGCAAAGGTTATAGCATATGATTTTCATCATTTTCAACCTCCTCAAAGCATTCAGTGAGCTTATGTGCCCTGTGGTTGAGGGCAGAGGAGACCACACCCATCAGGACAGAACATTTTCATTAGAGGATAAAGATGATCTGTGAGAATAATTTTGTGTTGATTTGCATCACTCATGGAACAAATGGACCCAAACCATGCCAGCAAAAGTCTCTCACAGCATAAGAGAGCCACTGTTTTTTCCTTTAATGTGTAATACATCTATATATTTATTTTAGAGATTCCAAATTTTAGATATTTGTATCCTGTGTAATGGATTTAGTCCATAGGTAGCCAGTGGTGTTGCTGTTTATTTGGAGTGTTTTTAGCTCTTGTGAAAGGATGACCAGTTGTAAGGTGCAGTTTCTGTGGTCGTGGTGAAGTACTGATGTTCATTAATCATGCTGTAAAGCCACCAGCTGCAATTCTGTGAGCAGGAGCGCTGACCAGGGCACAGGACGTCTTCTCATCCTCTGACCCAGCACAGGGTTTGTCCAACACAGCACATTTTTAGACATTAGACAGGGATGCCCTGTAGCTGGAGCACAGAGCACACGAGCCATGAAAGGCTAACCAGACAAGTTGCTTACTGAACATGGTACAGCGTCAGCAGATAGGAGTGTGCTGAATAAATCAAACATCGTGACTGTCACACTGATGGGTTTGAAGTGTGTTTAGCAAGCTGTAATATCACGAAGAAAATTGACTTCTAAAAACTGAAATCTCTCATAGAGCCACTTTAACTTTATTTTGGATCTGCTACAGCAAAGCATTTGCTCTGACCAAAAGTTTTTATTGCACTGAAATGTAATGATATTAGGCATAAACATGTCAAGCACTCTCCTCCAGTACTGAATATCTACAGCTACCTAATATAACTTGAATATGCTGTGATAAATTTTGTTTTATATCATGAAATTCAATGTTTACAAAAACTTGATATTTTATTGACTTTTTTGTTTTTCAATTTTATTATTTTTCAAGGACAATTCAAATTTTGCCTGCTTATTTTCCATGATTTTCCAGGTTTTCTAGGACATACAAATGTTACATGTTATGCAGAAGACCAAATTGAGTATATTATACTCTGTGTGCGAAAAAAAAAAACAAAAAAACGCACACAAACACACTTTCTCTCCCCGCTCTATGCAAATATGCTGACAAACAAACCAAAAAAATACAGCAAAGAGCACCTAAAAATGTCACCACTCTAAGAACAGCCTTTTCCCTAAACAACAACAACAACAACAACAACAACAATGAATCTAGCAAACTGCCAGTGTCTCATTTCTGTCAGGTTCACCATTTTCCCCAAAGCCATTAAAACCAGAGCCAAGAGGAGGGAAATACTCTCTTGCATTTATTTTGATGCCAAAGCAGATGGTGTGCCCAGTTCTAGAATAAAGCTGACTTTATTGAAAATTGCTTTATAAAAAGGAGAGACATAACCTGTGGTAAGGAGACTAAAGGGAAACAGTCTCCAAGAGTAGAGAGACCAAGGAGAAGAACACAGAAACAGTAAAAAAAAATAAATAAATAAAAAAACTTCCACATATCAAGTGCAAAACATCCAGCAGTGCATGTGACCATAGCTTTAATAACAGCATAACAATATTTTACACATTTTTCTTATATACAAACATTACTACATTACCCCTTTCCCTCTCCCAATCTTTGCAATATATCTTATAATACAAATGGTTCTGTACATTATAGATGCACAGAAATTTATTAATATAATTCCAATTATTTGCTATAAAACAAGATCTTCACAGCCATGGACCATTTTAAAATAGCCCTGTCTGGCAACCTTGCCATTAACTGTGCTGTCTTCTTCTCCTCCTCCTCCACTGAATATATTCCTAGAGAGAGCATGGGGAAGGAAAAAGCCTAAAAAACCAACTGGGTAAAGGCTGTGGCATCACTGGGATTTGAATTTGCAGTCTCTGGATAATAGGCGAATGCTTTTCTGTTGCAGGAGCCAAAATTACCCTCTTCTTTCATTTGTTCATTAATTAATGACATGCTTGAGTTGGTTCTACTGTCACACAGGGCACTGTATGTTTTTCTGTTACTATTTTCTGTCAGCATGTATTAAATACATTCAACATCCCACATCTAACTGGGATGCGATTAAGACATAACACTCATTACTGACAGTGACTAATTAATTCTAAGTGGTTAGAGGGAGGATGGTGATGAAATGCTGCTCTGTTGTCCCTAACAATGATCTAATGATTCAGTTACAGCTTCACTGAGTCAGTCTGCAGTTATAAAATGTGTGAAAAGATCTTTAAGTGAATAAGGCCAAGGTTGCACAGTGGCACAGGAGGTAGTGTTGCTCCCCTACAGTCCCCAGTTTGATCCTCAGCTTGGGTTACTCTCTGCGTGGGTTTCCTCCGGGTTCTCTGGTTTCCTCTCACCTCCCAAAAACATGCCAGTAGCTATACTAAATTTCCCCTACGTCTGAATGAGTATGTGTGCATGATGCCCTACAAAGGACTGACCCAAATTTCAGACAAAGACGTGTTAATACTGTGTGTATGTGCGTGTGTTTGTGTGTGGCAAAATTATTGGCACCCTTAAGGAAAAGGTAAAAATAAAAACAAGGAACTCATAATTCCTTAAAAAAACCCTTTAATTTGCTGCGTATGATGCACAAATGTAAAATGTTTTTTTTTGTCCATCACCATGGGGAAAACCAAAGAGCTCTCAAAGCAAGAGAGAATGGTGGTTATCACAGTTTAATTGAGTCATGAAGTGGCCAAATTTAATAATATTATTGTAATAATAATAATAATAATAATTATTATTATTATTATTATTATTATTATTATTATTATTATTATTATAAAGTAACATGATTGGGTTTTAATTTAAAAAATGCAGGTAGACCTCAACAAAGACAGAAGTTTTTTTTTTTTAATACAGTCAGGTGAAAAATCTGTGTCAGGTAAAAGATACCGTGAAGGTGTCAGATACCAGTATAGTTCTGAAAGATTAATATACATAACCTTTGCTGTATTTGAAAGGGAACAGAGGCACCATTTTTGATATCCATTATGGTTCATACCATAATAATATTGTAAATAGTTTTCAGCACATCATATCATACTTCATACTGTCAGGTACAGAAATACAGTTTACCAAAGACTTCATATTTTTTATTATTAACTGTTGTCTCAAATGCAGTGCAATCATTACCATTATCTAGTCTTTACACTTTGAGAAAAGACATGACTTCTGTTCCATGGCTTTCATGATTGCTTACATGTTACTGCACAACTGAAGTTCTTTTGCTCTTAGTATCATTGGTGCAAAACTCTAAACACATTTTACTTAGTTCCAATAAAGGAACTCTTAAAGCTACAGCATACACAGACATTCTAGACAATTGTGTGCTTTCACCTATGTGACAACGGTTATGGCTGTGATGGTCAACATACTTTTAGCCATATAGTGTAGCTCACATATCTGCTGGAAGAGTCAGCTAGTGTTATTTCAACATTAAAAATCCATTGTCATTAACGAAAACATCCCTATGCTGCACTGCACACACTTGGTTCTTAAAGGGAACGAAAGTTGATTTGATATCACAGCAACATCTTAACCATACCACTTATAATACATTCATTTAAACCCAACACATTTTATATTTGTGTCAGTCAGTGCCATGTTTCCGCCTGGGCTGTTGGGCACAAAGATACTAAAAACATACAGTGTGGTCATACAATAAGGTGCCTTATTTTGGAGTGCACATTATGAACATGAAAATAAAGCCCCAAACGTCTTTATTTTGATCATTATTATTAGTATCTTGTGCCATCTGAGCCATGGATCTACACATTTCAAAATAATGATTTAACTCACAACCTTTCATACCATAAAATGATATTATTTGGCTTATGGGAAATCTTTGCACACAGCGTCACCTGCTGGAGATTGTGTTGAGCTTCTACATATTTTTCATGCTGGGCGTACTGTAGATCTTTAGCTAGTATAACCATGTGATTAATGAAGGGTCCTCTAAATATTAGATATAATAAATGGAAAAATACACAGTGCTAATATTATCTCTGATCTACGTGTCTTACTATTCTCATTACTGCCATAGTGGTTACATTCAACACACATAATATTGAGAACCACCTGGATTTCAGAAATCTCTCTAAACATTTGACAAAAGAAAAAATCCCTTCCACCTAAAACCCGTGAGAGAAAATGTTAACGCAGAACACACAAGCCCTTGAGTACAAATAAAATGATCTGTTAGAGAATTAAAAGATAAGAAGCCAAATTCTTTTAAATACTTTTTTCCCCCTACACTTTGCTAGGTTGAATAAACATATTAATTTATAATATATATTTTTATTCTTAAAAGAACAAAACATAACAAAATCAAAAACAATAAATGGATTGGGTTCACTTATTAACTTTTTGCCTTCTATGTAGCTTATTTACCTATAGCTCCTGTTTCAGATGTGTATGTATTCTTACAGTAGGTAGGCCTAATTGCTAATTTCTCACACGACTGACCTAAAGTACATTCAACAACTCAGCAAACAACCTTTCTCTTCCTAGAGGGGCATGCAACCATGTCTGCTGTTTGCTTCACTTCCTGCTGCGACCACACAGCGACACTATGCTGCAGCCAGAGCAAGGCTTTGTTCTTGTCTAAGATGCTTCGTTCCAAAACAATCTGGGCACTGATCATTGCCCATCATCCAACTCCATCGGGGCCTGGCAGAGCAAGCAGCTCGACATCCTGCCCTGAAATACAAGAGGCTGGGAATTCACAAGAATTTATAGATTATGAAATTAGTTACTCTGCATCCACTCATTGCTACACACCCATACAAACAAGAGATGATGTGTCTGTTCTAAAGACACAGTCATCAATGGGGCTTGGTTTAAAAAAATAAATTAATTCTTATGACCTGCATGTAGTTAAGAATTAGCATCTCAGATAATATATATACAGTGTACATAGGAACTTCACAAAAATGAAAATCTATGGGATGTACTTCTTCAGGTATATCACTTCCATGGTGAATGCCATGAAATGTCTTGATTAATTGAATGTAATTTATCCATACTATTTAATAGCACTAGTCTGTCATGAAAAAACTCTCATCCCATTAGTTTGGTTATGATATTAAAAGGAGAAACTGAATTTTATGAATATTGAGTCAAGTTCTCGAGTGCTCTGGTTTTATTTTCTGTTGAGTTTTAGGAGATATTATCACACAAGATTTAAACCTTTTGCTCTACTCTTTGCTTCACCATGCTGGGTGACAGAAGGATCCATTTCTTTGCCAACCACCTAAAGAGAATGATGCTATGCTTGGCCTCTGCTCTCTAGTGCTCCTGCTGGAGAAATTTCTCTGCTGATTTTAATGTGCCTCACAACAATGTCATTTAATGTGACCAGCGTGCACACTAGTACAACCGGACAGTAAGAGGATCATGGTCATGTTGTTTATAAGGGGGAAAATCAGAACCACTCAACCCAGATAAAAAAAATTCTTATTTGAAGAGCAAGTCTGAGATTGAAAGTTTTAAATTTATGTCTGCATGCATTTGCATTCACAAGTTAGGCCTTATGTGACACTGTATAATAGTTTAATTAAAGTATCATAATTTTAAATCCAGAGAATGTTTACAAGTGGGTAAAATATAAGGAGTCTTTTTGTTCTTTAATTTGGTCATACTTTAATTAAATGTCATAAATGTTTACTATTTCTTGGTCATAATTGATCCTAGTCTCTAAATTTGTGATGTTACAGTTTATTTGGAAAACTTTGTGTAACAATTTTCACCATACCTTCACATTCACTACTATATTCAGCATTTGTGTTTAATTAAATATACACAACATTTTTAACAAATAGGTTACTTGTACAAATATGATGCAAAACATTTGAAGGGAATCTTTGTAACCTTCAGTTAAGTTTTGCCAAATTCTTGATTATTTCAATATCTTTATTCAATTTTTCTAAAGACATCTTCCACACCAAAGGGGGTGCTGCAGCCGCACCTTAGCAGTATTATTTTCTGCCAAAAACCCATGTCACAGCCATACTAAACATAGTACTCTGTGTTACAGTACTCTCTAATGGTGTAATTATATAATGTAAAGTGTTAGACTATCTGAAACTCAACTCGCAATACCAATTCTACTTCTAATTCTCATTCATGTCCTAATCTGCTCTCCTTCATTTAGCCATTTACTTTGCTACATTTAATATCATGTATGTTCCTTTTATGTTTGAAAGTAATGCACAATAGCCTAATGAAAATAGCCCAATAAAAACCCTCATTTTTAAATTACATTAGTAATATATAATATCACAATCATTTCCCTTTTTTTTACAACATTGTTAAAATTTACCACACTTTTTTTTCTGCCAGCTGTTTAAGCTGATTCCTGAATGTGTTACTATTTATTGCTACGTGTCACATTGATTATTTATTTCTCTTAACACACACCTCAGTTTTACACAAGTGATTTATTGTGTGCTTATACTGTCACCTTGATGTGTCATATTAATAATTTATTGTGTGTTTGTGCTACATAAAGGCAACATTGTGTGATTTCCCACAGACCCAATCAGTAAACGTGATAAAATGTACCCAGCTAACAATTGTAGGTAAGAAGAATCTTTTCTGAATGGTTCTTAGAAAGCTAACTGTGTGAAGCAAATCATTATAACATCACATTTTCAAAAAACAATTTTCATTTCATACCAGTCTAACCTTCTTATGACCATTACTGCAGGTTTCCTGTAACATTCTCAGAGAGATGGGTATTCAAGCAATATAAAATGTAGTGTATATCTAGTTTTAACAGTTTCCTTCTAGACACAACAGTCAAAGCACCAAAGATACACATGAATCTTGGATTTCAAATTGGGCAAATGTCTTTGGAAGAGGATCTGATGTTCCCTAACGTTCTGATTTGACACTGACCTGATACAACTGTTTTCTTGTAAGTTGTTGATAAAGTTCAACCTCTGAGTAGATGACACTGGTTGAGAGTGGGTAGTCCAAATAATTCGCTGTTTTAAGTTCAGGAAGTTTGCAGTGCCCTTTTTCATTGTGCCGTGCTCTGTAACGCACTTGTCCATCAACATTTTACCATCCTATAAAATCAACTTCCCATTGCCAAATAAAGTTCTCACTTCATGAACATACCACAGGTTCCTGTTTTTCAAAGTCCAGCCTGTGATCTCAGTCCTCAACCTGGGTTGTTCTGTTACATACAAGCAATTAAAAAAGATACAACAGTCATACATTCCATTTAAAGTTGTATATACAGTTGAATCGCATACTATTCTGGAGGTTAATTGTTGCATAGCCTGAAATGTAGAATATTTTTTTCTCAGCAGATTCGGATATCCTGTGTAGTATACTTACAATAGACAATATGTTTGTAATAGCATACCATAGCAAGTTACATCACACTGAAATTACACACAACGGATATCTCTTGTATACAATACATGGTCTTGCATGAGTGTAAACCATACATATTATAGTTTTATATTATGATATACTGTACATCGCTTGTACTTTCAAAGTAACTTGACAACATTCTTGTTCAATTCACATAATTTGGTTTATGTGACCTTGAGTGCAACATGATTACAAAGAAAGGTTGTCCAGTAAAACAAAACTTTGTGATCAAAGTCAAAAGCACACTGAGAGGATATTTGCTTTGTAAAGGCTTAGGCTGCCATATTTAACAAGACAAAGAAACATTTGTCTTGCAACATTACATAAGAATCTTGCAGCTATAATTAGAACCGTGTAATAGAAAAATTATTACTTCTAACAGAGGACACTGATTATTGCTGTGAATGCAATGATAATGTAGACAAAGTAGCTTCCAAATATTTGATTACATTTTGGTAAATACAGTGCTGAGGACATTCTTAGTTCTACATAAATACAAAGTCTGTCTTATAGCAATGCACCATTCGCCTAACAGCCTCTGGGCTGCAAATATTGGGTCATGGACACTGTGATTCCTGAGTGACAGGTCAATTTTGAGTTTAGTCTTGGACTGTTCATTTATATCCATTTGTTTTTATTACTATCCCTCAACGGTGCATCGGTGAGCCTCATAAGGAGGTCTCTACACATGAGCTGTTTCTGTGGAAAGAGCGGTGATTGGGGCAGCTCTCACTGCAGTGGACAATGAGAACTGGGAAGTAGAGCGCATCTTGGTAGGCTGGAGGGTCATCCTCAGTTGTGGTGATATGTCCGGAGAGGCAGCGCGTGTTCTCGCTGGGGCTCTCGGGCTCATCCAGGCTGCCGCTCCTCCAGAAGCAGCTGCGGCGTGAGCCATACAGGCGGCCCAGTGAGAAGCGGCTGCTGCTAAAGGGAAGGCGAGGGCTTGCATTGCAGATGCTCAGAGCACTACGGGAGAAGACTGAAGAGCTGCTGATGGCTCGGTGGCAGCGCTCACAGTTCTGCCTGTAACCTCCTGAGCGCTGGGCTAGATCCATCAGACCCGCCTCTGAGTAACTGGGCACAAGCTGTTGGTTGGAGCGGATGTGCCATTCTAGCTCAGTGCTGTCAATGGTATTGACCCTGGGAATGCGTCTGCAGTATGGATGCTCTTCACATGGTGTCATTGGAATGTAGTCTGTTCCGAAGAGCTTCTCCACACGGTAGTGGACGTAAGCTGTGCGGTACTCTGTCAGCACCCTCAAAGGCCAAGAGAATGTGAGGAAGGCAGCTGTCCAGAAGACATAGTTAGAGATGTACCAGGGGTGGTTGTCTGGATTTGAGAAGGCAATCATGTACTCTTTGAAGTCTACATTCTTCAGGTGCATTCCCTCCCGGGCCTCCATATAATCATCAAGACCTTCATTGTCAGTAAAGAATCTGGCCCGCTGAGTAAGGTAGGAGTTCTCAGACTCCACGTTAGCAAAGCTAAAGCACTTAGTGAACCTTAATTTGGTGATAGGTGATTTATCCAGGCCAACTAATTGCTTGGAAACATCCTTCACGCCACAGTGGCCATAGTCAAATTCTGCTTCAGCCACATGTGTGTTCACTCTCTCATGATACACCTGAGTGGTGGTGTAGGCATCACCGTTGCGGTAGCGTGTTACTTGTCGTGTTCGCCGGACATAATGGTAGCTGATGGCTTTCCACCAAATACAGGGCTTGGCCTGTTGCATCCTCTGCACCCTTTCATAGATTCCCTCTACATCCACTTTGTACTGTAGCTCGTTCCTTGCATGACAGTGCCAGCACTCCACCAAGTAAACCACATAGAGCATGACAAGGAATGCTAAGGGGATATAAATGTAACCATCAGAGCACGGACTGTCATGGTATATCATAGACTTCCCTTTGTAGGCACTGTCGAAGCTTAGCCGGGTGACCTTGGTAACATGGCACCACACCATGGCTCCCATGCACCCGTACATGAGCATGGAGAGCAAGAGGCATTTCCAGAACACTTCTCTGCACAGGGACTTGCTCAGTGACTGTTTCAGAGGCCTTTGCTGCATGTAAACATGGGGACAGAACACAGCAAACATAGATTTACACAGGTTAAAATAGATAATCACTCAGTAAGCGAGCTGTAAAAAGGAAATAGCAATGAAAGGTTCAATGTTGATATACATAATGAATAAATTGCAATGGTAATGGTTAATAATTTATTTTAGATTGGCAGTATCAGAATATTGCTGCAAGATTACATTTGCTGATGCACAGAAATGATGGAACACATTCGATGCAATAAAGGATTATCATACCAACTGTTACACAAACACAGGGGTACTGAAGGATGGGGCCAAAATCATGAGTTTGTGCAAATGTCATGCATTTGCTCCTGTGTTTACAGTAGTGGCTTCCATACTGAATGAAGCAGTCTAAGATGCAGGCTGCCTGGCCTTATTGTTAATTCTGCATGAACTGAAAAGCATTGGGGTCTGTGTACTAGTAAATCGCGCTATTTGCGTACACCTGGTGCAGCATGATGGTGGTGGAATGGGTCTGTTTTCCTACCTCCTCTCTCGGGCTGTCTGTCTCCTCCTCTACCGCGGTCGCAGTGCTGCTCTCACTGCCTGTCGCAGCCGAGCCTGGCGGGGACATGGTACACGGATGCACCGGGGGATCACCGATCAGACACCACAAACAGTCTTAAGTGCTCACGACGATTCCGTATTATTAATAAATCGAAATCGATCTGCTTCCGTTTGCCTCTCGTGCCGCCGTCCAGCAGTGTCAAATCTTCCCCTGATCTTGATTTAGCATGACATCTCCAGCAGAATAACTGGTACAAATTGAATAAGAGGAAGCGCATTAAAGGACATTAGGGAGAAGACGGAGTAAACATGCGCTGGAAACCTGAGCGATGCGTGTTTAGGATGTAGGATGTGCAGGATGCGGGATGCAGCTTCAGTGCGCCGCCATGCCTCCGGTGTGCCAAAGAAGACGGCTGAAGACGGCTGGTAGACGCCATTAAAGAAACGACAGCAAGAGGAGCTTATTAACGCACTCGTGTTGATTTTCTAGGGTTTATACATACCAAACGAAGCTTATTAAGGTTATAAGAGACTTGGTTATTCGGCGGCTGCTGGAGGATGGGAGCACGACCTTGTGCGTGGAGGGTGGAGGATCCACTCTGTCGACAGCAGATGTCGACAATTGGGCCAAATTCAATTAACGGAATTGCCTGGCTTAATCAAGCAGCCGTGATGTTATTGAACTGAACTGAAAAACAAAAAAGTGGAATTTTTAATTTATCATCGACACCAAACCACCATCTTACCCTGACACCCCTTTTATAAGAGTTTTTATTATGTGTAAACAAATTGTTTGCACTCAAACTTTGAATTATCTACATTCAAGGAAATTATTTTATTCTTAACCTTGGGCATTTCTATTACATGTAAAGTTTCTGTTCAATATGATCATATACTAGCTTAACACTACCTAACTGAGAACTTTTCGTTTTATGCTTCTGTTATGGTTATTTAAAATAAATGAATAAAGTGACTCAGAGCAAAATTGATTAAATTTATTAATTTGTATGTATGGTCAGTGGCTTAGTGGTTAGCACTGTTGCCTCGCACCTCCAGGGTTGTGGGTTCAATTCCTGCCTCTGCCCCGTGTGCATGTTCTCCCCATGCTTCGGGGTTTTCTCCGGGGTCTCCAGTTTCCTCCCCCAGTCCAAAGACATGCGTTGTAGGCTAACTGGCATTTCCAAATTGTCCGTGTGGATGAAAGTGTGTGTGCAGTTGTGCCTTGTGATGAGTTGGCATCCTATCCAGGGTGTCCCCTGCCTTGTGCCCAGAGTCCCCTGGGATAGGCTCCCTGCAACCCTGTGTAGGATAATTGGTGCAGAAAATAGATGGATGTTCAGTACTGTGCAAACGTCTTAGGTCCGTATAAAGAAATGCTGTAAAGCAAAGATGCCTTCAAAATAATGAAATTAAATATTTTCTACATTAAAAAAACTTTCTATAAAGAGCAGTAAACAGCACTAAACTTAACAAAGTCAATATCTGGCATGACAGAAGTCACAGGTACATTTCATACAGTTTTATGAGAATATTGGTTAGTACTTATTGGCTTGGCTTTTTAAATGTTTTAGAAAATCTGCAACAGTCGTTTAACTGACCTTGACAGTCACAGGTAATCCCTGATGGCCACCATTTATTTTTTTTGTCTGAAAAGTGGTCTGTTATGTAATATGTTACTTTCTTTACTGATGTACCGACATTGTTTCTGCTGCATTTAAAATAGGTTGGAAGAGTAAAATTTGGAAATCTAAAATGTTTATTGACCTGATAATACAGAAGTCATAAAATAAACATCTAAGACAAAATTAGTATTTAAAAAAAAAATACTAAGACTAAGGGTGTCTAAGACTTTTGCACAGTACTGTCTGTATGAATATGTCAGCAGCAAAGACTTGTAGAATCTGACCCAGAGTCTATTTAGTCACTAACCCTTACGATTTAAGGATTAAAAAAGTTCAGCAAATATTTATGAATAAAACAAATAAATGAATAAAATTATTAAAGAGAGAAAAAGGAGTTATGAGAGCTATTGAGTGTTCTGTTTTTACATACAATCAGCAAATATAATTACTGGGTTGGCTATTTGAGTAACAAATTTGCTGATATATCTTATATCAGCATATATTTATATAAAAAAATATATTTGCTGATTGTATGTTAAAACAGAACACTCAATAGCTATCATAACTCCTTTTCTGTCTTTAACATTTTTTATGTTTGGCAGGTCAGTTTGAAGTTTACAGTAAAACCCCTGATTTCGTGAGTCAGTTCAAAAGATTTGGTGACGTAATTTGCTGAAGTAGAAGTAAGATTTTAATTGTCCACTAGATAGCAGCATCACATTGTGTTTGTTTCAGTATCATCCGTCTATAACGGGTACTCAAATATGAATCTTAGAGGTCCGCTTACCAGATTTCCTCAGAACTGAAGGTCGGTAGAGGACAAATGAGCAAAATAAATCGCATGTATCCCATGAAGTACAACATGAGGCTGGTGTACTATGTACAAAAAATCAGTTAATTTAGTGGGAGAAATAACATCTTGTTTTTGTTACCAAAGTTTTAAACTTGGGAATAAAAGGTGAAATGGTCAGACGGAGATAATGTTGTAAAGGTTAATTTGTGAGCTTGCTGTGATATGAAATCGTAACCATACTCATAGCTGAAAATGCAGATTCGCACGTGTATGTTGAGGTAAACATGGTAAGAATGTGGCTGGCCACCTTCTGCAGGAGAGGAACAATTGCTCCAGTAGCCTTCTTTGTCCAGGAGGTTCCAGGGTCATAATGAACTTCCTGCAGAACAAGGTTTTCTTGAAGCTCAAGCAACTCAGTTTGCAGAGAAGCAGTATTGGCCCGTGGGCAGAACTTCTGTGCTTCCACTGAGAATTCTGTGACATTTCTGACTAGGAAATTTTGACTAGGAGAATTCTGTGACATTTTTGACTAGTTGTGGCCCATCAGTAGCACTGAACACTACTTGTTTCAAATCTATACCACTCTCACTGATGGAAGCCATGGAGGATTATCAGCCATAAAACATCTTCACCACAAAACTCACCTTTTTAAATCATATAATCGAACAATCAGCTGTGCATTGTCTGTGTTGTCTGCCACAGCCAGTGAAATGAACTTAGCCTTTGTTATAGTATGGCTAAGTTGTTAATAAGTCTTCAGGCAGTACTTCAGTTCTTCTTGCTGCTGTGGAACAGAGAATTTGACTTATTTTCTCTGCCATTTCATCTTTTTAGTTTCCATTAAATATGGCATCTATCACTTCGCTCATACACTCTTTTATTATATCAGCATCAGAGAAAGCTTTCTTGTGTTTACCCAAGACCCATGTCACTCTAACTGAAGCCTGTGTTGCTCGCTCCTGCTGTATCATTGTTTTAAAAATGATTCTACTTGTAGCTTGATATGATGATTTTAGCTGGTTTATTTTTGTGGTTCTTACTTCTGTGCTCTGTGAGTAGTTTTGTTCGAAATATGCATACTTGGTCTCATAGTTGTGCCTGGTGTTACCACTCTTAACAATAGTCAAGGTTTCAATACAAATTAAGCCCATTAGCTTCGTTCTTCTCTCAGGGAGAATGAAGACATTTTTTTCAATCCACTCTTCTATAAGTGAGCAATTTTCACTGTTGACTCTCCTTTTCTTGGTCCTGAGCAAATTTGAACATGCCATTTTATCTTTTGTAAAATACATTTCTCCAGTATTGGCAGTCTTCATGAGCGAAAATTCATTCATCATTCAGTCATCGCTTTATCCTTGTCAGGGTCATGATAAATCTGCAGCCAATCCTGACAATACGGTGCAAGGCCTGAGCATTCACCCCGGATGGGATGTCAGTCAATCACAAAGCATCATGCACACACACAGTCACACACTCATTCGTACCTAGGGGCAATTTAGCATAGTCAGTCTGCCTACCTGCATGTTTTTGGACAGTGGGAGGAAACCAGAGAACCAAGAAGAAATCCACATGAACATGGGGAAAGCACAGAACTCCACACAGGACTGAACCAAGGACCAACTGACAAATAAAAAGACAAACAACTGCAATAATAGCTGCATAGTTTTGTTCAAACTTTTTTTTTTAAACATAAAAAGTTTCAAAATTATTGACACACTTACAAATAGTATTTTGTGATGCCTGTCTGGGAGAGAACAACATCAATGAATCTCTGTCTGTAATGTTTAACAAATTTGGAGCCATGTATAGAGGGATCTTGCACTCCTCCATGCAGAACATGGAGGTTACTGGGCTATGGGAGGTTCTGAGTTCAACTCCCCTCACCACCAAGCTGTCACTGTTGGGCCCTCATATGAAATCATATGAAGAGTGGCTTGAGGACATCTGAGAAAGAACGTTAGTGTGGGGGGAGAATGTTTCATTGCATAGCAGTGTGAATGAAGAATGAAGTCTCATTTTCTTCTCAACAGAGACCTGATGACTTTCATGTTGGAATTTTGAGTGGGTTGGTATGTTCAGTTCTTTCTGTGGCTAATTTCTGTACCTACCTATTTTTTGTCTTCTGCTAGAGATAGAAATTCTGTGATACCAATAAAAACTAAAAGTTCCCAGAGATCAAATCTCAAGGAGAATATGGTTCAAAGCTAACCTATTTCTGAAGTCCATGTTAAGAGAAGAGGCAATAATTCATGGTATAAAATTGGCAGTTTTTTTTAAACTATTCATGCGCACCGATCTTGCAGTCTGCTCTGATTTACAAAGGCTTCCTTCATGTAATTAGATTTACAGTATATCATATTTGTAGGGTGAGTCTGGATATTTTGGTTATTAAAGAGTCAAATATGCAACTTATTGCACATTATTTACTGTACAGTATTATACAAGGAAATAATGAATATATAGAGAATATATTTATAATTTGTTATTTCCATATGAAAATATATTGAGTAAATCCTATACCAAACACACTATACAAGCAATAGAAGCACAATATATTATCATAATTTTTGCTTGCTCAGATATTGGGTGATTACAGAGTCTGATTATATAAACCTACCAAAACACACTGAAATGATGCATTGAGTATGTTATCTGATATAAATGTTTGTTAAGCACTAACTCCCACTCTGTGATTTATGTGCTTCAGGTATTCATGACAAGAGTCAGGGTAACTTTCCAGTGATATGCATCCATGATCTATGTACCTGAGATCGTATGCAAACATTTTCTATTCAGTTATTAATAAAAGAAGTGCAAGCAGAGAAACCTGATAACACTCTTGAGAATGTGCCAATATTTTGGGGAATATTTAATGTGTAAAAGTGTTATTTAGTATGATCCGATACTTAACACTTAGACATTGAATGCAAAGACTATAATCTCACTGCCGTTTGGTTTGTGAAGAAAACAGAAAACCTGCCAAAGCACTGAGATGAATATATTGAATCTGTACTGATAGTATCTTTAGACTGAGGTATTATCTTTCTAATGATTCATAGAGTGTTTGTTATTTGAAACAATTACATTCTGCCCTCTCTTTTCATAAAAAAAACTTCACTTGAGATTTCTGGACAAATTGAATTCAAGCATTACCATAAACATTAAATAAATATTTTGAGTTTTTCAGTGTGTGAAAAGTTACTGCAAAAAAATCCTAATTAATTTTCCCTTTCAAATTTTCTTCCCTTGACACTATAATATAATGATCTTGAAAGGAGATGGCATCCCCATATGGGAACAATGACTCGAGAAACAACAAGGCAGGAAAATGTCACACACTGACATTTTCTACAGTGGAAAATACTGTATGTATGAATATAGGTATAGGTCTTTTACAGCAATAACACTTTCCTCCTATGATTTCCACAGTGAACAGTAGCTTACAACCAGTTCATCTTATTGGGGAATATATTATTGAGCTGTCAGGGAAAATTCTTTAGACGGACACTGAGCCTAATCTTTGACTAACTTGCAGTGGCACAGAGGATTTCTCAGTGAAAGGCCATTTCTGCCGCAGAATGATGGTTGTTCAGTATACAGCAAGTCAAGCCTCAGTCTGTTCCTCTTTCACACAGATTTAATTGCTATGCCAGGCAGCTAATCAATACAACTATACTAAATGCAACAATACTGACTCACTCTCAGCAGTGAGTTTTCATTATTTACTGGCTGCTCACTCATGTAATAAGAACCACAGATTGATATTGGTTGAGTCATTCTGTTCTCAGCTATTGTGCAGCTGCCATGAGTTTTAACTCGTACCAATTTCAGGATGGTTTTTTTGAAAGCCAAGTTCAAATAACACTCTGTCACCCCTCTGTGCCTTATCCTCTTTCTGTGTTTGGTGTGAAATTGAACTGCAGTGTCATTTGTGTGTATTTGACGTAATTCCAGCTAAAACAAACAAACAAAAATACAAACAAGAACTGGGTGGGTTGGGTTGGCACCCCGTCCAGGGTGTCCCCCGCCTTGTGCCCCGAGTTCCCTAGGATAGGCTCCAGGACCCCCCTCAACCCTGTGTAGGATAAGTGGTAGGGAAAATGGATGGAGGGATGGTTGGAATGTCAAAAATGGTGCAGTTAATGTTTTAAAATAAGGTGTTATAAGCCATGGTGTTGTCTGCGTACATCTAGAGGATTCAAAGTGACATCCACTAGATGTCACATCAGAGCCAAAACATCCCTGTACATCATGTTTACTTGTCAACCTATATGGGATAACTCCTGCATTGAAACATATTTGCATATTTGCATCACAATGCAGAGAGGGGGTTTATGGGTAAGAATGGCACCTTGAGGGGCACTGATGGAATGATGAACAGTCATCCTAAAAGCTCATGATGCATATCTATAATGCTGTGTGTCAACTAGTCTTCTGGCAAATGCCAATTAATTTCAGATTAATTTTGTGAATATATATTTCTTTAATCTAACTGCAAATGTGGCATTGTGCCAATGTAGCACTATAATGAGCACAAAGCATCCAAAAAAGTGCTGATGTGCAGTGTGATAAGCTAGAGAAATGTCGAGCTGTAGCTCCTCTTGTCACTGTAGGGAAGGAAATGCATGCTCACACATAACTATATTTTATATTTGTAGAGTAATATAACTATATAAAAAACTAAAACTACTGTTTCTGTTCATGTTAGTTAACTAGCTAAAGTGTCCATGTAGTTAATATGACAACTATGTAAAAATTTATTAGTAAAAATATGAAGTATAGTATATGCTCTTTTAGGACATGATATCTACACTTGTCTTTGACACATCTTTTTCTGCTAAGAAAATCCCAAACTGCATTAAAAAAATGCCTGCACAATTACTTTCTTTGTCCAGTAGGCTAACCTGTCTTTATGGTGTTCCCAAAGTACACAAACAGTTGGTCAGTGATCTGCCAGCTCACTCTCTTACTGGAAATAGGGCTGGCCTGGGCACATTTTCATCTGCGGATAGGTTGATAGGTTTATTGATATACTATGGTGTCAACATTTTTGGTAGGAATGCCACAGTATGACAGGTTCGGCCACAGCTGGACATGATTGAACTCTGTGACAATAATGATAATGCACGATAATAATGCACGATAATGCATGTAATTCACTGACTAGTCTGGCTGTAGTGATGGCAGGTTAAAAAAAAAAAAAAAGCTGTGAAATGAAAGCCACTTTATGTAGTTCATATGACAAGTTGCACAAGCTACTTAGTACCAAATCTAGTTCTGACTACAGGATCACTGATTTGCATGAAGAATACACATGTTCTGCAGCTTTTAGAAAAGTTTTGACTAGCAACATCATTCATGGTGCAAGATGGTGCAAAAAAGGGTTTATGCCTATTGTCTCACACTACTAGGAAAAAACTTTGCATTTGCTTGCATACGAACAATGTTTAGATGCAGCACACACACTTAAGAGTATTCTGAGGTCACTCCCAGGGGTCATACACATAATTTCAAAATGGGTGATCTGCTGTGCAATAGACAGTAGGTCTGACCTGATAGGTTATGGGCACAGAGGTCCAGTTAGTTACAGGCAAACCATGGGCTGTTTAGCCAGAAATGGACCATCAGCAAAATTGTTTGCATACTCTGTTGAATGTTTTGCAGTGTCATCCATGAAAAAGAAAGCATACATCTGTCTATTTGGCCAATCATGCACCAACGAATTCTGGCCCAAAGCCTTGAACCAAACTAGGCAGTGAGTTGCCTGTTTGTGAACAGATTGACTTGGCTTTGCGGTTAGTGTTCCAAATGAACTGAACCACCTTCTTATGGATTTGCCAATCTCTGGCTATAGGCTTTCTGCAAAACAGCTCATCCATTGTCTTATTATCTATGCAGCTCTCATTTTCTTTTCACTTTCAGCTTCTTCTAGCCGCAACCCACTTTTACCACTGGGGTTGCTGCTGTCAGCATCCATGAAGAAAGTCTATATATGGGTGATTTGTGGCTACGTGTAACATTCTGACTGTCTTTATGATCAAGACAGCTCTGTCTTCTGTCAGAGTTGCTCATCTCATAATTGACTTTCAGTCTAAGAGCTTCCAAATGTGAGATCAGGAGCTCTGTCTGGCTCATCGCTTGCTGTTGGCATAGGGGGGTACACACAGACCCCCAGTGTTTCACAGACTCTAGGGCAACTTTTTGTAAAGTTGCTCTAGTGAGTTAATCATCATGAACTTCCTCTAGGGCACATTTTGTAAACACGTGGGTGTAAAGCTAACCCAAAAGGAAGGACCCTGAACTGATATGTCTCTGTGCTTATGTGGGATTGTGTGCCCAGCGTCCACAGCCTATGGAAGCAGAAAAGAACTGGTAAAGCAAATTTTTACACCTCTTTTACACATTGTTTACACCTCCCTGCCTCAACCAAGGGTCAGTGTTCACATTTACCTGAAGCCTGGTTAACCCACAGCACGCATGCATGCACATTAGAACATCAATGCACCTCTTTGCACCGTGCTTACCCATATACCACAAAATATGCTCCAATGCAAAAGTATAAACTTTTGAATACAAATACAAAAGTATAAACCAAATGAATGCCGGATATGCCCGGCTGCTAGTTTGCATACATAAATATACATGTAGTTAAAAGCAAGTGTAATTTTGTTCATTGAAATATTAACCATATTTAATCATATATGTGTGATTATAATACCAGACTACACCGTCTGTATTGATGTTATCCACAGAAGAATTTACTTAGCTTTATTCTTAGCCAGAGATGCACATAATTAAGCCTGTAATTTTGACTAAAAGACACTCAGACACGTGCAGTATTCTAGATCATCTATCCAAAAGCTATTTACATTTTTTATAGTGTGTTTGTCAGAGAAGGTGCAACAAGCCAACAAGTGATGGTGTTCAGAGCAAACCTCCAGTAGGGCACGAAATTGGTCTCTTGGCAGCAGAGCACAAAGCTGCAAATGGACAGCAAGTGCAAGGCAGGAGCGAGACCTGAGGTAGCAAGGTGCTCCAGCTGAGATAGGACTAACTCTAACAGCCTGCTGCAGCTGATAAACTGCACAAGCTCCTACACCAATCAAATCCCAATCACTGCTAATGGCCATGCAGCCCTACAGTTGAAAACTGCTCTGGGTTTATTTTAGGACTGAGGACTAAGCTGTTGGATGAACCGAACCTGCTTTGGATGAAGCAGTCCATTTGCATTGTCCTCCACCTAAGCAGCTCTGGACACAATCAAGTATAACATGAACCAAACGACTGCCTTCATCCTTCAGCGGAATGCTAGTTATGTCAGAACAACTAATGACCCGCTTAAGGGGGGATAAACTGATTGGGGATTTTACAAATGAATTAATTTATGGTGATTGCTTTGTGATACCCTCCTGGTTTAGTGATCTTTTTATCTCTGCAGAATGACCAGTTTTAAATGCTAACAAGCCCTCTCCTGCTGAGATTCATATTATCTTATTTAAATGTGGAAAAAAAACATGCTTGCTGTAAATTTTACTATATGTCCAAATACCAAGCTGCAGTGGCACTCCTTCACTGTTGTATGCACAAGCAATTTCAAAGAATTAAAAATAATATCACCGTGGAAACTGTACTGTAGGTGGATAAAGACCTTTCTAAAATAAAAGAATTATATAAAGATAGGCAGTCTGTGACAGGAGGAAAGGAGCTAGGTGTGGACTCCCTCTGACACATTTTAATAGGTGTTCCATTCGGCCGGATGTCCTTTTTGCAGCCTTTTTGCCTTAGCAGAAGTATATTCTTCCTGTCAGACCCTGTGAAAAGGCTAACGATACTCAGCATTTTGCTTCAGCTTCAAACAGTGTACTTAGTCCATCTTTAGTTTTGTACCATTAAATTTTTATACAGTTAAAAGCTCTGTTACATGTTACAAAGCAGATACCCACTTAAAAAAAGTAAAGGTAGACTACAGTGCTTTTCACAGCATACTCATAGGCCATCAAAATCCCCTCTTCAATAAAAAATGTGTCAACTCGGAGCTATAATCAAGCACCACTTTTTAGCTGCTTGTTAATGCGTCCCACATCATATATTCCCCACAGTGGTATACAGAGTTGTATTAGTGAACTAGAGATAGGGAAAATCAGATGATGAAATGAGCAATGTTCATTTAAACTGACTGCCAACACTTACAAATCCAGTCTGCATGGTGTTTGATAGCAGGAGCAGCAATAGAGGGAACAGCAATGCACACAATGGACCATGATGAGGTGCCTGAGGTAGAGAGAGAAAGTGATTAGTCCTCGCACAGCTCTACTGAATTACAGAGGGGATAAATACCTCCCTGAGAAGTATAAATGTAATGAAAGAAAGGAGAAGAGGAGAGGAAGAAAACACCTTGGAATTTTAAGGGTGAAGAAAAACTGTCTTGGCCATGTTGGAAATGATCACAATGCTTGGTAAAAAATAATTACGTGATTCCTTAGTGGCATTTATTTACAGTCTTTTAATAACCATTAATTTATGTTTTGAATGATGGAGTGAATTAATTTGAATCCAGTCTTCCAGGAATCCCTAGTGTTTACGCTTTTGTTCTGTTAGAGTTTCTAACACAGTTGACTTAATGAGGGTTTGTAGAAGGAAGATGACCTGGGGAACATCTGTAACAAGATCTGAATTAGGAGCTTCTTAATGAGCAAACCGAGTATTAGCGTCAGCCACAAGTCTTATATGCCACAACAATTGTTGTAAAATATCTCAACACATTTTATGACACTGGAATTATCTCAGGCTATAATTTTTTTCTGCCAGTAAATCCAGACAGTCACAAGCATCATGAAATGAATAATAGAACTAATAGCTTTTGTGCTGCGTTGATAAATCATTGATCACAAGCGGCACAGTTGTGAAATATCTTCCAAAATGTTTACTTGAAATTAAAAAAAAGGGTACTCTTTTCTAGTTATGTATTGTCAAATATATCTTCTGTATTGTATAATATATTTAAATTCAAGTAATACTTCTTATTCTGGCAGAATATTGCTTTTTATGCCATAATGTGTATGAATTTCTCTTATATACTCTGACACAAACATGTCATAGTGGCTGTCATTGCATTTTGTGGTGCATGGTAGGACAAATCTGAGCTGTTTGAAACTCTGTGTAGGTGAAATGAAAGCTTTTAGTTACTCATGGATGAACATGAGTTTTCTAAAATGCATGTTTCGAATACGTGATAAATGGGCCATATGTACAGCCTGTCTGCTTTGCTTCGCTTTGTATTTATGCACACATCCTGAATTATAATGCTTCCATGACCTCAAAATCATATACTGAACTTTGGAAGCAATGTCTCTCCATGGTGATGGTACAGTGGGTGGTGCAGTTGGTCTCACAGCTACCATTAATGTACAAGAACCCATCACCTTTGGCCAAGATCTCAACAACCTTTATGTGTTTTGACACCTTAGATTTTCACCAGACTGTGAGAGTCTCCTGGACTCCCCAGTCTCCCTTTCCTAACCAGGAAGGACATCTATTTACAGTTGCTGAGGTGCAAGCCAAACAGGGCGGTAGTGTTGGACAGGATCCCCGATTGGGTGCTAAAAACCTGTGCCCAGAAGCTTTCACTCATCCTTCACTTTGTCTTCTTCATTGTCTAGTCTGCAACAATTGCAGTTTAATGAAAGACAATTATCATCAGTGTTGCAAAGAAATTCCACTGATTTGAACTGTTTCACTATCAGCCTGTAGCCCTTACCATAAGCATCATTAACTTTCTGGAGAAACTGGCCTTACCTTCCTGTTTATTATTTTTTTCACATTTGGATTTTCAATCAATTTATGAACAGACACAGATGACACTGTGACCTGACTTTATATGTTCATAGCAATATTAAAATTACTGAACAAATCAGTAGGAGCTAGTTACCCCCTAACTCACATATTTATCTCTAGCATTGGAGCACTGCAGGGCTGTGTTCTGTGAATATTTCTTAGCAAATTGTACAGAAAAAAAATCATCCTTGTGTACTTTAAATAGATGGACTCATCAGCAACTTTCTCTTGGCCTAGCAAAAAATCCACATGACTTCACCACATGGTGCAATAATATGTTTTTTTTTCATTAAACTCAGTTAAATGAGAAGGCAAAAGGCAAAGAAGTGCTCACCAGCAATTTCACAATACTGCAGTATGCTTCCTGTTCAACCATCATTTATGGAGAGAAAGTAGAGACAGAGAAGGAAAGACTAGAGCCACCAAATCAAATCATCTTTCCTGAACAGGTCATGTGTCTTTGGTGAGACGGAGGCAAGACTATTTCCCCTAATTCATTCCAATGGGAAATTATGATGATTTCACCAGACATTGTCAATTGCGTCTTTTTACAGGGATCTGTATGTATTGGGGTCATTTCTAAAGATATTAGGAATTAATCTAAGACAAAACTTTTCCTAATGAGTCCATTTTAAGAGCGAGTTGTTATAACTTAATATTATAAACATTACATGACATGGATATGGTGAGAGGAGGGGATGAACCTTTTTATGTGTTAGTATTCTATAACACTTTTCATCCCATTGGCAACAATAAGCATGCTTAGTCTTGGTCTCATTGATTGTATTTAGTAGTCAACACTCTTAATATTTTGCCATCACACTATAAATTAATGTCATTTTCATTGCCATAGCATTCAAAAGACCCTGCCAACAAATGCTCAGTTACATGTAAGCTAAAAAAAATGGTTGTATCAACACAACTCCTCATCCTGTACTGGATTCATTCAGCTAGTCTCATTATATTGAATTATTTGTTTTTTCAAAATACTTTTTGCTTCATGTCCGAAAAAGCTCCTAAAATTCACTTGCAGCCATTGATGGTAATGTTCTTCCTACTAACCAATTTTTCTGACCTCATTTTTGTAGCGATAACAAGACAAGCCCATGTTATTGTAAATGGCCCAACAGCTACATTTACTTTGGACTCCTCTTTTTGGCTCCAGTTAAAGGACTGTACAAGAGAATTGGCTATGGCTTAACAAGAGAATTGGCTTTGGCAAAAGCTTTGTCTCATCTATTCTATGTTCTCTGATCAACTCTCCCTGTTAAAACTAAAATATCTGTCTCTATAATAATGAAGATTTGCTACTATGGTAGAGAATGAAATTTGCTGGTTTGTGTGTGTGTACTGTATATATAGAGGCACTTCTCTAAAACATAATTTCAGCAATTTTATTTTGCCAAGGTGTGGATTAGGTTTCTGTGCTTGATGGGCCAAGTATCTAAATGTGTACATCAATATGCAAATATCTACTGAGTGTCCCAGAAGTCTCCATACACGGGGGAAATTAACACATTTTAGCAATACTTTTTTCTTCCAAAATTTTCCATATTTAGTTTATTATATATATATATATATATATATATATATATATATATATATATATATATTTATATAATATATCATATATATATATATATATATATATATATATATATATATATATATATATATATATATATATATATATTTTTTTTTTTTTTTTTTTTTTTCAGATAGTCTTTAAGAATGCCTTTGACAAAAAAAGAATGTATTGAAATTATTCTCATGGCTAAATCAGGAAGCTGTCACAAGGGTGTGATGAACTTTAACAGGAAACATGGCAAGCACATCACACATGACACCGCTGACAAATTTAGTCCCCTATGTATGGAGACTTTTGGGACACCCTGTAGTACATTTCTAGTACAGTTAGAACACGGCTGTCCAAATGAGGCCCATTAATTTACACAATGATGACAAAAAGGGCAAAGTTCAGAGTGAGAAGGTGCGATTTAAGTGGAGTTGGAAACCCACTAAGCATGGAAGACCTTTTCTGAACTTTTGAAAGAGTCCTTGACTAAAGAGGATTTTTGCAAGTATTAAAAATGAACATTTAATTTATGTTAGTTGCTCCAGTTACTTTTGGTCCCTAAAATAGAGCACTTGTTATATGTAGTCCCCCCAACTCCTACATCCTTCACTTGATTTGGATGTAAATACCCTCAAATTAAAGTTGATGGGGTCTAACCTGGCCCTTTTTTGAAAAAGTCTGGACACCCCTGACTTAGGAAGAGAAGTGCATATAAAAATGCACTTGAAACCAACCAATTAAAAACAACCTTTAAGGGCATGGTACACTACAACCTTCGTTCCCTGCTGAGCCGCTGTCTTACACAGTTTTCTTTTCTCCCACCACACCAGATGCAGCTCACGACAGGTTGATAATTAGCTCCAGAACTGGGTCTATGAACAACTGCGATGCTTTATCCTGGTCAGGGTCACAATGGATCCAGAGCCTATCCCAGAAACACTGGGCTCCATATGGGAATACACCCTGGACGGGACACCAGTCCATCGCAGGGCACCATACACACACACACACATCCACACCTAGAGGCAATTCACCTTAGCCAGTCGATGTACTGGCATGTTTTTGGGAAGTGGGAGGAAACCAGAGAACCTGGAGGATACAGGCAGACCATGAGAAACACAAACAGAAAACCAAGCTCTGGATCAAACCAGCGACCTTGGCACTGTGAGGCGGCAATGCTAGATGATTATTATTTCCTTTAAAGCATACTGTATGTTGCACTATATTTTAATGACTGCCGTAAGCCCATGCATCACACATGCATTGATCCAGTCATGTGGTATATATTGTTCTTACCAAGGCATTCAAGAGGAATAGCACAGAAAATAAAACCACATTTAGTGAATGAAAAAGTACACCTGCATATCTCATAGACCTACACACAATCCCCACCCCCCACCACTACTACCACCACCACCACCCACATAATAACAGCTCTATTAATGATAGAATTTCATATAGTGCTGGAACAACTGCGCAAGCTTCATGGTTTATACTGGTACAAAGCTCTACAAATGTTTGTGGTCTGTAAGTAGGGAGACTTTTTTAAAAGTGTAATGAGTATAATGCAGTCTGTCCCCATTTTGGATAGGAATAAGGCACAGACATAGAATAAATTAGTCCTGTCTAAAAAATAGCTTATTTTTAGTCTTTGAAATGTCCTACTCCATATGCGAGCATAGGTATGGCTGTATATTGCAAAAGCTCTCTCAGAAAAGGCTAGCCATTTGTGACCTGTCACATTAAGGGCATGTAGAGCAGTAATAGGAACAGAAGAGCTAAACAGGGCATATTGGGTTCTGTGCACATTCAGAGATTATGTTTCAGGCAATAATGCAGTCAGTTCGAAGCTGCTCTGTGCGTATTTGCATTCTCTGCAAGACATGTACAAGTGACATATAAAAGGGTTTTTTTGGAGTATTTGGACTGATTTTAATTCAGCTCTTTAGGGTCAGATCCTTTGAGCTAATATTCTCTAACATTTAGTGAATGAAATTTCACAGTGGATACCCTGACTAACGCTACAATGGCAGCAAATGCCAGCCTGATGCACAATGATTTCCCATGGCTCTATAGATGTGTGGTTTCCTTCATCCATAATAAATAAGTTCAGGATCTAAGCTCCTGCATTTTGAAAGGCTTTTCCCTTTACCCCACTCACTGCTGTTTGATGCTCCATATGTACAAGGTGTTATCATCACACACCGAAGAACCTGCTTCAGATGAGAAGGCTCCATTATCAGCAAGGTGTACAAATTAAAGAGTTGTTGCTTGGGAATTTGCATTTGCCTTTATTCTTTCTGTACTCTCAGAGGTAACCACTATTCTTTGGGTAGTCCAATAATGGAATATAATCCACTTTGTAGCTGCTTATTGGAAATATTAATGTGTGCTGTCTCCTATTCTTAAAACACTATGTTTTGGTGTAAAGTGGTTGGCATTAATTGAATTATTAATACTAATAATAATGGTTATTTGTATCCTTTGCAATATTTACAATATGTCAGTATGAATAGTTGTGTTTTGGGTATTTCTGAGTTTATGTGAGAATTTTAGACACAGAAAATAGGGCGGCTTTCTCTTGTCAGGTTTGTGGTGGTGTAGTGGTGTTCAAAGTTTGGGATTTTTTTTATAACCCAGTCCTGATCTATACTTCTCCACACCTTTGTCTCTGACCTATTTGGAGAGCTCCTTGGTCTTCATGTTGCTTGTTTAGTGGTGTTGCAGACTCAGGGGCCTTTCAGAACAGGTGTATTTATATTGAGATCATGTGACACTTTGCACACAGATGGAGCTTAATCAACTAATTATGCGACTTCTATTGGACCAGATCTTATTTAGGGGTTTCATAGCAAAGGGGGTGAATACATATGCACTCACAACTTTTCAGTTTTAAAATTTTTTTTTAAACAAAGTATTTTTTCCATTGCACTTCAACAATGTGGATTAAATTGTTAGGTGCATTACATAAAATCCAAATAAAAATCCATTTTAATTCCAGGTAGCAATGCAACGAAACAGGAAAAACACCTCGGAGGGTGATTACTTTTGCAAGGCACTGTATATATTTAAGTATTCCTGACTGAAACAATTTTTTAAATTTCACATTCATTATTAACTGCTTTCACAATAATCATTGTTCTGAAAGAGCAGCCCATAACAAGCATTGACGTTTTATTTCAAAGAGAATCAGTCTTTCATAATTCAAAGAAAGTTCCACATTGTGATGTCAGGAGAAACAGACAGAGAATTGAAAGCATGGAAAGACTTAAGATGATAAAAATGTTCACCACAATAGAGAAAAGTTGGCGCGAGTAAATATATAAAACTTGCAGAAATGCCTGACATGGAAAAAAAAAAGGTTCACAGAAGTTTCACTTGAACATAAATACAAGCAAGAGCTTCTTGGAACAAGTTAAGTCTTGTAAGTGTGCAACCATATTGCATGACACAGCTTTCATAACTGTATACAATGAAAATTTGCTTTTTTTTCATTGTCAGTTTTTTTGCAGTCCTTCACGCAGTCCTTCACAATGCATGAATCGCCTCCCACGAGTAATGCAATACAGAGTAAGTGGAATATTACTATTCCCGCATAGCGTGACTGAACATTTGAAATCAAAGAGAAAACAAACTTTTATGTGGGACTGTGACTGAACACCTAACCGTTGACTGAGACAAATGGACACAACTGTACAGAATAAGACAAACTGTTTTAAATAAGGTAGTTCTACAATTTTCTTGTGGGACAAGGAGAGAAATGATATCACATAGAACTGAACAGGATGTAATTCTTACCATACTTTAAAAAAACACTTTAAAAGATAAGAATCTGGAAGTGGCCAGTGAAGTACAAGGGCATACAATAAATAAATAAAGACAAATCAAGATTTTACTTCAAACTGGTGCATGGGTTTCAGTTATGGATGATAATCAGAACTCAGTTTACTTTAAATGAAGAACAAGCTAATGGTAACTCCTAGCATATTACATTCCTTTCAGCAGCGTATGGAAAGCAAAAACATGGGCATGATGGTCAGGTGTCCACAAACTGGACAACATTTTATATATATAGATATGGAATGTTGTCCAGTTATAATACTACTACTACTACTAATAATAATAATAATAATAATAATAGATATCTCGTGACTTACACTATGATGAAGTATACAATAAGACACGAGAATGGGCATACTGACAGTAATTATCCAAAAAAGCTAAGAAGATACTGTGTGTTGTATGTCCGCTCAAAGGAAAAGTGAACTCTGCGAAAACAGTCTGCAAATACAGCAAGATGTTGATTGGCAATTGTAGATTGGACAATACCCCCTTTGTGATGAATCCGTGAAATTGCTGTACACTTTAATTTTCATTTTGAAAACCAGATGAACCACCTTCAAATTATAGCATTCTGGTCACACTATCATAGTCATTTATATTAGGTATTCTTCATCTGCTTTGAGGCTTTGCTACATGCATTTGCTGCATGATTTTTTTTAAAAGGATCATTGGGTTACAAATCCATGTATTCCTTAACGACATTTCTGGAGTAAATCATGCATGAAGTACGGTTCTCTTTGCAGTTGCAATCTGAGTTGCAGTAGGGTGTCACCGTTAAAAAAAAGAGCGTAGGATAGGGCTTAAGATGAAGAGGACGCCAGCCATCATGACTAAAATATTTTACCATCTTGCAGGAACTGTTCAGAGTGTGCAGCTGCAGACAGCTTCATTTGGAACTGCCTCAAAGACATACCATAGCCTCTGTGAATAAACATGAAGTGAATTAATATGACTGCTAGAGGTCTTGATAAAAAAAAAGTTATCACCACATACTGGGTTCCATATACTGTTTCAGGCTCTGGAAGAAGAAGACAGGGAAAGAATGCTATCGTAAGTTTTTTGAATGTGTCCCTTGCAGATCTGAATGTATTTCATGATCACTGCCACCATATTCAAAAAGAGAAATTCCTCCTGCTCCAAACAAGCCTTTATCATGGGCATTTGCAAGGTGACTTGCAAGGAATCCTTCCTAAAAAACTGTCAGGAAAACATTGTCAGTTGTTGTGATACTGTTTACACCAAGAGTATTGCAAAATGGTCTCATAACTGTATATTTGTAACACTTTACTTATTAATTCTCAAGTTAAGAAAGTTAGGTTCACTCATAAAAATTCAAATATAGAACTCATAAGGTTTCTTTGGTTGCTTTAGTACCTCAGTGGCGTTCCAAGTAACACTTCTTTAGAATGCTAAAAACGAACCTTTAAAGAAATATTTGTATTATTTATACATTCATACAAAATCCAAAACAATTTTATTAAAAAAATTATTAACACACCATACAGAGAAGCAATTCCTGTACATACATCTTTCAGATATTCCTAGACCATCTATAAAATCTCTTCAATCAATCAACTTTAAGTAGCTGAGGGACCCTGTTCTGGTTTACAGTTTGAAGCAGATAAAACTTAAAACTAAATCAATAGCTATAATTCTTTAAATTTGAAGACAAGAGAGATGATAATCTTTCAATAGACATATTGGCATGCTAGGATACATACATGCATTCATATCCTTTGCTGGCCTACATTTTTACACTTGGAGGAAAAAAACAGCATGCCAAACTACACAATATGTTCTCAAAGTTTCTTTCATACAGTTGATACACGTACAAAAATAAATGTATTTGTGTCTGACAGACACTGATACAAAAAGGATGCACCACATTATCCTTCTGTATCTGACTATAGACTAAAGCATTATTTATCCCCCAGTGTCGACTTTTGTATCTTTCTTTGTCTGCCATGACAGCCCCAGATATGCCTCTGGAGTATGAAAGACAGTGCAGGATCACAGCAGCATTTCCAGTAATGATCTGTAAACCTTAAAGCCAGAGAAGACCGTCTCTGGTCTTGCTGTATTCCTCCACTTTGTGTTTTCCCTGCTCAATAAACTCTCACAACATTGATGTGGTATTATTTGACAGTGAGTAAAAGGAAGTCATGCTCACTCAAAGGGCTTAAGCAAGTCTGTTTGCTTTGCTATTCATCAGGATGCCATGACAATTTTTTTTATTATGGTTGCAGAGGTTTAGTTATTTAATCTTGTTGCTGCTTATCGCTTTCTGAAGTTCTTGTTTTCTAGTGGGAGGAATGCAGCCTGGACACATCCATGCAATTTATACTGAATTTTGATTCTATCATTAAATAAGAGACATTCTTCTTTCCTGCTCTGTAATCCCTCGAGATCATCTGCACTGAGACCTTTTGGTACAAAATGTCTGTACTAACAAGGACTAATTTAATGAAGAATAATAAGCTGCATAAATAAACCAGAAACAATTACAGAAATTTGTTGCTTCACATACACATTACTTTAACGTCTCATATTAATACTGCTTTCAGAAAAACCTTCTTTAATTATCAGTATAGACACCTTAATAGACTCATAAGACAAACTGATTTAAATGCTTTGGCAACACTGACATCTTATATGAGCAAGACAATGAGGTTATAGGGGTTATTTAATTAAAAGAGCACTGTGCATGTACATAAAAGCTGTTCATGAAGTTTCTCATTGCTCATTATAAATTCTCATTTTCTTATGCATACATCAGGAGACATCACGCTCACAACACACACTGAAAAAACCTAATGCACTTTCCTTACACTATAGGTATTGAGGCGATGCAGAGTACACAAAATACAAGGGCACTGATTTAATTAATTTACACCATTTAATTAATTTAATCAATTCACAGCATTGTGAAGATGACAAGTTTGCTGACTTAATTTTATGTCACCGGTAAACCAAAACTCTGTGTATGCTCTATGCTCTCCATCATGGACAATCCGTCTCACCCACTCTACAACACACTACAGAGTCAGAGGAGCTCATTCTCCAAAAGACTCATTTAATTCGTTGTCACAGAGAACGTTACAGGAGTTCATTCTTACCATTCGCAGTAACATTGTACAACAGCTCTCCAGTGTGTGACAGATGATAACACTTTCACATTACACTACTACAAGAAAGCTATCATCTAAACTGCTGTCATTATATTCCACATTCTCAAGGTTCTTCATATTCATTATTCACTGCCAGTTTTTCACAAGTGTACTTATGTAAATACTGATGTAAATCTGGTTAAATCTACAACTGTGTTCCATATCTGCACTACTACATTTAATTTAACTTATTGTATTTTATATTTTATATATTGTGTGTGTACGTGTTGTATCTTGCTACTGACCATGCTGCTGTAAGAAGAATTTCCCTCATGGGATCAATAAAGTCTATCTATCTATCTATCTTCTTCATTCCTTAAAATGAGGAGGGCTTTTCTAGTTTTTATTACATAAAATGTATACAAAGGTATGTACGTACATTTTTGGTAAATACCTACATTTGAAAATGAAGAAAATGAAGCAGCCAGACAGAGGAACCTGTGTACTGAACATACTAGAATAAACATCATTAAGTATGGCTAATTCCTTTAGTACCTCTTCGGCATGCTGATCAAGCCATTGCTTTGCCTTATGTTCAATATTTAGTGGCCATTCTTTAAAGGGTATAATTTAGTATTTCATTAATCTGTCAAGTGATTGCTGATTAGCATATCGCCAAGCCAACCAAGGCTGTATCTTATGACCCTAATGAAATGTGATGAATAAAACTTCTCTTGACTGTGAGATGTTATTTTGTAAAAATATTCCTAATTGGCAGGTACACCCCACTGATCATAGACAACAGACAGATAAATTACTCGAGAACACGTTTCTCAGTTTTTTTTTGTTTCTTTAATGAGGAATGCTCCTGGCAACATCTCTCCTTTATTCTTAAGGAACCAAAACGAGACCCATAGTCTGCTAAATATTAGATGCACACACCCTCCCTCCCACGGCAACAATATTTTGATCCCAGATGAAATTGGTGGTCTTTCACAAACAGACCCCTGCTGACAGTGTAAATGAGAACTCTGCTTGGTGAAGCCCAGGTCACATCCCACAGCTCCTGGTTTTGAGAGGCTGCTCTGAATCCCCACCAAGCCACATCTATATTGCTTGAAATGAGCACAATATATAAAAGACAACAATGAGGCCAGAGGAATGAAAAAAAAAAAAATCAGCATCTGAAGAAAACGTGAAAAGAGTATTAAGTTTCTCTGCTGCATTTCACAAGCCTTAACCTCAGGGGTATGTTGGAAACTCTACAAAGATCTACAGGAGAGTGTGAAAGCAAGAATCTGCTCTCCTAGTGAAATGATACACACTTTAGAAAGAAGTACTAGTTTTCATGGTAAACCTTTAGAGATACATAATGTAAAGGTACATAAATATTCTATTGATGTCCATTTGTTGAGGAATCCATTTCTCAGGGAGGTTTTTTTTTATGCAAGTCAAGTGTTTTTATCAGTTTAAATGAGTTGGGAGCAAGAGGCAGGAGGGAGGGAGAAAAAAAATTATGCTTTCATGCTAAACTGTTGATGCGGCGTTCCCTGAAAATGTGAAATATCTTCCCCAGGGTGACTCGCATCCTGACATGCAAGGAATAACAACCATTGCGGAGGAGGTGAACAAAGCTGCCTCACAGGCTCAAGTGAAGGTGTCTCCCACCATCTCAGTTAACTGCTCTGTCATGCCGCATTCCGCCGAGCATATCAGGATGAGCGTGGTGCAAATTTAGACCCTGCTGCCTCCTTCGCCCTTGCCAGAGTTGAGCCTGTGTGGTGTGCAGAGGCCCTTCTGTTAGGCACCCCATGTGAAATGAATGTTTATCAGCCAGGCTGTCTAAGCAGCAGTGACCGGCTCTTTCTGGAGCCAGGGCCGCTGGATCTGCCTTTGGCCCTGTTCCCAGCCATGCTTTACCTCCCACATCACATCACATGGGGAAGGGATGAAATGCACTTTTACCACTAGGCACGCAGGTTGCAACATTTAACACTTGTTAAAAGTCTTTGGAGAAATTAAATGCATGGCATGTTTTGATCATTTTTGAGCTAATGAAAAGTGAAACTCTGTCATCTATATTACTAATATTAGACAAAGGAGTAATCAAATTATGCTGAAATTAGATTAAGCCGTAGAACAAGTTTGAAGTAGATAAATCTGTTTACTAAATCTTAATAATTCATCATCTACATGGGGATTCTGCCAACTATAAAGTGCAAAAACATTCCATCAGTTGTGCAGCCCTTATTAAAAGTAATAATCTGAATAACAAAAATAACAGCTTGACTGAAAGCTATAAACTGGTGTTGCAACATACCTAGCAATACTGCTAAAGCTTTAATGAGATGTGTTACATTATTTATTATTTGTAATTATCATCATGTTTAAGGTCAATGTCATAATTCATCCAGACATCCACAGAAACAGTTATGAGGAACATCTGAAATGGTTCAGGATGTTCACAGTGCTTAGTAAATCTTGGATGGCTCATTTACGCACAGCATCCCTCTGTGTTATTAGTTATTAGCAAAGAAAAACAATACTGATGCATTGTGCTGCTTGATTATGTACTCAGTGCGTTTTAATGCAGACCTGATAACTGTCCAGCACAGAGATTGCTGGTGTCCTCTAGCAGTACCCGTCATTCTCCTCGCTCATTCACTGCCTGTCAGGGCTTCGCGTCACGAGACCTGATGCACCACCTCAGAAACCATTCGGGGCTTATCCAAACCCCACACACACGACGCAACCGATTACTTCGACTATAAAGAAGAACAGGCCACGAACAGCTCTACATACAAGATACAATCCGAGTGCGTTGCTCGTTAATGCATCCCGGGAAATGTTGTACTTCCCACGACTTCCGGACGCGCGACGGTCCCACATCATGACGACGTTCTGAGCGCGCGTGAAGAGTCGCCTCGGCGCTCGTGGCTGTCGCGAGCTTCCATAGCCAGCACTAACTCTGCGTGCACGCGCGCAACTTAGCACCCCAACGCCTCGTCCCAAACTTCCTGTCTTACTGGAACTATCTGGCTCTTTAAAGGCGGAAGTTGGTACTTCGTGTAGGCTGTGTCGCTACTTCTGGCGGCTTGCGGAAACGCTGGAGCTGTTCACACCGCGCTCTGAGAGGATATTTCGCTACCTGTGCCAACTTGGACGTTCCGAGACTCAGTCGTGTATATGAGCGAGATGTTCGGCTCCCGGGAAAGTGAGCGACCCTGAAGCCTGTATCCCCCCTGTCTCTCTTTGTCTCTCTGTCTGTCTCTCTCTCTGTCTCTCTCGCTATTAGCGGATAAATGTGCGAGCGACGTGCGTTTGGCTCGAAGCAGCGGCTGCGCGGGAAATGAACGCGGCCGGCAAACACCGAGCCGATCCGCTCGAGCGCCCCGGCAGCCTCTGGCTCCCCACATGGGTGAGGAAACCTGGGCTCTCTTCCTTCACACACACGCTGCAGAAGCGCTACTGGTCACTCAGCATGCTTGCTTATTAGGCTGATGTAAGGGCTGGGTAAACAGGATCGCTGTTTCAGCGCCAGGTCCTATATAAACACGAAAGGCAACTTTGTAATGCATGGAGAAGTGACAGGCTTTAATAAATGAAGTTAAACCTGATGTTTAAACACGGCGTGCGCGTGAGCGCGAATCTCGCTTTACGAGCGTTAAAGGAAGCGTAATGGAAAGGGGTCTGAGTGTCTTGTGTGCTGACAGCAACATAGCTTTCCATTCAGGTCTTGGCTTATACACAATTATTTGGAATTGCGTGTATGGCAGTGTGAAGGTTTAAAGTTCCACGCTGTAACTAGAAAGTGTTTGAGGTAACGACTGCACAAGCAGTTAATATTTGTTAGACAGTAGCTATAATACCTTGGGACTGGGTTCTGTTATTTCTTTGCTATTTGATCAGCCTGGCATTGACATCTGCAGCTACTACTGTGGGTGTTTAATATGACACACACACACACACACACACACACACACACACACACATATATATATATATATATATATATATATATATATATATATATATATATATATATATGTGTGTGTGTGTGTGTGTATATATATATATATATATATACACACACACATATATATATATATATATATATATATATATATATATATATATATATATATATATATGTATGTATGTATACACACACGCACACACTACATACACACACACACACACACACACACACACATATATATATATATATATGATGTGTGTGTGTGTGTATACTTATTATCAGGTAAATGATCTGGGTAGGTAATTTTACACCTCTGTATCATTTCACAGCAGAGCAGAGCAGAGCAGTTTGTATGGGATTGCTTTGGTTTTCATTTTCCTCTTTGGAGAGATAAGATGTGACAGGGTATTGACTATTTCTGTTTTCCCAAGTCCTAAAGTCATTCAATAGATTTTTATTTTTGAAGCTGTGCTTGCATAAAGGTTGCAGTAATGATGAATTTTCCCCATAAAGCAGGAAACTACATGCTAATAATTGTCTTACTATTAATAGCGCTGAGTGTCTGTATGATATTGTTAGGGATGCGTTTTTGCTGAATAGGTATGCTGTTAGTGTTGACCTCAGTAAATGAACTCAAATGAATTTGTATTGAATATTCAATTATTTCATAATATCTTGCATAATATTATACATAAAAAATTCTCATTTCCTCAAGTTATATTTTTCTGAGAACAAACATGCCACGAACTCTCCTTCCCATTGAGTACAGATTAGATAATAATACATCTGACAGTGGTGATAATAAGCTCTGAGCTTTAACATTTAAATGTCAGAAACTTCAGAAAAATCAAAGCAGCTAATTCCTCATGAACCCTAACTGTAAGGGGGCTTTTCACAAATTTCTCCTGACAGCTGTACATGGAAGAGAGATGAGATGTTACAGAGGTTTAGATGAATGTATGATTGGATTTAACAAGAGAACTTCAAAGGCCTTGACCCGGGAAGGGCAAACACCATAAATGCATAAAAATGTCATTCTCAGTGTACAGACCTCTGTATAAAACCTGTCTCATATGTACTTTCTTAAAACACTGAGAAGTTCGTGAATTAAAATACACAGTCTTGAATTTTTTTATTTGCTTATGGTGCTGACGCTCAAGAAAAACTCTGATGGAACTGCCAACACTTAGAAATGTGTTAATTTTAGGTCATGGTAATTTAGCAATCGCTCAGATTAGACTCTCTAATTGGACACATTTCCCAAGATGGCATTTCTCCATAAACCTGCACCAGTTTTAAGCTATCTGTACTGGTTGATGACATTTATTGAACAAGTTGGTTTTGCTACAGACTTCTCTGTAAATGGCTATTCAGTTTATAATGGGTATGATCCAATATGTGTCTGTAATATTAAGAGGCTGTGACTAATGGACTTCTGTCATATTATTATTTTTTTAGTCTGAGCTACAGTTTTAGCCCTCTTGTGTAAAGGATGACTGTCATTTTTTTTTGCTAACTGTGGCTGAAACAGCACGGTATTGCAAGACAGCAACACATAAGCTTAGTCAACATTCCAGAAGAATGAATTTGTGTTTTGTGATTTGGTAGCATGCTTTTTTTTTTTTTTTTTTTTTTTGTCATGCTGTTTAAAACTCAAACATTTGTGTGATGGGCAGCAATAGCAATTCTGATGTGATAACACATCAGGCATCATCTTTCTTTGAAAATGGTATTAAAGCAAAATTTACATCTGTCACACTCTGTTATTCGTAGAGAGACATGCACATTTTTATTTTCAGATATTGGTCTTATGATGGCATCATTAAGGCCCAAGAAATCTGTTATTTTTTCACATATTTATTTTTTGGTGGAGATTTTTTTTAAAAATTTAAATCTAATTTAAAAAAAACAACAAAACTCTTTTTACTCTAAAACCTATTTACCCATTTTTTCATTTCTACAAGAGCCAGCTGACCTAATTAAGGCCATAAAAAATCATTGCAATATTCTCGTGCCCTGTATTATTTTGCTATTTAAACAGTATGTGCAAACAGTACATAATTGCTTTAACATAATTCTTATTATGCTATGCAAGCCGTGATGTATACATACATATAAAAGACATAGAATTATGACAGGATCTCTGCAAAGTATAGCATTCACTAGAAGAACAACCAATATAGGTAGGTTTGCACATTATATTGTTTGTTGATCTCCTTTGCAATATTGGCCTTTGCAATACTGATACTGCAACAGCCTGTAATATGCAAAAGGGCACACAAACAAACCGTCATTTTTTATTGTGTTCTGTGAGCACTGTAACCTAATCTCAGAGGTTCCAGAAAACTTTTCTGTGAGCAGTTTGATGAATCAGAGCACTGGCAAGAAAAAAAAATACATCAACTGGTTATACCTCCTGTAGTCTCAGAAGCACTTTGCTTGCACAGCTGATGAAGGACTTGTGTCCGAAACGGTTTCTCCATATTTTAGCATTTACATATTTTACAGTCTGCCAGACTGTATAAAATGTAATGCATCTGCTGGTACAACATAAAATAGAACAGAGCACTCTCTGGCTCTATTCTCAAGCAAATATTAGGTTTGCCAAAGTATAACAACCTAATACACTATAATGAATGACTTACATTTTTAGAAAAACATTTATTCTTTATGTTTTACTGGTTAATATTACTTCCCTGACTTTCATGATAAATGGTAGGGAAGATTGTGTAATGCATTAATCTATATTTGAAATTCACATTTGTCACCATGACATTAGTCAATGTTTGAGCAAATGAAACATGAGATCATTTCTCAATATGTTATATTTATCATAATATGAACAAAGCTGTCTTTTTCACCAATTCAAATCCTGACTAATATTTAATAATGACATTAGTCTGTGGGTCCTTAAAGTCATAATTTGTCTGAAATGACATTTTATAAACCAAAAGCCTTAAATATTAACCTGCCTTTATTTTAATCTTAGTCTTAGAATATGTCACGCACACGCACATGTTGCATAGAGGCAGGATTGTGTATTAAGTAATAATAAGTGACAGGGTGGTGTGCGTTTACCTTCCCAGAATTGATTATTTTCCTATAGCATGTCCTAAAGTGTTTTCGTTGTATACCCCAGTAGTTTGCCAAGGTTGCACTCACTCTCTCACTTTCACTAACCCTAATGATAACCATTTTATCCTGGTCAGGGTTGCGGTGAATTTGAAGCCCGAGGTGGGAACATACACTGGACTGGATGGCAGTCTATCACAGGGCACCATGCACACACATTCACACACTCATTCACACCTAGAGGCAATTTATTTTGGCCATTCCACCACTTTGGCATGTTTCTGGGAGATGGGAAGAAACCAGAGAACCCGGAGTAAACCCAAACAGATCATGCACAGACAGTAACCTGAGCTCAGGTACGCTGTGAGGCAGTACCACTTCCCGCTGTGCCGCAGTGCCACCCCAATGATTACAATGTTTATTTATTAAAGCCACTTGTCAATTTTTTTTCTGTTTCTAATTACATTTATTAATTACTTCCTCTTATCACTCCACAATCATTCCCTGTTCATCTCATTCTTCTCTTTTTTTCTCTCTCTTTTGAAGTTAATAGACAAAAATTGCAGTTTGTCATTTTACTGATAAACCACAAAGCCCAACCTTATCGGCCCTCTCCCACAGCTGAAAACTTAAAGGAACTGCTTTACCTCAAAGCACTCATACAGTCTCCATAAATGTTCTCCTTATACAAAGCTTCACCATAAAACACAATAAAATCAGTGTATTATTAGCTTTAGATTATGTGGAGCGTCCACTATACAAGGTCCTGTTAATTAGCCGTTACTATAAGAACTATATATACACCGATCAGCCATAACATTAAAACCACCTGCCTGATATTGTGTAGGTCCCCCATGTGCTGCCAGAACAGCTCCGCTCCATCGACGCATGGACTCCACAAGACCTCTGAAGGTGTGCTGTGGTATCTGGCACCAACACGTTGGCAGCAGATCCTTTAAGTCCTATAAGTTGCGAGGTGGGGTCTTCATGGATCAGGCTTGTTTGTCCAGCACATCCCACAGATGCTTGATCAGATTGAGATCTGGGGAATTTGGAGTCCAAGTCAACACCGTGAGCACTTTGTGATGTTCCTTGTCCTGGATGCACATTATCCTGCTGAAAGAGGCCACTGCCATTAGGGAATACCGTTGACATGAAGGGGAGTACTTGGTCTGCAACAATGTTTAGGTAGGTGATACATGTTAAAGTAACATCCACATGAATGCCAGGTACCAAGGCTTCCCAGCAGAACATTGCCCAAAGCATCACACTGCCTCCACTGGCTTGTCTTCTTCACATAGTGCATCCTGATTCCATCTCTTCCCCAGGTAAACGATGCACACGCACCTGGGCATCCACATGATGTAAAAGAAGATGTGATTCATCAGACCAGGCCACCTTCTTCCATTGCTCCGTGGTCCAGTTCTGATGCTCACGTGCCCATTGTAGACGCTTTCAGCAGTGGACGGGGTCAGTGTGGGCACTCTGACGGGTCTGTGGCTACGCAGCCGCGATGCACTGTGTGTTCTGACACCTTTCTATCATGGCCATTTTTCAGCAATTTGTGCTACAGTAACTCTTCTGTGGGATTGGACCAGATGGGCTAGCCTTCCCTCCCCACGCACATCAGTGAGCCTTGGGCGCCCATGACCCTGTCGCCACTTCACCGGTTGTCCTTCCTTGGACCACTTTTGTTAGGTACTAACCACTGCATACCAGGAACACCTTGCAAGACCTGCTGTTTTGGAGATGCTCTGACCCAGTTGTCTAGCTGTCACAGTTTGGCCCTTGTCAAAGTCGCTCAGATCCTTATGCTCGCCCAGTTTCCCTGCTTCCAACACATCAACTTTGAGAGCTAAATGTTCACTTGCTGCCTAATATATCCCACCCCTTGATAGGTGCCATTGTAATGAGTTAATCAATGTTATTAACTTCACTTGTCAGTGGTTTTAATGTTATGGCTGATCGGTGTATTTGAACAAGTGTGTTAATATGGACCTGTGACTTGCCTTGCAGCTGGCACTATTGTCAGATCTGTGCTGTTATAGAAAATTAATCAACACTTTAGCTGGCTGCTGTTGTATTAGCATGCCTAGCATGCCTGATATAGTGAAATTCAACCCAAAGTCTTGGATACCAGCAAATTCTCTCACTGATTAAAACTTGTGTCTGAAGCTCACTGCATAATATGCCTTTATTCATTTCTTTATTTTGTAAACACAATTCAGTGGTGTGACTTCTACATAAGATGTGGTAGATCTGTATTTCTGTATCTGTATATCATCACTGCAGATTTACATTTAAAGTGGCAGAGGAATGTCTTACAAACATTACATTTAGGTTGTAATACTTGCAGACACCCTGCTCAGCGACATGGTCAAAGAAGATGCATTTCGTCCTGATCTAGAATTAGTATGCATGACTCATTTGAATCAGCAGATGCATGGGGTGTAAGTTTCGACTGTCATGAGGAATTATAAATGGAATCATGTCCATATCTTTGCCTACAAGAAAATATGTTCTTTTTTTTTTTTTTACTAGCCGATGGGCAGCACATGATAGTTGTGCATTGTTCCAAATGATTCAGTTTTTTTTGACTGTTTTGTCTTTGGGAATTTGGGAGTTTGCTGAACTGTCCCATGCTGATTGATAACAACTTTGAACCATAAATTCAGTGAACACTTACCCTGGGACAGGGCTAAGAGACGAAATAAAAAAATTAATTGGTTTGCGCCAAGCAGAACAAGCAGATCAGAAAATTCTTCAATTACAACACCACAATGACATTTCTAAACCAGTTAGAACAAAAAAAACAGGTTTATATTGTTGCTTTTACATACAGTATAATATAATCAATAATGTAATTAAATAAGGACATAAGATTAGATAAGGATATCAGATATGTTCACACATGCTGGCTTTGGAATTTTACTGTTTCTGCTCCAACATATAACTATGAAATATATATTCATTCATTCATTCATATTCAGTAACCACTTTTTCTTGGTTAGTGTCAGGGTTGATGCAGAGCCTATCCCAGAACCATGGGTGTGAGGCGGAAATACACCCTGAATGTGACGCCAGTCCATCACAGGTCACCATGCACACAGATTCACACACTCATTCACAGCTAGGGCTTAGTCAATATACTTGATTTTGGGAAGTGGGAGGAAACCTCAGAGGAATCTCACACAAATACTGGGAGAACATGCAAAAATCGACACAAACAGTAACCCAAGCTCAGGATCGAACCGGATACCCTGGAGCTCTTTTTATCAGCAACACTACCCAGCTCTACATACACATATTACTGATTGTCAAACAGTGATGATATTTGGAAATGTTCACTAGAATAAAATATCGTATAACTGATTATTAGCACATGCCAAGTTTAAACAGTAGATCATTAGGTGCGCTGTTTCACCGGCTTGCCCGAATCATCTTCAGTGGCTTTTAATTTCACTATTTCAGATGCACACATGCCACAGTGCTTTCTAAGCTTGCTAATGATTCTCCACTTATTCCAGAGATTAGCTGTATTAATGTGGTTTACTGACCCAGTGAAAGGCCTCCACTCTGTCGTTATTTTTCTCCACCTCACTATTGTCATTTTACTCTACTGTGATTCTAGCCACTTTGAAATTTGAATATGTGCCAATACATTTTAAGCTTTATTGTGCCATGTATCTTGGAAATGTTTTTACTAGAGGCACGGCACCTTTTTAAGTAAAGAAGAACAATAGTAAAAGGGAAGAGTGTTGGTGATTAAGATGACATTTATTTGTTATGTTTGAGAGGACAATATTATAAAATGGTTATGATGCCATTTAATTATGCGAAGTATGCATATCATTTGTCTTTATCAGGATATCATTTGGATATCACAGAGGGCTGGATGATTAGGTTATGCACATGAGGCAGGAAGGCTAGATGGGTTTCTGTTGTCTTCAATATACTGCATTAAGAAGAAAGTTTCTTGTTAGCATTAATTTCCAAACTGCTTCAGTACTAATTACCTATGTATCAACCCTGACAGATCTGCTAAGCTAAAGCTGGGTTGTGTTTCGCAAAAGCACTGTAGCATGTCTTAAAAGACAGTTCTATTAAAATCACATTAAGACTGTGCTTTTGGGAAATCATGTACATTTGAGCTTGTTATATCGTCAATTTGTGTTTCAATTTTCCAACTTCATTCAGGTACTTACTGTGCTCCAAATACCATTTGGCCAAAAGATTCTTAGGTTGTAAACGAAGATCCCGGGTGACCATCTGCTTAGAACTGGACCGGAATGGGAACAGTTGAGATTGGTCAATTTCTTTGCCCATCACTTTGAAAAATCCCTACTGCAGGTTTCTTAGAAAATCCATGACTTAATTCCAAGCTTTGTATGATTTCTCTCCATTCTCTGATTAGCAACTTTGAAAAACACAACTGCTGCACAGAGCACGGTTGTACAGCAGAGGCTGAACAGATTTACACTTTGCAGTTTCAAGTGACTGTACATCTTTGATCTGTGAAAAAATCAAGTTTTAAAAGGTGTAGTAGGTGTGATGCACTTCAAGCTGTGACTACCTTTCCCTATCAGTGACTTTATGGATTAGAAGGAGGGTTTTTAATCTTGCAGTACATGTTATATTGACTATTTATCACCTGTCCCTGCTGTGGAGAAAGGCAAAATTCTTGGCTAAGGATCTCTGAGAAGGGGGCTCGGAGGAGTAGAAAATTATCAGGGCTGATCTCCAGGCAGCAGCTGACCTCCAGTCTCCTTCACAGTAATGCTTTAATTGAGGCAACCCTGCCATCAGATTCTCTCTCTCTTTTTTTTGGAAGGGAACATTTTTCTTTTGACAAACCTGAAACAAACTTTCTGGCAAAATTCAAAGGGCTGTGGGTTGTTTTCTTTCTTTTTTTTTTTTTCTGAAGCAGGTCAGACCTCCTACTTTTTAGTAATGAAATCATGAAACCCTCAGGCAGGACTACGGAGATAAAAGCAGAGCAGAAAATGTCAATAGATGCATGCATTTACTGCTTGGTTGATTTTACCACATCCACCCTCATCAACTCCCATGCTTCCCATGCTGCATTTCACAGCTATTGAAATGTGTAGTAATGGAAAATAGTGTGCACGCTATGCATCAGCGCAGAGAACGCAGCATGGCCTTTTCTCTTGGGCCCTGATTCTGCATTTTTTTCCCATCTTTATAAACTTTTAAGTGAAACAGGAGATATATCAAACCTGACAAATGCCGCAAGATGTTCCATCCACAAACTGCATTTGCTGCTTGCCAAATACTCTGATAGCATTACTAGAGTGAAAATAGCCTGTTAATTAGACCGGATTTGTTAGTTGTGATATGCGCACATGGGTCTGCGGGGCAGAAGGGTATTTGTAGTTCATCATCAGAGAATCATGCAGTAATGTACTCCTGGCTTAGTTACGCTAGCCATGCAGTGTAAATCTCTGGAGGTTGATGCAGTCTGGTGCAGATCCCAAAGCGCATAATATATCAGCATTCTCGTAGAGTCAGACTATGATTCAAAACTTTGATTAATTATCTTGTCCCTCTGGAGTTAAAGGTGAATGCACTCGACCTAAATGTATGTGTCTCTTGGGAGAAAAGGTCTCGGTGCCAGGCAGAGAACTAGGCCAGGACAATGTAACTGTAGGTGTATGCCAATTAATGTCACCCTCACATGGGTCAGAAAATATGCGCACAATGTGTCACAAAGCTAACGGTTAATCCCTTACTGTGTACTTAACACACTTTACTTTTCAATAACTCAGGTGTTTTGTATTGTATTTTTCACAGCAAAGTCAGTGAAGAAGAGGAGGAACTCAATGACAGGCCATATTTCTCTGTACATAAGAGTCCCCTTGCTTCTGACACTGTACTCAATAAATTCATCGTCAAGAATATTATAGATTCAGGAATGGAAATCTACTTTCATGACCAGTACAGACCTGTTTGGTACAGTCCTGTTTGTATTTTGCTCACGTATTGAGGAATATTTTTCAATTTACCAGCTACAGGAAAGTGCGCTTGGGATTAATTTCTGAGTCTAACTAAATTAACTGGAAAGCTTTATGCTATCTGTCCTTAGCACCTTATTTTTCTTTAAGAGGTACAGACCTGAAAGCATGTTTTATTTAATATATATTCAATTAATCCTTTGAAAGAGTTGTCTCTCATCAAAAACATAAAATCAATCCGCAGGCCAGAACTTTTCCCAGAGAGAAAAATTATAAACATGTTTGTTCCATGGAAGATTTCCTTATTTACAAATGCCATTCTAAATTAAGACGTATTTCAGAATCGACTGGGACGTTTCGGTTGTGGAATATCCTTTGTTTGCACTTGAAAGCCAATAAATACTGCTGCTGCAACATGTTGGATCAGCAGCTATTGAAACTAATACAATTTAGAATGTTGCAAGTAGGCTTGAGATATGAAAAAAAGCCCTCTTTTTAAAGTTATACACACTGACTCCTGTAAACTCATTCGACTAACACTGAATTTTCCTTTCCTTTCTGTTTACAGACAAAAACTGGACTCGCCCTTTTGTATGATGAAAAGACCAGTAATACCTATGACATCCGTTTAAAGTTAACTAAAGAGATATTGACCATACAGAAACAGGATGTGGTCTGCATAGGTGGTGGTGCACATCACTTAAATGTAAGTACTGAGGCCTTGAACTGCACAAAAAGATTTAATTTCACAGATGCTTGAGCTGCTTTAGATGATTTCTAAGAGCCAAACATCCCACAATTTCAGCTTTTTTAACACTGTCTGAAGGACCAGTGCAGTGTAATGGGAGGATGGTTGTGTTACTGACAGATTACAGAGGATCAGCAGAAGGAGAAGCATTTGAATTTTTTTTATTTAGCATCCCAGTCAAGTGGCATATTCTAATGTGTACTTTTGTAAGCGTGGCTCACACCATCTTTCACACCACACACCAGTTGGCTTATTCTCTGTCCCCTAGTGCTGTCTATGTACACTGACAGAAACACAATTTAATATGCAGTAAGTATACTGAGTTAGTCACAAATATTCAATAACTCACCACCACTATTTTCATCAGCACTGTATTATCTAGTGATCTGTACTACAACCATAATTGTTCTATTTTCTTTCTGTGTTTCTAGAACATTTGCTGCCACTTATGATGGTTTATGATTCCATAATCTGTTTGGTTTTGTTCTGCTCTGCACTACAGTTTTTGTAGATTGGGCACCCTTACAATGCTGTTATTGTGTCGTAGTTGGTGTGGACTGATGTACTGTTCTGTGTATTTATTGTTACATACTGCATTTTTTATTTATTGTGCACATCTGTCTTACATTAGTTATACACTCTATAGTGTGTAGTCCTACTGGTAGTGCCTCTGTGTTGTCTCGGATATTGCACTATGGACCTAGAAGTACAATATTTCTTTTCACTGTAGACTTGTATTTGGATGGGGATGACAAAAATATACTTGAAATGTATTATTAGGCTGAGGGTGTGTTCAGGATATGCATATCCTCTTACAGTTATTGTTGCCTTTGTTAAACATGACATTCTGATAATCATGTTGCTTTTATAATCCTACCAACTAAATTCCCCTTTTTTAAAGCACAGAACTGTTGTACTCCGGAGACAGGCAACTGGAGGTCTTGGCCTGAGTATCAAAGTACGTTCATTTTGTCTGCTTTTTGAAAATACTTATGTTTCTTTATTATTATTTTTTTAATAAATATGGTTATTTAAAAATATTATTACTATGGGCTGTATTCAGAGTTGCAAACACATAATGTGGAGTTAATACTGAAATTGTGCAAAGTAGTATTCAGAACTCAGATGTGCAAGTTACTTGCACAGTTGCGCATGTGAGGATGGTACATGAGGTTCTGACCTTGAAATTAAGTCCATTTTTCTTGTGTGATACTGTATCTGCTCGAGTATTCCTCCGAGTGTGTTACACTGCCCTGTGATGCAGCATAAGCAGCAGCTCAAAAACATGTGGTTGGCTGCCTTCACGTGTCTCAGGGAAAGCACGTGTCATCCTCCCAGTCAGTAGATGTCACAGATAGGGGAGAACTAGCTGGTGGGTGAGATTTGACAGGTGACTAAATTGAGGAGAAAATGCTCCCCATTTTAATTTTCCAGAAAAAAAGAAATGTTGTTCAAGTTCTGTACATTCAGTTGATGCAACTTTCAGCAGTAGATAGTGTTTTCACCTCTGGCTAAGCTTTTTACACTTTCTAAGGCTGTACTTCTAGTTCATCCTGCAAAAAATAGGATGTACTGGATCAAGTGCTATTTTAGAAGTAGAGGGTGGAATAACAAGGGTGGAAGTCATATTGGTAAATTAAGACAAATTTGCAGTGATTAATTTGATAATTACTACTATTTATGCAGCAACATATTGGAAATACTGTATACAAGACTCCTGTTAGATGTTTATTTGAATGCTTGCCATCTTCTCATTTAAGAAACATTAAAGAATGTGATATGTTTCTTCAGTCAATGTTTTCCATCCCCAGTTTTTTTTGGGCTTAAAGGGAGTGTGTTTGTCTTTAAAGAGGGTGATTTAGTCATGATTGAAAAACATGACTTTCAACATTCCTAATTAAGAAAAATTTGGCAACCTTGGAGGTGTGAAGTACATGCAGGTCATTTTAATAATCTGAATGGGCTGTCCAGAACATCACCTTATGCACCTGCGTAAGCTGATTCTGAATACAGAGAACATTCCCCTAGTAAATATTGGTGTATCTCTTTAATGTCTTAAGCTTCTTAAGTTTCCAAATTTGAATATAGCCCTATGTGTGTATTTTTTTTTTATCAAGATTAAAAGCATATATGTTTAACTTGGTCTGTTTTTAGTTCTGGGACATATATTTTAAATATACTTGATTTAAATTTTGTCATAACGATTGTTATAGGTTTATAAGTTGTAAGTGATTGTATTCTGGTTATTTAATGTGTGACATAAATACTATGTTTAGACCTTTTCGTATGTTAATAACTTGGAGATTAAATTTGAGAAATAATCAGTAGTCACATACAAGACACATGGTGTTATATGTGCATAGATCTGTTTTGGAGATCAAAGAGAATGCTATAGTAGAGATTAAAATTCATTATGCCACCCAGAAGAAACTTGGATGAGTCTATAGAGTTGAATGATAGGTTATGAAGTGTAGCTTGTATAATCAGTGGGTGGTAGGTTTACTAAATCACCTGGAGGGAGTTTTATTTATTTCAGGGAGGAGCTGAGCATAAAGTGCCTGTGGTCATTTCGAAGATTTTCAAAGATCAAGTAGGTAAGGAACTATTGAGCTTTCCTTCCAATTGTTGTACAACTAAATTAGTTAAGGCTCAAGTGATTTCTATATGCTACCCTCCCACTATCAACACTGATTATCTCTTTTCAAGTCTATAATTTACAGAGACTGCAGTCTAGAGCCAAAACCCACTTGATCTCTTGAGGCAGACTGTTTAATAAGTGTGTAATTAGAGGCCATATGCTTGTCCCTTGTATACTGATGCACGTGCCAAGTTGTGGACCATATGATCTCTGAGCCATGAATTGGAATGCCTCATATATAGGCATGCAACATCAGTGAACTGCTACATTAGTTCTCTCAACCCAGAAATGATATTGTTCATGTCTGTTTTTTCCAGGTATTTATTCCGAGTCAGAGCTCTCTCATATGCAGAATCAATAACTTCGAAATTGCTGTGTGCCTTAAAAGTAGACTGGGTTTAGGCCTATATCATGTATCATGTATGTTTTCTATGCCTCACAAGAAGAACCCTGTAGAGTGACTGAATGAGCTGTACAGACTCATGAATCAAAAGAAAGAATATAAAGCAATGAGTGAAGTGATTATCCATAGTATCAGATCAGCATGACGCCGTATGCAGAGTTACAATACAAACATGCTATTATTTAGTCAGATTTGAAAACTTAACTCAGGGTCTTGGTGATTGGTCTCAGGGATTTTTGAAACCTTACTCTTAATGACTTTGTTAAGATGACATAACCAGCAGGAATGTAGTCTAACTTTTGAAGCCGTGTGTTTCATTTCGGAAAGCTAATGAAACTCAAATGTATTTGTTATTCATGATGAAAAATGAGCTAAATTTCATTGTTGTATGAATTTTGGCTTAAAGCCACTTTTGTCTAGCACTCTGCTAAGGGCTATATTGGCAGACTTCTCAGTCACCGGGGCTGATTGCCATTTCCATCACATTAGCTCATATGAAATGACTAATTGTATCCTAATGTCTCCATTAACCTTTGGCACCTTGTGTCTGGCCTGCAGCTGATCAGACAGGGATGCTGTTTATCGGCGATGCTGTGTTACAGGTTAGTGGTGTGAGTGTTAGCTTACTCTTATTCTCCACAATGCTCAGGGTCATAGGTGCATGTCAGAGCAAGGTGCTCTCTGCATCCTAATGATGTTTCTCTCTGATTCTGATTTTCTCAAGGTCAACTGCAGGTTTAACCTTTGATCTCATTATATGAATCTGAGGAATAAAAGTAATGAGACTTTTTTTTTTAAATGCACCCTTACTACCACAACCTCAAAACATTCTAAAGCATCGATCATTCTGGGATTGCTAGAATTGTGGATTTGAACAATAGTTGAAGTATTTCAATTCATGAACCGATACCATTCATACAGTTGATATTGTTAACACAGACAAGTGAAAACACTTCAGAAATGCTTTCGGTGAGAAATGGCTTGGTTTATAATTGATCACGCAAGGTTTTTTTTTTCTTCTTTTTTTTTTTAACAAAACAAAGTTACACCCATGTCTATTTATTATTCCTACAGTGAAACACTGAACTCTCCTTTGTTTTTGGTTCTGAGACTGCTCTTTTTTGCTTTACCCTTTTCTGTAAATTCTGGTTTGGTTCATGGGCCATTGCCCCATAGTGTACACGCTCACGTTACATTGCCGTCTTCATCTGCTCGCATCTGCTCGCTATATGTGGTAACAGATGTATAAATCAGCCTTTAAATCAAAAAATGTAAAGTGACCAATACACAATGATACACATTTATGGACTAACTGCTAGAAGGATGGATGTACAACTGGAACTTCACTGTATAGTATACTGTGGAGTAGACTACAATTTACTGCACTATTACCAGGTTTGACTATAACAGTGCAAAAAAAGAATCTAATTTATATTTAGTGTTTTGTTTTTTTTAATGAAAACTTTTGTCTCATGCAGATCAATGGCATCAATGTGGAGAAGTGCACACATGAAGAAGTTGTAAGTATTCACTTATCAGTTGTCATTTCTCCTGCCTGTGGTTTTGAAATGACAGTGATGGAGCATGGAGGATGGAGGTGCCTGACTGAACCATGTGCAATCTTTTAATATATAGAAATATTTATCTTTTTCATTCTGGTCCAAAACCACAACACATCTCCGTTAGGAAGACTATAATACCCTCATCTCTCTCTCTCTCTCTCTCTCCCTCTTTCTCTCTCTCTCTCTCTTGCTATTTCTCACTCCAAACAGCTGGTCTCTCCTTTCACATTCAGGAAGTCAAGAGACATGATTAATGATCTTACTCTCAGAAACCACAAGCTAACAAAGCCAAGCAGTTTCAGCTCTTAACAATCTCTTTGTCACAGATTGACCACTGATATTTGAGGGATTAAGGCTTGATTATTATGTGTGACTGTATGGTAAAGAAGAGACAGTGTCAGAGTCTAAGCTGTGAGTATACTAAGCTTGAGGGAATCCATGATTGCCACAATAAAAGATGGTCTTTTGTTGTAAATAAATTACTTGTCACTCAGATGTACAGACGGGCAACAAATTAAAGTTAAAATTGGCGGCTCTGTGATACAGTGGGAGGCATTTTGCTGTCATGGTTTGGGTTTACTTGTCTGCTTAGAGGGTAAAGTCACTGCAAATCAATACAAAGTTTTTCTGCTTGATCACCTTTATCCTATGATGAAACATTTCTATCCTGATGCATGTAGTCTCTTCTAGGATGCCCCACCTCCATCCGCAGGACATGAGAAGTCACTGATAGGTTTGATAATGATGAAAAGGATGCAAAACCTGTGCTATGGCCTTCATAGTCACCAGATCTTAACCCCGTTGAACACCTATGGGAGATTTTGCACTGACTTGTTAGACAGTGTGCTCCACCACCGTCATCAAAACACCAGTCAAATGAATATCTTTTGGGAAGAATATCTTTTGGTGTAATCTCTCCAGTACATTTCCTGAGTCTTGTTGAATCTATGTTATGGAGCATTGAACCTCTGGAGGCTTGAGGTGGCCCAACACCTTACTAAGACACTTTATGTTAAATTATTATATATTTATTGTACACTATATGGCCAAAAGTATGTGTACACCTGACCTTCACACCCATATGTGGGTCTTCCCCAAACTGTTGCCACAAAGTTGGAAGCACACAATTGTCTAGAATGCTGTTGCTTTAAGATTTTTCTTTACTGGAAAGGGGCCTAAACCTGTTTCAGCATGACAGTGCCCCTGTGCACAAAGTGAGCTCCATGAAGACATGGTTGGTGTGGAAGAACTTGAGTGTCCTGTGCAGAGCCCTGACCTCAACCCCACTGAACATCTTTGGGATGAGTTAGAATGCTGACTGTGTGCCAGGCGTCCTCACCCGACATCAGTATCTGACTTCACTAATGCTCTTGTGGCTGAATGGGCAAATCCCCACAGCCACGCTCCAAAATCTAGTGGAAAGCTTAGTATAACAGAAAAGAGGGACTAGATCTGGAATGGGATGTTCAAAAAGCACATGTGAGTGTGATGGTCAGGTGCCCATTTACTTTTGGCCTTATAGTATATCATCAAAAACAACAACAAAAAAGAAAAGCACTGCCTCAATCACTAATTCTTAACAAATCATGAATGAGATCTAAAGAATGGTTAAGGTTAGGGTTAGTCTAAAGGTTTTTTTTAAGCAGTTGTCAATTTCTAGAAAAACAAATTGCTCTCACTTTTCATATTTCTTTTCAGCACAATAATTATGTAACCCAGGAGAGTCCAAGATGTTATAAGTAAATAAGTGCAAAGTCCAAAAACCTGGATACAATTCCATAGCCAGAGTCAAAACATAGGCAAATCCATAAATCTAAATACAGGCAGACAGCCCAGAGTGAAAAACCTGAAGACAGCAGAAACACATCTTGGGGAAAGTAGAACTAGAAAACAGCTAGCAAACAAGGAGGACAAGAGTCATGGTTTAGAATGACAGTGTAACTGCATGTGATTTTGGAAGGATATTCAAAACAATCTAGACACAGGTGTTAACGCAAGCAATGGAGCATGAACCAGGCAAAGCAGAAAGGCAAACAGGAAGCTAAATGAAATCGTATTGTGAAAGGTTAGAGTTCTTACTTAAACAATATGAAGTCTCTTAATATCATAGCATAATAAGAATATTATTTGAAGAATTTTGCAGTGCAGTAGCCTCACATCTGTCACAGGTTGAGATCAGAGATTCAAATATTCTCAGAATGCATGAAAGATAAAGATTACATATTACAGATGAGTGAATGTAATACGCACTGTGCAGTGTCACTGACTTATCCCCAGGTGATTAAAAGGTGAAAGGAAAGCACATATTTTTAGGTCTGGATTTAGAGAGCAGTCAGAGCAGAAAGACCTTTAGTCATGCTGTATGAAAGAAGAACCCTTTTACAGCAATAAATGTTAACAGAATAGTTATAATTCTAGTAAATTCAAAGCCTGAAATCAAACCCATGTTCAGTCATTGTGAATTAATTAAACTCGTGATCCTTTTAGAAGCAAGACCTTAAAAGAGCCATGCATAGTTTCAAAGGAGGTAAGGAGGCTACGCTAAGTTTCTGGCAAAGCACCCAATTGGATTTAATAATAAATGATCATTTGTAAACATTGAACTGAAGGATGAAAATGAAAATGAAAGTAACAAAATATCAATAACAACTATGCAATCAAGAAACCTGAATGTAAGCTAAGCATAGGCCTGTTTAAACATTTATTTAACAAAAACCCAAAGAGAGGTTGGATTCCTAATATTCTCTAAAATGCTGCTCTAGAGTTTAGGAGCTGTACAAGAACAAAAGCCCTTCCACCAGGTTGTAAGTGATCCTAGGGATTAGCAGTAAGCCTGCATCAGCTGTGCAAAGTGGTCGGGAGCTGCTATAATGCTTCAAGAGATCAGCAAGATATGCCTTAGCAATGTCATTAAGGGCTTTAAATGTCAAAAGCATGACTTTATAGTCAGCGTGATTTTGGGGTGAGCCCTTTGTAGAAATGCTTGATAAACCACTTCTTATTAATCATAGACTAAAAAAATGACTTGACTAGATTTAGTAATTCCTCTGTTTATGGTTTTGATCAAAGACTTTTAGAAGATTCTCCATAGAAGACAAAATGTATTGGCGCATTCTGAAAAGCATTAGGCAGCTGTTTAGATAAAAGGAAGTACTGTGAATTACTTGAACACAGGCTTTTCATATATTTGGACAGTAGTTTTAAATCATGTGCATAGTGGATGATGCAATGTGAAGCTACCAGTGACTGCGGGGGTAATTACGTGTCTGAGCAGCAGTTAACTGGCCTCTCAGATCACACAAAAAGCTTAGCTGAGGGTACAGAACTCTGTAATTTTTCAAAGAAGTCATATTGAAATCCATCATGAGCTTGCATTTTGATATTAATAAATGAACTAATTCAAATGCTGAAGTCCTTTAAAGCCAGTTCAGTGTATTCTCATATTATGCATTTCCTTTAACAATGTCAACTTTTTATCATGTCGACTGTCCTGCAGTGTTAAGAGGATATTATTCTCTATATCTGTCTCCCACAGTGCTCTCACTGCCTCTCTTCTCTCCTTGTCTCTCACTTTCTTTTGTTTCCTGGGCAGGTTCATCTCTTGCGAACTGCTGGAGATGAAGTTACAATCACTGTGAGGTACCTCAGGGAGGCACCAGCCTTTTTAAAGCTCCCATTAGGTGAGTTCGCACTGCGCACCTTCACGAGCATTCACAAGCTCTGCAGGGGGGTTACAACAGCTCTAAGCTGCTGTAGAGCCAAGACCCTTAAAGGAAATGTAGTGCTGCTATTGAATTTGGTTGCCAAATCAAACTGTGTTCATCTACAGTCTCCATTAATGTGTCTTTTAAAATATTTCAGAGCTGTTAAAAATGCTAAAATGCTAAAATGCAAGAATGGTTTTATTGCTTACACATTATAGAAAAAAAGATCCATTTGTTTAGATTTACTGGTTCAGTTGCTGGTTTTACTAATGACAACTGATTACAGTAGTAAATCTAGATCAAGCACACAAGTAGTGTGGTTCTATGTTGAATCTTAAACAGTCTGGGGTGTTTTTTTCAGGCTCTCCAGGACCATCCAGTGATCAGAGTAGCAGAGCATCCTCGCCACTTTTTGACAGTGGTTTACATTTAAATGGAAATTTAAGCAACACAGTAAGTGCATCTCTGCATACACTATTCCGTCAGTCAGTCCTATACAAATGATCCAATTCAAAACAGTGGAAAGTTGCTTGAATGACAGGTTGTAAATACAGCATTAAAAGAAAAATCCACCCTGACCAACTTGCATATTAATCTGGAATTATCATATCATCTGAGATTAATTGAATGTAATGAAGTATTGAGTTGACTGCTATAGTTTAATCTTTCATCAACTTGTTGGTATATTTTCACTTTAATTAACAGTTTCCTACATTACCCACAATGCTGTTCGGCTAGCTGTTTATAGTGGTGCCAGTGGGAATTAGCTTTTGCTTCATCTCTAACTAAAGTGACTGATGCAGCAGCGCTATAGTCTTTTAGTCTATCCAGCCCTCATCAGTACACTCTGCACAAACACAATAGATTCCAATGCTTCAACTTTCATGCTAATACTGCTATCAGTGCCGTCGTGCTTGTCATTTTGTAGATCGCTAACTAGCTGAGCCAAGTCTCTGCCATAAATCAGTGTGACTGCATCATATAGTTGCAATGCATTACTGAATTTCTCATTAATATGACACTGAATGTTGCAGGAGCTAACAAGGAAAACTGATCATTATCCCTTATGTTTGAGATCATTTACGTATTTTCTCCTATTAAACATCATTGTGACTGAGCTACCAATGTCCCCTCCTGTGATGTCAGTGTGGCAGACAACTGCTTTACAGCTCCAACCAACAAATTACCACCAGAACCACTAAACATATCATATATTTCATGTACAGATTATTCAGTAAGATTATTCAGTAAGAATTATTACCACTGCCATTTTGGTGTGTTCTCTTTATACCCATGAGACTTTTTATGGCTTCAGTAAATAGTAGTGAAAATCATGAGCTGTTACTGGCCAGTATTCCATGCATGAATCTTTTTCCATTGTTGAGAGGTGTGAATGTGATGGCTTGCTGAGATGCGAAAAGAATTAGCACACATACAGTATCTCAGAAGACTATAATCTACCAGCTCCATGAGGCTCTAGCTGTGGGACCAGACACCTCATCCATCCCATAATGTCACATATTAATGTTATGTAAATCTCAGTGCCCGAACCATGTGAGTTCATTTCATCTTTGTTTAGTAAATGGAATTAGACAAGCAACCTACGTAGTAAGACTTAAAAAAAAAAAAAACAGCAGGCCATAGGGATTGCTGTGCTGGCATTCCTACAGGGCAGGGCAGGTAGGTGACAGCTTATCAGGCAGCTTATTATCAAACAGAAGGTGTCATGTGAAGGTGAGCATGCCATGCCTACATGATTCAGTGCCTCAACGCACCAAGAGATTCATTCACATGAGTATAAACACATGAATGAACATGTTGAATCTGCATTAATCAGCTCAATCATCAGCTCTGTTCTTTAGAGGTACTGTATGGGCGTCCTTTGAGAGCATGAGGGTGTGTGTTTTAATGAAGCCGTCTGGATGAAATATGCTCGGCATGACAGACGAAGAAGAATGAATGGATGGCAGGCTTGTTTCTTGTTTCTCTCTTCATAGAAGACAAATGCTTAAAAAATCTGCACAGCTGGGCTACTCCATTATTAAACTGTCACTGTATCCAGGTAGCAAACATGGTAGGTAAAGATTCAAATCCATTTCTTTCATTGACGCTGACTCTTTTTCTCTCTCTTGTTTTCTCTAATTTTGTGTTCAAGGAAAGATTGTATTAAAACATGAGCTGTGGTTGTCTAATTGCTGAGTCAACAAAAGTGTTCTCTAAATGAGGGTTTTTGTTAATCCTGCTTTACTCGTGATGCTTCCTTCCCTGCAGGTGATTAGAATTCGCAGAGCTTGTCATTCCCTCTATGCTCCTCCGACATTGAGTTGATTGACACTGTTTTGCTTTCACAGCACCCGGGGATGAGCACTGATTCATTTACATGCCTTCCAATAATTAGTGTTGCATCTCTCGTTGCCTCAGAAATATCTTGTGGTATGGCAGGCAGCCTGATATGAAGGACAACAATGTCAGTGGTGCTGGGATTTGGTCCGTGCTAGAGAGCAGACACTTTGTCACCATAATTCATCTTGACATGGTGACTATATTTTATTCCTTGTCATCTCGGACTTTAGCACAGCGCGACATGAAAGTCAAATCAGGTTTAATTATCCAGTCTTAGTGTACATCAGAAGTGTATCTCGCTTGAGAAAGTGCCTAAGATGTCTAATTGGCAATAGCACCGAACTTTAGATTTGATTACCAGTGTTGGAATTCACTTGGACAGCCCTCATAAATGTAATGTGATGAAATAGCTGCAGCAATGTTACGTGTATGTATAACTGCATATAATCTAATTCCCTTACTAACATGTTTATATTTAGGTCTAATAGAAGTGCAGTCTGTAATGTATAACATGTCATTTCATGGTGTTGTTTAATTCAAAGTACACACATATGACTCACTAGTGATTTGAAATCTAGTGAAAACTAATAAGACTTATCTACTATGCTGGAGAATTTTTCCCCACAACAGAATGACATCTTGTTTTATCACAGCTTGTCAATGTAACCATGCTCTATACCTAAGTCACGAGCAGAACTTCAGGCAGTTTTTGGTTTCTGGATGTATTTTAGGGAATTTAAATTGCAATTCATGACAATAGATTGTAGATCTGTCTAGCAGTTTTTTAACCCTTTAAACTTCCTGAACCGGTCAGAACCCCTGACTCGTATTCCTCATTATATGCAGTACTGTGCAAAAGAAAAACTCACCAAGGTTGTCTGAGACCAGAGGCAAGTGTGACAGCCAAAGCCTGCAGAAGAACTGTGTCAGGTTCTCCAAGATGCTTGGAAAAAGTCTTACCAGCAAAAACTGTACCACGATGTACCCGAGAGAAATGATGCAGTTTAAAAGGGTGTTTTTTTTTTTACTGTTTACCTTACTTTACAGTACTTTTTTAAATTTAGAAACTTTTCATTTCAGTAAACTCATTAGCATTAGTTTTTTTTTACTCATTCTATTAGCACAGTACTGTAGCATTCTGCATTAATACCACTGTAGTTCAAAATAATTCATAGTAGTTACTGAACAATATGTTACTACATAGTAATCTAGTATTTTAAGGAATTAAATTTGTTTTTCTTCCCTTGTAGATGCTTTCTGAAGTAAGAGTACTTCAGCTTGAGAACAGCCCTTCAGTCCTCTTTTCTCCCTGTGATTTAGTGTTGAAGCAGAGAATTGTGCTCTGTGGAAGTAATAATTTGAGGACTAGACAATCTCCACTTTTGAGTCAAGTTAAAGTGCTAGAGGTCTGCACAGAGCCGCAATTTACTGGCGTTTTAAGAAAAATGTTACTGATGTCTAAAAGCAAACAAAGATTTTTTTCGTGGGGGTAAACTAGGCTGGGAGATTTACATCCTAAGCATGCAAATCAGCGCCACATGTATATGCAATGATATATATATTACAAACTTTTGACTGTTATTAAGAGGCTGCTTATGAAAGAGGTTTTAACACAAATCCTAAATTCTTCATAGCCTTAGGCCTAGTCTGGGATTTTGTTATAGCTGTTTTATAACTGAAGGCTGTTTTAATGGTGAGCATGAATAGCCAGCACACGCCAATTTTTTTCAGTCTTTCTTCTCTTATTAATCTTGAAAAGCTTCAGAGATCTCATGCTGTTTGCATATTTGCAGTAAATATATAAAGCGCTGCCCTGCTTTTCAAAGTGTCAAAATGTTCTCATTTAGTAAATACACTAGGATGGTGGTACGGAAAGAAGGCAAGGTTTATTATCTAGAGGCAGCATGCGGCTTCAGTGATGCTACTGAAGCGTGCGACCCAGTTGTTGTTTTGCACTGATCAAAGTGCACTGAAGAGGGGCTAAGATGAACTTCCCCTCCTCTCATGCTCATCGTTTTGCCTGTCTTTCCACTTCTTTTTCCTCTCATTTATTCTATCTAGGCGCCGTCTTCACCCTCCTCACCCTCGGCTAATGAACCAAAGTACGAGAAGCGCTGGCTGGACGCCGTCTCCCTCCCCCTGTCCATGGCTCGAGTCTCTAAACACAAAGCTGGAAGCGATAAATTAAGGTGCGGTAATCCGTCGTGATGCAATTCCAGATCCAACGTGTGGCACAACCTGGCCAGTTTGTTGGTTTTGCAGGCATTTTTCATCTAAGTGAGCGAGTGTTAAGTCCAATATCTATGCAGCGGCATGCTGTGTCTGAAAAGGTCACTGATGCAGATCACAGATAGAGGGGCACCGAGGCTTATAAGAAGTAGCTCTAACTTTGATAGACTGCTGTTGGATTGTAGGAAAACAACACCTTCATTCTACTGATGTAGAACTCACAATCAATTAAGTAGAAAAATAAATATTTAAAATGATTGCATTAAAGTTTTAACATCATAATGTCAATATGTGAAATGTATTCCCCATTCATAATTGGGAATGATGTCTCTGAGTATATTTATATTGTTATCACGAACTAATTTTATTTAGTCTTCACTCACTCCAAAAGTAATCTCTGATTATTATTGCTTTGCTCCAAGCATTTGGTTCTTTGGATGCCTACATTTCTACTGTTTGACACCAAATTGTTGGCTTGAAATTAAAGTGACTTGTGGGCTTCACAAACTTGAATATATACAAGCATATATTATCATGATCAATTATTTATATATAGATTTGCAGTAGCAATGGATAAAGCTTGATGCTATCCATTATTATCTGTTATTATTTCTTATAGGAGGACATTTTTCCCTTCATAAACATTGGATTCTAATCAACAAACCTGTTTTGGAAATTTACCTTTCTACAGAATCCAAATCTAACACACCTGCTCCACATAATCAAGCTACTCAGTTACATGGATCTGGTCTGTTGGATTAGGATGGTGATCACTGCTCCAGGCTATATAATGAATCTTAATCTGTTTTTTTGTACCCTAGCTAGCTTTGGCTTAAATTCTAATATCCATGCAGATTCTCTTGATCACTATTAGTCTGGGAAACCACAAATAGATGTATTAGTTTGCTTCAGATTCTCCTCATACTTTCATTTCCAAACAGTATCCCCAGAAAGAGAGATTCATTGATTTTTATCATTTCAAAACTCCTTTTTGAGGCTGCCTGGAGAGATCACATCACCTTTTTTTTAGACCTGAATTCTTATGCCTTCCCACACCCATTCCCACCCTATTTGTTTCCACTCATTCTGTCGTTCATTCCTCTGTTAGAGCCCTTTCACAATGCATGGCAAAGCCCAATAAAAATGCACTTCTCCTGACTAATGGATTTTTTATTGTGTTCTGTCACTCACACAGACAGTTTCTTGGTTTCAGAGGACTTGACTGCAGCCTCCTGCTAGTTCAAGCAGAACATTACATTCTCCAGGCAATTTCTATCAGAAGCAGACCATGCAGAGAATCGTTCTACTGTACTCATGATCGGTATTAATTTAAATTATGGCACATTGAACAATGATTTTCAGAAGAAAATATGAATATATGAGTCTAATTTAGTGACACATTATGGCATTTGGCTGTGGGAGTATGCAGTATGGCCAAAAATTTCGATCACAATAAAGTTTAAAATTACCATGGCATTGGTATATACTGTATATCATGGTATTATATGATGTCGCTGAAATTTTGTGAACAATGAAAATAGGTTAATTGTACCAAAACCTTTTAAAACTGTACACTATAACTGTGAAGCATTAAACTCGGTCATCGTTCTTAATTTCTTTAATTCCTTGAGGAACAGATACTAAAAATGAATAGCTTGGCTGTGTCGTTCATCCAAAACGTTATCCAAACTTGCTCAGTTTTCTAAGCAAAAAGACCAATATTAGATTAGCTTCAGCTTTATTGTCATTGTGCAAAGTACAAGTACAGAGCCAATGAAATGCAGATTTTCCACATATCCCAGCTTGCTAGGAAGCTGGGGTCAGAGCGCAGGGTCAGCCATGATACAGTGCCCCTGGAGCAGATGTGGGTTTGGGCAGTAGCAGCTTGACATTGCTGGTGCTTGACTGTTCAGCCACCACTGCCCACCACTGCTATGCAAACAATTCACATATTGGGCAGCTCTAGTGCTGTGCATTTCTTCCTGTTTCTGAATGAGCATGAGCTGCATGTATTTATTTTGTGGATGTAGACATTAGTATGCTCTAATAATGAGCAACTTTTGTAGTCAGGGTTAACCATAGATCACAGATTACACAGTCATTGCACTGTAACGTTTCTAATTTCTAGTGATTATCTTGTACCATGCTATTGTCAATTTTTTTTAATGTATTGCACCAAGGCTTTGGAAAATGCTTCTGTATACATGTATGACTTGGGATGACAGTAAAAATCTCTAATCTACTTATTACTATATTAGCTTTTCCCATAAATTTAAATACATATTGACAGTATTTTTGTCTCTATAACACTTCATTACATGGATACTGACTAATGCCAGGACTTTGGAGGCGAGTGTAAAGGAGTGAGAAGTCTTTGAAATAGAGACAGCATTAGTGATTTTGAGCTGCTAAGCAACAGGGTGTACTCATTGTTGCACACAACCAGTGTGGATACCGCAGTATAAAATCATTTATGTTATTATTTTATACTTTTACAGATTTTTTTTCTCTGTGACTTTCAGTATCTTGCTTTGTTGCACCATGCTCTGTGGGGATTATGTATAATACGTTGTTATCTCACGTAAAAATGTTCCATAACAGTAAAATGCATGGACAAAATCTATACATTAAGATGAATTGCAACCGATATAATGCTCACCTCTCATTCATTCATTTGTGTTCAATAACTGTTTTATACTGATCAGTGTCACTGTGGTATAAATTCATACACTCATTCACACCTAGGGGCAATTTTGAGTCACCAGTACTGGCATGGGGATTTGAGAGGAAACCAGATAACCCTATTTATTTAACTGTATATTGAATATTATATAATTGTATATAATTTCTAATTAACAATCCTACAAATACAGTTTAGAGTAGCATCCAGTTAAGCAAGCAGGAAGAGCCATTTTGGTCATTGCTTCTGAATCTTCTGAATGTTCATGTTTTTTTTTTTTTTTTTTGGCCTTCTTAGGTTACATTATTAAAAATACATATTTTACTTTTGAGAGTTCATTCTCTCAATTCTTGAAGACCATCATGATAAATGCAATTGCTCAACCATCATACAAATGCGTTATGCCACTATATTCACAGTCACTTCACCTTCTGTTGAATACAACTGACAGCCGTCATTAAACAGTCAGTCCACCAAATCAAAAAGTAATTCATCTATACCAGGTCGCAAACACACATAAATGAAATGTCAAAGCCATCACATTAGATGTAGTTGGTGACAAGACTACCATATAATATATATATTTTTTTAATGAACACATTTCAGTTCAATAAAACATGCTAGTAGAAGCTTAATAGAAATTAACCGCCATATCTGAACATATTTCATAGTGACTGTTTTATCCAAAAAGTGTAAAACAAATTAAATATTACCCTTCTATACTTCTGAGAAATGATCTGAATTCTGGTAATTACTATAACTATTTATTTATGCACATGGCATGTAACATTTTATTTAATTGTCTTAATTGCCTTAAAAAAATTTATTACTGTGGTATCTGTGCTCATCTTATATGCCACATTATCATCTGCCTACTTATGGCTGTAACTCAATTTGCTACAGAGACCTGCTCATCTGAGGCCAATGGATTTTTCTGTGCTTTATATTAGCAAATAGACTCAATTCCACTCTTTCCCCCACTCTCTCTTTCCCCACATCTCTCTCTCTCTCTCTCTCTCTCATCCAACCAGGTCAAACAGTTTTGAAGTATTTGCCTTAGATGGAGCATGCACCAACGTTCTACAGTTTTGCACAGCAGCAGAAAGTACAGATTGGCTTCAAGCAATATCAACCAATATTAATGATCTGACCCAGGAGTGTGTGAGTATTATGTATCAAAACACTGATGAGTATGCTTATTGAATAGTGAAAGTCTGCATGAATATGCTCTTCCCTGAAAATATTAGTATTAGACACTGGAAGCTCAGATAGGTGAATATAACACACAAGACAATTACAGCTAATGCTCTTTCTCCACCCACTGGCATGGGGTAGAGGCTGGTGATGAGAGAAATTGTTGATTATAGCAGACAGAACAGGTAAAAGCAGCCCATTATTCTGTTTGTGCTGAACCTTAGACACAGGAAGTGAGCAATAACATTGAAAGGGCAAAATTTCAACATCACGGTCAGTTCTGTGCAGTACCCTTTTAGTGCACCTAGAAAGCAGAAATGCCAGCATTCCCACAAATAATACACAGTTCCATTGCATATAAACTTTATTTTCTGCCCTGTTTTTCATAATCTTGTGTGCTTGTGCCGAATTCCCCTGTTGCAAGTGTTCAAAACCAAGAACTAAAATCCTACAAGAATGTTGCCTAATGATCTCATTTCCTGTGTAGCGTGTTAATTAGAGCACTGATGATCTAGTGGGCCTTTTCTATAGCCGAGCTCAAACATGTTCTGATTTACTGCCACACAGCTGCCTGGCTTACATGCAATTACTGCCCTTACGTCAGCTAATTATGGATCCAGACACTGATTGCTAAATGTTCAATTAAGTGATGATTGTATGTGCGAGTGGGAAACGGAACTCTGACTTTTATTGTGGTGACCTATAACCCATAAATAGAGTGTATGAAGCTTGGCTTGTCACTTATGGCTTTGTGGGATTAGGAAGAGGTTACTGACAGGTCCTGACCAGCAGTCCAGTGTTGCTGAGGTTATTACATGAGAAATTAGCTTTGTCTTTGTTTACGAGCTTCTGTCAATTATTTTTTGAACCCATTTTTTGTTACTCATTAACAAAAGATGGGATGGGGTGAATCAGACAGGTTTTAGAGTTGCAAAAGTTTTTCAGTTGAACAGTGTACAAGATTTTATGAGACTAGAAAAATTCTGTGCTCTATCCATTTTTTTTTTTAAAGCTCCAGGCTTTTTTCCTACCTCCTACCAAAATTGTTTGATTGCAGTGTATGGTAGATTCTCCACAAAGCAGACTTTTTAATCAGCTAGCTAAAAGCTGACCCTCCTCTGTAATAGATCATCTGAACAGCACCGAATGTGTTGGATACTACAAGCCTATTTACTAAGGAATGAAACACAGTTTATAGGAAAATAAGCAACAACGAGGAGTTTGATGTGGCATGATGCAGAATAGGCTTACAGTAACTACCCCAAATATTATTTTCCAGCAACAGCATGCACCAAACTGTTTTATTCCACTTGTGCCAAAGCAATTTGCCAATTATTACAATTTTGACTTTATTAATGAATGATATGTCATGCTTTCTGTCAGTTTTTAGTTACATTTAATGTGGTGGAATGTCCGAGAGACAAATCAGTTCCTGTTATTCTGTTATGTTGTAGTTGTTCCCTCACTCATTTATTATTAGCCTTAGATTTGTTACTTTTAAAAAATATATAATATATTAGAACAAACACATTAATGTAAACCTGTGATTTTAATTCCGGCTGGCACTATTGTCAGAGCTGCTGCTATAGAAAATAACAGTATTATAGAATCGTCATCAACTTCTGACCAATCAGATTTGAGAATTTATACCACTGCTGTGGTATAAAGAGAGATATTGAATTGGAGGAACATGGAGAAGGTTATCTTCATTTGGTGTCTTCTCTGAGAAAACTCTTTGTTTGGCTGCACTTCAATGCAAAGAATCTAGATTAAGGGCTGATTTCCCTGACATGGTAAGACCCGAGTAACTGTATACTTAACTATATGCATCAAATGATAAAATCATATGATAAAATGAGCAGGGCCAAACTTATGAATAATATAACAGCATTTTCTTTTGTTAATGATATGATATAACTCATTAAACTTTAAGAATTCTTTGTAACTACATAATCTTTCCTGTTATTTTTATTGTAGTTAATGAATATTTAATAGTAGTTACTGATCAGTATGCATTAAATTGAATAACAGTGTAATGAGATCAGAGTTTAAGCTTAGATTCATAATCACAGCTTCATAATAATGAGATGAACTGTAAAAATGTTTCCTTTTTTCAGATAAAAACTGCAAACAAATACTATTCTCCTGATGAGCAGGTATGCCTTTATTACTGTGTGCTTCTACTTATTCTCTCCATATTCAAAGTGTTCTACATGTGGGTCAAAGACAAGAAAATAGTTCATCTTGCACTGTAGCACCCCTAGCATTCATAAAAATGCTTTCAAGCATTAAAACCTATGATGTTAGAATAGTACATATAGTAATAATGTGCACCATTATTCTGATTAACAGTTTTGCTCTTTAGAACCTTCTCTCTTAATGTGTAATTTGGTTCTGTGAAGTAGAGTGCGATGATATGATATTCCTGTGTATGACTTTGTTTTTTTAAATATGATTCATGGAATCACAAAAAAAAAGAAATCACCCTCACATTATGACATATATCATCAAGGGAGAAAAAGGCTCATACCGATCAAATTTGTCTCTTTCATTCTATGTTCAGTTATTATTTGAGTTTTAGCTGTATTGTTACAATTACATAGGCATCTGTGAATATAATATTATTTGCAGTTGCTTATAAAAAATCAACCTTATATACAGTATGCACTAGAAGTCAATGGCTGGTAGTGGAAAATGCTGATGTATGTGCAGTGCTTGATGTGCGAAACTCTTTCTACAGTTTGTGGGAAATTGATTTTCAGCCTGCAAATGTTTCTCTGTGCAGATCATCCATATGGGTTGGGTGTGTGAGCACCTCCACAGGAGTGATGCCAACCAGGTTCAAAGCTACAAGTTCCTGGCATTGAAAGGCTCCTCTCTCTACATTCTCAGGGGCCCTCCTGTAAGTCCATAACTCTGTGAAGTAAAAGTCCAAACACTTTCTGCACCAATTATAAATCATAAAGAGTAGAGTACAACCCCACCCAAGGACACTTTTAAGCCAAGGGGATAGGGTAGTCAATCTTGTGCTTGGCTACGTTCCTTCCATAAACATCTTTTAGGCAGCTCTGGTCCTTTGCAGATGTCAGCGCATCCTTCATAGTCATATATAATGAGTCCATTAGTTTTAATGGATTGTACAGAAGAAAAGCTATTACCACCACTCGTAATAGGACATAAGTTATTTGTGACAAATGTTTTATCATTTCATTTCTTCCACTGAAATGCAGCTCATTTGAGTTCTAAAACTCTCTGCTGCAGTAATACAGTGACAATACTTTGACTTAGTAAATAATTATGTTTTAGATTTATTATTAACAGTGGCATAGATGATCAACATGTGGATGGATCTGGATAATGAAAAACAGTTTATTTATTGTATAAGTTCAGTGATAAATCAGTATATCTGTGTCAGTTCAGCACTTGGTACACACTCAGAATAAATTGTTATGTAAGTGTTTCAGCTCTGTGGGTCATGCAGAAGCATATTGAACAGATATGCAAATTTGCAGATAAGATTTGCTGAGCTACAGTTCCACAGAATATCAAAAATGGTCTAAAACTGAAATTGCTAAGCACCTCAGTGCGGAGTTTTCTTTCACTGTACTGTGAATGTTGTATAAGAACACTCAGTGCAATGTTGCTTTTTTCCCCAGGCTGGTGCATCAGAATGGGCTCAAGCTGAGGCCACTTTTAACCTCTGTGAGGTTCTCTTTAAGGTTCATAAGGTAAAGTTCTGTGTTTATTATTAGCATTTTATGCCAGCAGCAGTATGTGCTAATGGCTGTTCTGCTCATGAGCAACAGGGTCACCATAAATGATCATGTAGTGTATAATGAGTTGGCCGTGTTTCTCTGTATAGCTGTGGATAGCTGAGGACTGCTGGATTCAACCGAAGCTGTGCGTGGGCCTGCAGCAGGACTGTGAGCTGCGGGACAGCGAGGGGTTCAGCTTTAGTGTGTTGGTGGGTCATGGGCAGAGCTACTGCTTCAGTGTGGAGCTGGGTACAGAGCTGGCACTCTGGGAAAAAGCCTTCCAGAGAGCCGTCTTCATGGAGGTGCAGAGAACAGGGGTGAGTGCCATGGATTCTGTGGAAAGAAATCTCAAGCTGGTGTTTAATGATATGTATTTTCTATAGATGCTTGGCAACTTTATAATGTCTGAACGTCTGAAACAAACAGAAAGCTGGCATTATTAAATAGACCTTGAGGGTAAGAGATAAAGTCATTCTTCTGTATAAAAAGAGTGTGGCTGCATACATGGACAGTAAATAAATATATTTTTTTAATTCTATACTCTAAATGTAATATGGGGACGTTCTGATCCAATACTGAATTTTGGCTTGAAACACTATCATGCTGGAATTTTCCGATCGAATTCTGATCATCTTTTATTCGATAGTGTATTATGGTGACTGCCACGACATAGATCTTGTGTGTGTTCTCGAGTATTCACAAATAAAACCAGTGATTGACAGACAAATAATAAATGTGTAAATGAACTTTTTTTTTGCTTCATCAAATACAAAAGTACCAATAAACAAAACGTAAATTCTTCAAAAAATAAAATAAAGCCATACTCTTCATTTATTGTGCAGTCTAGGTGTATTTTTTTTTTAAATTCATTACCCCATATTAGCTCAACAAAATACACTTAGCACACGTGACCACAGTGAAGTTGCTTTACAGACACTGCTGTATATGCTGCTATAAAAGACTACAATATAATAGGAATATTTCAAAATGCCTTGTTACCTCTTTTAACTCTACTACTTCTACGCTGCTACTGCTACATGATAACCTAGTAGTTAAATCATTTATTAGCAAAATACTGTTTTATGAGGAAATGTTTATTGCATATCATCAAATGATAGCTCATCATATCAAACATTAAAAAAAGGCATAGTGTACATTATAAGTAGGCCAGTTATTACATAATAATCTAATCACAATTAGAATGAACCATTTTTTCATGTAACACAATAATATGTATTTCAGTTGTAACTTAGTCACACTTCTTAAATCTTGTTATAGACTTGCATGAATAAAGAAAACTAAACTTTTGCAGCAATACACTGTTTATTATTCAATAACCTGTTTGTGTGTTTTGGTAATAATTTATATATTGAAATTATTATCTGTGCTAATTTACTTGGATGTTGATAAATGTCTGTTTATGTGTATACCTATCAAAATTGTGACAGATATAATTATAGTGTGGCCTAGTAATTCACTGATGAATCTAGCCAATAATTAAATATTAAGTTTTTTCCCCTAATTTATATGGTATGTCATGCTGTTTTAGGTACAGTGACCTCTTAACATGAAAACATTTGTATTACCATTCCACAACACAATCACTCAGAATAAATGATACAGTTAGTTTTTCATTTACAAGTGAACCATTGCTTTTAATTATCCTGGCAGTCCAGAACAGAAGTGTGGAACTGGAGGCAAGCCTGCTTTCCCCCTGTGATTTGTTCCTTTTTGAACATTATTATTGCTTTAATTAAATTTCACTAAAGAAACTGTTTTGTAAGACTTACCCTCACTGAGCCGTTAAATTGCCTCTGCTGCACAAAGGCTGGCAGCATCATTGGTTTACTGACAAACTCCAGCAGGATAACTTTTGTAAAGTGTGAGCTACCTTAAGTTCGGAGGTGAAGGATGTAATCCTTAATCATTCATTAAGGCCAGGGAAGGTCAAACACATAACTTTCTATAGCTCAAAGCATAGACTGCACGCTTAAATTAATTGATGATAGTAAACATTCCACACTGTATAGAATGTATAGAACTCCTGGTCAAACCTTTGCTGAATGGATAATTGGCATCTCTTTCACATCATGTCATTCTACAAGACGTGAATAACTGGGCATACAGAACTACAATGTTGGAACTCATACACTGCTCGTGGAAGAGTATACGGTGGGATTCTAGCATTAACAGTCTTTTACTGAGATATCACAGAGCTCACGTGTACAATAATGAATGGTCTTTTCTTTTCCCAGGCTTTAGATGATAGCCACTTAAGCTGTCTAGCAAACCAGCACATAGCACTTATGTGCTGTAAAACCTAACATCTTAATGTGTTATGAGAACATAAATTGAAAATTATTTCAAACTAGCCAACCAAGCTGCATATTATCATGGTTTGTTTTCATCCAAATTCATCCAGGCATGCTTATTAAAGTACATCTTCAGATGTCAGGTCAAGGATTTAAAAAATGGCCAGCAGTGGTTGATATAATATTCCTTATTCTCAGAATAGAAATAGAGGTTGAGAAAAGGCAGCTTGAAGCCTGAGGGCCATGATACTTGGTACCCTTAACTAGAGACATTTATAAATAATACAGAGGAAAGAAGCTGTCAGAAAAGATTAAAATCCATATAAAACAGCACAAACACAAATACAGCATGTGTAAACCCTTCCATATTCCTTGCTGTGGTTCTGCAGTAATGTTCTTTACAAACCCCAAGAGATTGTCTGCCTCCTTCTCTGTAAAATGGTGGTTTTTTTTTTTTTTTAGCTTGGTAGATCTGTAAGACGGCAACACTAGAGGTTTGTGAAAGAGCATGACAGTTATAATAATCACATTATGTTCTGTGGGGTTTTCAAGTGGTGGAGTCACAGTGAGTTCAGGGGCATGATTCCTCCAAGTTCTCATTCCTTCCCCTTTAATTGTGTGAATAGATCCCAAGACAAGCTCCTAAGTGAAGCAGTTGAAAAGTTCACATTAGATTTAAAAGTAGAATGAGGTAGAAGCTGCTCTTTCAGAATGTATTAACTGAGATTAAAGACTTGGTGCCCTTAATCCAACCAACAAAATCCCTGTTATCAGTATGCAAAACTGGAGTCTTCAGTGGTCCAGCTGCATGTAGTGTACTTATTTGGATATAAATATGTTTAAGGACTTCATTATACAATGTGTGAGGCTGCTTTGTAAACCTACCACTTTCATCATGTCACAAACATGTTTATTGGGCGTAATTAATTAGGATTTTACTGCTTGATTTCATGGCTGAGTTAAAGAGCAAAGTTAAAGCTCCATGTGGTTTGGTTTCTGCCAGTCATCAGAGCTACATGAGTTGTTGATGAGTTTATTCTGCATGTGTGAGCATGCCCAGTGTGAGGATTATCCCTAGGTATTTTGCAGAAAAGGCTTGCATGTGGCTAGCTCATTGCTTTAAACAAAATGGAAAGAGCAGAAGGAGGAAAAAAGGCACCCAGGCTTATTGTTGTAAACTTGAGGCATTGTCCTATGAGGGGCTAGTGAATGTGATGGAGAATTTCAATTAGTGAGTTATCCTCTGTTCTCCAGCCAATTAGTGAAACCTCCTGTGGTCTGTAATAAGTGCTTAGCAGTTCATATACAGCTTGGGCTGCAATTCAAAAAGGTACAGTGTGAAATAAACATGAGCAGCAAGGGGAAAAAAAAGACCTTTGGGTCTTTGTCCAGTTCATTTAAACATGATGCGCTTGATGGTTTTAAGGTCAGCGTGTTACACAAAAGGTCATTCAGCTGTATTGTTTTCTGTCACCACTGAAGTCAGATGAGGTTCAGGTGCTCTATAGTTATTGCAGCAACAAATATGCATGGCTCCTAGTTTTCAGCATTAAGAAGACAGTCAGTGTTTTCAAACAGGGCTGATCAGATCTAAGCTTCAGTCAAGCTGACGGGTAGATCCTAAAGCGCTCCTCGCTATGTGTTTTCTGAATTCCCGTAGGAAGCTCTCCAATTAGCTCTGTATAGTCTGCACTTTACATGTCACAGACGGTGCTCACACAAGGCGACATCATGCTTTTCCTGTCAGATGAATGTCTCTTGCCTCATAAAGCATGGCAATGTGTCTGGCAATGAACCCCATTTCAGTTTTTGCTGACGGGCACTGCGATCAAGGCCATTAGCACTCCATCCCTGTGCAAAGGGAAACATGCACATAAAGTGCACCAAAATCTGGCAGGCATTACAAGATGCCAGATTTAAGGATGCTAACATGCATCTACTGATGGAAATGTAGGTGTTCTGACATTCAAGATGATTGCTTTCCATTTGCAAGGGAATAAAACCATTGGGGTGGGGAGTGTCAAATATGCAGCAGCAGAGAGCTACAAGGTGCTGCCGAAAAGGTTCCTGTAGTGGACAAATGCTTTCAGAGAACTGCATCTATATTAGAGTTTACAAAGCCATTGGCTATGTGACATATGCTTTATAGCTATTAAATGAAAAGTAACAGGGGCCCAGGAGATAATGTGTGATAAAGCCAGCATGAACTGACATACATTCCATATTAGTCAGTGATATGGAACAACATCAAGAAGTGATGGCTTGTAAATTTTAATGGCTTCACTTTAAATGCAACAGATTTGTTTCTGTTACAGGATGACCAGAGCACTGAGTGACCATAAAATCTCCACAGCTGACACCTAATTGACCGAACCTGGCCACTAACACCATAGTCACAAATTTCATGCATACAAATGTTTCCTCTCAGTGGAGGATGTGATGGTCATTTAGAAACCGAAGTCAGCAGCAACTCAGTAGCAGCACAGCTACAGCGATAAAAAGTGCTTATAGAATCCGAACACGATGCATATTAATCATTTTGGCTAAACACAAATGCCTATTTCTCTGACTACAGTAATTATGGAGTGAGATGTTATTAGTCAACAAAAGAAGAAGAAACATGGTTATCAGGGTTTTCACTACTATCTTCAGTCCGTTTGCTTTCATTCTCATTAACACGTCGCTCATGATTTTGCTGGAATGCAAGAGAAATGTCTCAAATAAGACAACACCCTCTGGCAATGTGTCCTCTAAGACAGATTATAACTAAATTGTTCAGTAAGAACAATAACTAAATCGTTCTCTATTGACTTCATAATATATTCATTAGATTTCAAACCCGTTGATTTTTCTCATTCCCCTCTCTGCTAAAGAGACAAGCGCTGGGCAGCTGTTGCCATGGCGACTGAAGTCTACCTGTCCTCTTCCTGGGGAAAGTGACAAATATTCACCTATTTACATCAGCATGAATGAAACAGTTAGATAATATGGGCAGGCAGTAATGACCTAGTGCACTGAAGTGCCTGATTGATATGTTGTGTTTCTAATTTTCATTTCAAATGCTTAACATTAACTGCTAACTTCTTTTTCACTTCATAGTCAAAAACCTACATGTGCAGTAGCCAAGGAAAAATACTGTGCTTTACAGTCGACTTTGAATCCGGCTTCTCCTGCTCTGAGAGCATTTCAAAGGTAATAAGGACTAAAAATATGCTGGTCATGACTCCATCTTTACTCTTGGTGACACAGGCCTGTGTGCTACTGGAGGGTTTAACATGTGCTAATTTTGGCCCATAAGGCAGGAGATAGTTCAGAGCCTTCAAAGCTTCCATAGCCATCAGCTTGTGCTGAGAGTCTAATTAAAATACATTTCCAGGCAATTTTAGCCTTATTATCAAAACATGGTTGGATGAAATGACTCATTATTAGATCTGGATTATTATAAGCTTGACTTATAAACCAGTCTGAATATTATTGGCCTATACAAGGCTGACAGGCTGTTCTAAATCTGGCCTGCATTGTTAATGGTTTGAAACTAATTTGCATTGGAGTGAGTGTGTGTTAGCTGATTGGTTTTGCTCTATAAGGCGGCCACAATGACTGGCGATGACGAATATGCAAACGAGGCCCGATCAGGCTTTTCAGCAGCTCTTAATGAGCTGCTTTCACTACAGACTCCAGCTGTCCATCTTTGTTTAGGACATAGAAGAGCTCTATGCTCATGGGCTGGTACATCAGTCCATTTGCAGAGTCCCTCTATATGAGCCAGGCAATTAATACAATCCATTTTGAAAAATAAAACAAGGATGTGGAGTGAAAAATGGCCACGAATACAGTAAGCATCCAGTGCCAGCCGATGCAATCATAAGTACATATTTATTCAGCATATGACATCAACATATTACTGCCTGAAGAGTAAACAAACATCACCTTTATCCTTTTCAGCTGTTCTTCTGTTCTTGATTAATGGCTTCCTAGAACCGAATATACAATCCCACACAGTCATAGATAGATTTTGTTGTATTTATACAGGAGGAACTGGGGTAGGGAAGCCTTTCTGAAATGGCAGTTCAATATCCTGCAAACAAATTCCAAGACATTTGTCAACTTTAACTTAGCTTTAGCGTTTCGACCTGTCTGCTTTATTTGATTTATTCTGGTCTTGACTTCCACAGAAAGTCATTTGGAGATATAAATTTTCCCAACTGAAGGGTTCCTCAGATGATGGAAAGACAAGAGTAAAACTTTTATTTAAAAATTCAGAAAACCAACAGATAGAAATGAGGGTAAGTCTTGTATTTGCAGTCCATTAATGCAATCTGTGCCCTCAGACCTGTAGGATTTCAAATGACTTTTTTAAAAAAGTGCAAAATTTCTGGTCAAGAATGAAGTATGATTATTCATAATTTTTATCATTCTTTAGCAGATGAGAATTAGATGGCTTGTTAAATATTGTTAAACATCTCGACTCATGGGGTGCCCTTGCTGGTAAACAGAGAACAGAGAAAATGTTGGACTTTTACTGTTTACTGTGCATTACTGTGGAATCACCTAAAATCCACCATCCAGCTGATTTTTCACAATTGCCACTGCTGGCAAGCAGTTCCTGACTACACAGCCGATGTTATTACACGTACATGTACTCCCCTTAAACCTGAAATTGTGGAAATGCTTGTCTTCCTGTCTTTTTGTAGGATATTGGTTCTAGACAATTAAATTGTTTATTGTGATTTTTTTTAAATGGTAAAGTGCAAGCAGGGAAAAATCAATATTGCACAAGCCTAGCATGTGCGGTTTGTGGCAGATGTTACAGCTGAGCAACACTAAACCTGTGGCTGAAAGAAGAAGTTTATGATCATAAACTGCTGTTGAAGCACATTATCAGTATCTTAAGGGATCAATAATGTTCAAGTTCTACTATGTTCTACTATATGTAGAGGTTGAGAGTCAAACCTCTGCTGGGCCTGAGCAATAAGAACCAAACACAACAGTTTTGTGGCATCAGAGCTGAAACCTGAGGTACATTCAATTTAACTAACACAGTTAAAAAGATAGAACCCTCTGTTTCTGTAGTGACCATCCAATTTTGGTGTCACTGACACTTTAGGATGTGATGAGGCTCAGTATCTGTTTTTATATAAATGTCTCTGAAGTGAGCTTTATTGCTATGACGGCACCGATGTCCGCTGAGCCTTTCAGGTTGTTCATACCCTCTCCAGCTAATGATAAAATGGTCACTTTTTCATATTTTGGTTTTCACACCCTTGAATGTCAAAGTTCTGTCATTTAAGATTAGTTAGCGTTAGTATTTTTCAATTTTTTAATACTTCACCAGAAATTTTGCACATATACATATAAGGAATATTGTGGGAATATGTGGATAATTAAAATATTTACTAAAAATGATCTCAATCTGCAGTACATTACATGCATCCCATTGTAATTGATCCTAGAAAGTAAACCTTGGTTTAATACGTAAAATGGTATTTTTGAAGATCTGTTGACTTTCTCTCTTTTCATTGACCTAATCAGGAGCTGGAGTTTGCTAACCTGACAGCTGTTCTTCACTGTATCCACTCCTTCATCGCTGCCAAAGTGGCCTCAGTGGATCCACTCTTTGTCAACAATCAAAGCATCACACGAAAGTACATGTACAACAGCTAGAAACACAAGTGTTGTAGGCAACATGTACCATCTCGTCTGTGGTTTCATCTACTATTTTATGCACAATATCTATGAATATATCTAGTTCTTGTTATTTTTGTATGACTCTTCTAAACTAAAATGTTAAAGAAAAAGAACTTTTGGATTAGATGATATTTTGACATGCACTGATTAATGGTTTGGTACTTGATTATCCTGTCTTCACTGGTCTGCTTAAAATGAATTCATGTTGATCATGTAGCAAAGCAAATGTTCACATGTAGTACATGGCATTATGGGTTTGTAAATGCATGCATTGCATTTAACACTTTACAGACCATTACGGGTGAACCTTGGAAGAAGTTAATTCTGTAATATGAACTTCTGTCCTTGTGTCTTTATCTGAAGTTATTGACCGATGATTATGATTATCCCTAAATCAGTGTACAGGTTCAACTGTAAAAATATTTTTTTCATGATTGCAATCTCCATTATTATACTTCGATCTTGTTTTATCAATCTGCTGCACAATAACTGCAACAAAGCCTCAACTTTTAGCAACTTTTAGCATGAACTGAAAGTCACATAATTTTGTATTGAAGTGTCCATGATTTTCACATTTTCAATCTAAAATTCCTTAACAATAACACATTTCACAGATTTGTAGTATAGCCGTTTGATTAAATAGTAATTAGATCATGTAAGGTCGCCAACTACCTTCATACAAAAGTTTCTTTCTCTTTCTAATCTGTGATCAAATTGAAGGCCCATAATTTGCCACATTGTTCTGTATGGTGTTATTCAGTACCTTTCCAAATAAAGGAGCAGTTAATTAACTGTTGACAAAAAGGTGTATGATCTCTTTTGTGCCCAGATCTCTTTTGTGTCCAGAGTACTGATAAAACTTTTAGATGTTTAAAACTGACAGGTCTCTTTGTACTGTCTCTGCTCATTGTTCATTGCTATGCTGATAATTAGTGCAATTACAGAAGATAAACACTAATGTCCCATGCAGTGTGAAATTAAAACTAGGCTACATTAATTGTTCTGCCTCTGAACTGACTCTGAATTTCTGCAAAATAATGTACATCATTTTAAAAAAATTTAGTTTAATTGATCCTATTTCTTAGATTTTAGTTGGCATTACAAGCTCGGAACAAAAGGACCATCTGAAGCACTTTAGAGTGAAGCAGAACAGTGAATTCTAAAGTAGCAGCGCTCAGTTCTATTCAACTCCTGCAGACTACTGGGCAAAAGGAAGACAACTACTTGAAACTGAAATTTTCTGAATAGAAGAAGGCTTAAAGCTGTGTTAAAATAAAACAGCATTTTTAATTTGCATTACAACCTCAAAAGAGATGACAAGACCTTGCTAGGTGGAGCACTTCAACACGAGTGCCTTACTGTTAAATTATGCACACGCCTTCACACAGGAAACATTCCTGACTGAGGTGCTTGTAATGCAGTGCTCAGGCTTTATGTCACATGATGCAAGTTACGTGAAGTTAATGTGCACAAGATGATGCAGAATAATCACAGTTCCAGTTACCTTCAACAACAGCTAAACAGGGATGTGAACAGTTGGATTTCTTAAATCTCTTCAAGGGCTTCGATATTAGGTGTGTGTGAGGTTGGATGGATTCATGCAGGGGTGGAAAATGCATTTAAAGTACCCATTATAAGTCATGTAGGTCTCTTCTTCTTGCATCCAGCCAAAGACTCTATGCTATACATCAGTCAAATGGCCTCGGTTTAGCATTCAGTCATTTCAGTTTAGCATCCAATCAAGTTCATCAGTGTAGAAAAACTATCAAGAATTGTACCAACTTGTCATCTGTGGTGATCCTCTCATGTTACATGATGTAGTTAGTGCTATAGCTATCCATATGCATCCAAAGATGGATAACCAGACTGTAGTGTTGACCTTGAGGATGAACACCTGTAGCCCTACCCGCTCTCAGTAAATTGCTTCAATATGCTGTTGTAAGCAAAGACTTGTATAAAATGAGGCATGTCCTTGTCTCCCTGGAAGGCATGAATGGCATCTACTGTAATTTGAAAAAGCATGTTGATGTAAGTTGTGCTAATATATGCTAACATTAACTGGCTTTATTTAACTAGCTTAGCCTGTTTTCTTTGCTAATGCCAGGTTAGACTAGCATCGATTCTAGTAGTTAATATATCTGGTTAGGTAGCAAGCCAAATTCTAGCTAATGGTAAATATTGGTTATTTACAGGATAGAGTGTTACTTCTGATTAATTCCTTATCAAACATAGCGTTAGTCTTGCATATGATCAGCTTATTACAGTAACTTTATAGAGATTGAATAATGTTTTCAGGCAAAATGGCATAGTTGCGTTAAAATAAAAATCAGCTTCGAACAGTTTCAGATAAGTAATAAATGTTGCTTTTCAAATGAAAATACAACATTAACTTAATTTCTTCAGTTAGTGACAAATTTGACGTACATGGCAGTGTAGTGTGTATGTTTGTGAGGCTTCTACCTACGTAAGCTGTGCACTTGAAGAGCAGCAGAAAAGACTACGAAATCAAGTGGCTTTTGTGTGGAGTCAGCAGGGTATGACTATGTCCTCTTAGGAGGAGAAAAGTCCAGAACAGAGAGATGAGTGAGTACACATAGAGAGCAAGATACCACATCGAGAGACATGCAGTAAGAAAATTTATTTTCACATTTTATTTCTATGAGCCTAATTTCTACTTATTCATAAAATGGTTTGGGTGGTAAAATATTCTGTGTTAGATTTCCCTTGATGTTAAATATATTAGTTAACATGTGATGCAGAAACAGTTATAGCATATATATATATATATATAACATTTATAATCTATGAATTAGGTTGTCTTCTGTCAGTTGTAAAAACAATAGTAGAATTGTAGCAATAATGGTAAAATACTGTATATAAATGTATATTTCTTTCTTTTTTTACATATAATGTGTCTTTTTTTTGTTTTAGCTCTATCACAAAGTTGAACTCTACACCCAGGCTGCTACTTTGCTGCATTTTGCTTTCATACACATCTGCAGCTACAACTCCATCTGAACGTAGGTCATGTTTTATTCATCACTTAGTATATACCTGATTAATGTCCATCATACATCTTACTTTATTTTGCATATTAGCACTGCAGCTAATAGCACAGTGCAAAAGCAGTATCATAAATAATCACATGGGGTACATAGAGGTTTAAATCAAATTCTCTGTAACCTGGGTGATAAGATGTGCTTTTGTGACTGTTCCTGGTAATTAGCTGAGGTCTATATTCATCTTCTAGCAGATACATTATAGATTATTCAGCCTTTGCACATTCACATTCATAAGGGAATGAATGTGAATAAATGTTAAAATTTATCCATAAGAGATTCTTAAATTAGCTGTATATACTGGAACAAGCAGGGTAAGTTATTGTATTGAACATATCTTGAAAATAAGCCAACTTTATATACAGTATAATATATATAAATCTGCATGGCCATTAATTAGAAAATTCATAGGCAAATTTGATTATGCATTGATGTATTCAGTGAAAAAATTAGAAACCAAACTAATAACTGACTTAAAGCATTTATAGAGCATTTTTGATTAGTTTGCTGCTGTGTTGTTCTTTTTTTTTTGGTCAGTTTTAGAAGATCTTAGGATATATGCGATATTGTTTAAGTATAAATGTCTTTGTGTTTATACAATTTACAGACGAGTTGAACGTGGGATTTAGGAAGCCTTCTTTCATGCATGCAAAGTACAGTTTAACGCATTTAATTCATGTGTTATTATTTAGTGTCTGTTTGTTTTACCATTGAAATAATATTAAAATATTTGATTCTGTTCTTCCAAAGTTTTATGATACAAGAAAGCCCCTTTAATTAAACTAGCAGAATGAACACACATTGCTTCAATGATCAAACATTAACTATTATTAGCAGTAGTCTATTATTATTATTATTATTATTATTATTATTATTATTATTATTATTATTATTATTATTATTATTATTATAATATACCCTGTCCAGCTTTAACTCATCAGCAGGTCCTAACTTCCCTCACTCACATAAATACATTACTTTTCTATAGTTTCAGTGTAGTTACTTAATAATTAATACCAGTTACTGAATAATAAGCTATAAAGTATATTAAAAAGTACATAAATAAATGAATACTAATCAGATTTTAGGTGTATCATAATAACTAAATCATGATAACTGAGTCATTTTCCTTTTCACTGTATGTCACAGTGGGGATTTTTAACTTCTACAGTTTAAGTCCCCTAAGACATAAGTGTCATCTTTGCATTTCTCAGAAAAACTAAACAAGCCTGAAACTTTGCTAATATCCTCAATACAAGAGAGTCTTCAGATGGTCAACAGCGCATTACATCAGACAGCAAAAGGGTAAACAAGACATTTTCTTTGGCAGAAATTGCTAATTATGACTGTATCTTAAAAGAAAGAAAAAAATAGATTTACAGTGCCTTTTTTTTCTGAATAGCAGGAATCACTCTCAGCCATCCTACGTGCAGATGTTTGCTTTCTCCAGGCAAGCAGCAGCAGCAGGAAGTTATGAAATATCAAATGCGGCAGAGGTCTTTCAAACCACTCTGCTACTTCTGAAGAAAAAGGAAAGTAGGAGGCAGAAAAGATCTGTCTCTGTTTCGGGTAAGATTCTGTTTCAAGAAAACTAAAATCATACCTTCATTTATACTGCAGGCTAAATTTTGGTATTATGGGAGACTTGTTCATTTTCATCTCTTGAGAATTACCTGTCAGTGTCCTATGACATTATACAGTTCTGAAAACCTGTGTAGTATTCTAGAAAAAAAAATTCTAGAAAACAAATTCTAGAAAAAACAATTCTACTTACTTTGTTTTTCAGGATAATTATGAAAACAAAATCTTTATAATGTATCCCATGTGAATTGAATTCACCCTGTTGTGCTGCCATTTCCTGATCCTGGAGATCTACCTTCCTACAGAACAGTTTCTGCTGCTATTCTAACAAACCTGCTCTGGCTAATCAAGCGGACAGATTATCTGGAGCAGGTGTGATGGCTTAGGACTGGAAATGAATTGAATTGGAAGGCAGATCTCCAGGTTGGTGATCACTGTATTAAGTTATGCTGTATTTTGTTGCCATTATTTTTCCAAACTATAGTGCTTAAGTAAGGAATAAAACATGACAGGGCATGCTGATATAGGAAAATAATCAGTGATGGTGTGGTGTGATAAAGCCTGATGCGAAGAGGAGTTCCTGTTACCACCCTGAAGTTGATTATTTTCCAATAACACCATGTTCCAAAGTGTTGGATTCCTCTTATATTACAGCAGTTTGTCAGTGAATACAATTTTTAATTTGTTAATGATGGACAGTTTATAGTTACATTTAATGTTCTGTGAGCCTAGTTAGTTCCTGTTATTGCTTATATTATAACAGCTATTCTCTCTTTTGAAGTTAATAAGACAATAAAGCAGCTTGTTGTGCTACTGTGAAACCGGAAAGTCCTCTGTCCTGGAGACTCACCCGTGGCAGAAAACCTACTGACCGTTCCAAAACACTGACACTGGAGCTCCTGACACTCCTTCTATAGATGTTAAATAAACATCTCCTTACAGAAAGCTTGATCATATCAATAATTAGATGTTTGTCTTTGTTAAATAACCTCTAGTAGTTAAAAACATGTTTCTTATTACACTTAGATTGTGTGGAGTGTCTGTCATACAAGTCCTTGTCAATGAGCTGTTACTGTAGAAATAATAGTGTATTAACACAAGTGCATTAATATAAACCTGTGATCTGAATTACAGCCTGCACTCTTTATCAGAGCTGTGCTGTTAAAAAAATTACTCAACACCTACTGACCAGTCAGATTTGGGAATTTAACAGCACTGGTGTATAAGTGCAGCATGTTGTAGTAATAGCATTTAGTAGGTGAAATGTCAGACTGACTGTATGCACATTTAGTTAGAAAGGTGTTACATTAATCCCAGTAATGCATTTTGTTTAAACAAGAAAGGACCGTTTACTCAAAAGAAATTGAATTTAAATCAATCGATTAATTAGCTCAATTTTTTAGAGCTTCTGTCCCTGGAGGAAGTGGAGCTAATAGCAAATCTATCCGGGTGTCCTCCACCCCTACATCCATCCAGCTGTCCCATAGGAGGAGATTCCGAGAAATACCGCACCATCTCTGGAGTGTGCAATAACAGGTAGCTGGCTACTCTTAATAATTCATCCATAACACACTGCACAATACCCATCTCCCAGGCTGTTCTGAAACCATATTAATCAGCCCTGCGCTTGCACTCATGCTAACTGGACCCTGGCATTTTGTTGAAGCAACAAGGCCAAGTTGATAAGATGAGCCATGACAGATAGGATAGGTCAGGGCTTGTGGAGCGGATAGAGGGTATTCTATTTGCCGCATGAATGTGAGAGCAACTGAAGAAAAGCACTAAGCAGTGTGAGAATCATGTATTACTGCACCAACTGTGTCTAGCACACAAGGATATGCTTGAAATCAATATTTAAAGCTGCTTCTTTGGTGTGTGGCACTACAGAGTTCAGACTGAGCTTCTCCATAACATAGAACACAGTTCCTTTAACTCATAAACTCCATCATTATTTAAAAACTAGGTTTATTAGAGAAAGTATGGCATTTTTCTTTTGTTCACTTGATTGGAATTATTTAAGAGATAGCACAGTAATCCAGCTGTAATCACATACTTGTATGTATGATTATAATTGCTATTTCTATGAAAGCTCTAAATTAGGCCTACAAATAGAATAATTACTCTTTCTCCAATTATTATTTACTCTTTCCATCCTGAAAACATGATTATACATAATTGTAGAAGTGGACCTCTACATGTAAATATTGAATTGCTTTCACAAAAATGCTTCAAAGGGCATTGTGTATATATGTGTGTAAGTATATATGTTTTATGCCATTCTGCTCATATGTAAATATCACATGAGCGACAGTGTCTCTCTTTGCCGCACAATATTCAAATACCTTTGTTTTCCTCAAAAAATGTGGTGCTACATGTCATGAAACATTTCTGAAGCAACATACAAATGCACTTTGTTATTCAGAAATAAACCTCTTTGGGGAGCAGCCAGCACGGTCTTGGCCAGATGGCTCCCAGCAGAGTACGAGGATGGAGAAAGCCAACCAAAAGGCTGGAACATTGGGCACCAGTACAGCGGCTTCCATCTCCCCCCTGTAAGCTACACACTCATGCTCACTTAATCATGAAAAAGAAACATGAAAAACAAGAGTACAAGAGTTTAAAAATATTACAATTAAACCAATTTAACAAGATATTTATAAGAGCTGGTAATTAACTGTAATTGTAAGCCCCAGTATTTAACTCTGCTTTACTTTCCTGTCACTGCTTGTGCACCCAATTATAAACACAAGCATTTTACTCACTTCTGGATTTTCTGACACTTCATCCTTAAAGTTTCCACCCCAGCTGTTCTATCACTTTTGGCACCTGGCGTCTGCCATCAATTTTGTATAATGTGTCCCCTCGAGGTTCACCCTGTAAACTAAAATGTATTTTTTCCAAAAATATATCCCATTGGGTCCATTTTATTACATTTCCAGACAGATTGGGCAGTAAAAATTCATACTCATGTCTTTATGGCTGTTAATTAGACATTTCTTAGACAAGGTCATCATAAATAAATAGAAACAGAAATATTCAGATGATTTTCTCAGAACTCAGAGAGATTGAGACTTGCCCAGAACTTGCACTGTGTATAGGTTTGTGAGATAAATTGTGTATAAGATGTTATGTTTATAAGATAAGGTAAGATAGGATAGAACTTTATTCATCCCAAGGGAAATTCTTGAATATCATATAATAGATAAATGTGGGAGTATCTCTGAAATAGATGGCTCAGGAAGTGGAAAAGTATATATATATATATATATATATATATGTATATATACATGCCATTATAGCAGATCTCAAGAAATATATATATATATATCTTCTTGAGATCTGCTATAATGCCATGTGCCTGTCTCCACAAACGCTTCAGTAGCACAACCACTTTGATCACATACAAAGTGGGAGTATTTCTGACATGAAACCAAAGAAAAGCTGAAAGTGGGGGCTGATTTCACTTATCATTATTATTTTTTTACAGGAGTAAACCCTACGCCTCAGGATTTTGCCTCAATCCTGTTGAATATAGCAGACATTTAGGATTACAACAGATTCAATCTTCCTCACAGTAATACATCTGAAGTGTTTCAGCCTCTAAAAAAAAAAAATCTCAGTGGCCTTTCTTGGTCATCTCTTAAGTAAATGGAAGACTTAGTGTCTACATTAAAATGTATGAGATGGAGAGAATTATTTATTTAGAACCAGGCAGAGACCTGACAGCTGAAGAGAGAGACTAGAAAAACAACACATAAAATTACTAAAGCATTTTTGGTCTAGGAGCTGAGAACATTAATCATATTAGTCTTGTCTGATTTAAACATCACATCAATCATATTTTAAGGTTCGTGAAGTCAGCAACAAAATTATGCAAATCTCCAGCCAGTGCCGCTTAGAAGATGAGGCGTATTCCCAGATGCTGGTGGACTGGGGTCAGTATATAGACCATGACATCTCCTTCACTCCTCAAAGCACAAGCAAAGCCGCCTTTTTGGAGGGACTCAACTGCCTACACATGTGTGGAAATTCCAATCCTTGCTTTCCGATTCAGGTAACATCCACACATAAATGTCAGCAATCAGACAAGCAAAAATGCCACAAGATGGTTTGAATAAAGTATTTTCAAAAATGACCTTGTTTATATGACAAATCCAGCACCAACCTGTCAAAAATAAAGGTGTCGAAAAATGGAGCAGTGGTTCTCAAAGTGGTCTGTGAAATGCAAATAGGGGTCCATGATTTTTTAAACATTTGTTACAGTGGTAGAAATCACAGTCCACTGTTATCAAAGTTGCTATAAATATTTTTGTGTTATTGTTGTTATTATTCTATTTGAGTGCTCAGTTGAATTGACTAGGTTTAATCGTAACTTCAATAAAAGAAAAAGAAGTCAAAAAAGAAAAAGAAGTCAAGCCTATATATAAATAATCCCAACTTGGACTTAATGTGTTCCGTCAGTTGAAAATTTAGGAATAAACAGCCAGAATATTATTGCAAACATTTGAATAATGAGCTTGATATTTGAATATTTCATAAAATAAATCTGTACTGAGGAGGTTCATGGATTTTTAAAAATTTTTATTTAATTTTTTTTTATACATAGCTAAATTGGCTCCTGTCTGCAAAAAGTTTGCAAAAAATCCTCTGCTTTAGTGCCATAGGAGGAGGTCAACATGGAGGGTCAACGTTTTACAGTTCAGCATCCTGAAATCATAGAATTGTCAGACAAAACCTTATAATTTCACTGTCTAAAAAATGTAGAATAATGTTTTTGATATGGCCAGCCTCCTATTACAAGGTGTGAATGTATATGCCACAGTTCAGGGAAGGTCATTTTAAATGTTGGTTAGAGATGTGCATAGTTGGAGGATAATCAGTATCTGTGACAGGAGCCTAAAATTAAAAAGTGTATATCTCATTGATTGCTTCTTTATCTCTGTCAAACCTCAAACACTGGTGAAAATAGCAAGCTTCTAGGGTGAGTGTCTTTGGACAGGGATACGTTTCAGACTCCTTCAGGGCAATGACTGCTCATAAAAATAGAGTGGGAAATTACAGAGCAGTGTTATTTTGTAACTAATCTCAATATCCCCAGCCAGAGGCAAGAAGGCAAGCACCATAAATACACAGAACAGTGGAATTTATTCACATTCATGCTGACCTTGAGCGCACACCAGACTCTAAATACCAATATTATGATATTCATCAGGATAAATGATCAATAAGAAACAAATAAAAACACATTGCTGACACATACGGTAGTGAAAGGCACTGTAGGATGTAAGTTTCCTGCAGGTCTCAAGAAACCGCCTTCCGAATGCTGCAGAAAATGCAATCTATAAATCCAAGGCGCAGCTCAAAACAAATAATTCAGTCTTTGTTGAGCTATGCAGAATGCAAATAAAACCCATCATACACAGCTATAGATGTATTTCTCTGAGCATGCTGTACAGATCAAAACCAAGCGCATCTTCAGCGTGCTAGCCTGCAGCACTGAAAACTGCCCCTGAGCAGCAGAGCTATTTTAGGAACGTGCAAGCTGTGTTCCAGAGAACAACTTCACAGCAAACAAACTATAGAGCGAAATGAAACGAATGTGACCGGCCAGTAATCTCTGACTGGAAATGGCCCTTTGTCAGAATCGTTGCCCTGAACCTCCAGGCTGGAGTCATGCTAACTTAGCTGTGGTTTTGGGCACATTTACAGAATCTTCAGCTCTGAAACCAGATAGGATTAAACATTTTAGAAGAATATATAAAGTGCTTAAGGGAAAACTGCATTTAAGGAGCTGATACTGTCAACTCACAGTAATACAATGCTATAAAATGGCACTGCTGCTGTGCTTTTCATTACATTTATTTATTTCTGGTCAAGCTACACTACATCTGAATCCTATTCTAACCTTTGGAAATACTTTTTTTTTAAAACTTAAATGCCAAATGAAAAATATTCTAATGGTGTGCTTAAGATATAATAACTTAGCTGCCTCATTTACCAAGTGCAAATATCATACAAAGGATATTTTAACTTTAATGTCAATTTAATTGACTCTGTAAGATCATAGAGAAGTAGATGAGGCAGTGTTTACAGGGCTGAAGGGCAAACATGGACAGTTGTGTGATAGTTGTGGTGACAGTTGTTTAGAGAGGAAACAATTAGACGTTAAGAAGGAAAAAAGAACGAGACATTTCTCTTTGAAAACGTAATGCACTCTCTGTGTCCTTGTATTTATGTGTGTGAGTGTGTGTGTGTCACAGATTCCTCTGCATGATAAACTGTTTGGAAGCAAGAGCTGTCTCCCATTTTTCCGCTCCGCACCAGCCTGCATAAGTGGCCCGACACACACTCTGCACCCACAACAGATGCTGCAGAGACAGCAGATGAATTCAATCACTTCCTTCCTCGATGCATCTACTGTCTATGGACACTCTGTAGAATTACAGAAAATGCTCAGGAACTTCTCAAGCAGTGAGGGCTTGCTCGCAGTTAACAGTGAACACACTGATACTGCAGGTCGTGCTTACCTGCCGTTTGTCAATAACCCCACGTCTGCATGCTTCCAAGAGCCAGGTACAGGCCCGAGAAAACGCCTGGAGTGTTTTCTCGCTGGAGATAGCAGGGTGAACGAGATTCTGCCTCTGATTGCTCTTCACACGCTCTGGGTGAGGGAGCACAATCGCATTGCCACACGACTGAAACAACTGAACAGCCACTGGAGCTCCCAGATGATCTATCAGGAGAGCCGGAAAATTGTCGGAGCTTTGCATCAGGTATGAGAAATCTACAGCACTACCTTTAACTCATATCAGAGGGGCAAACAGCTTGACTGGTGTTTGGAAACAATCGATCATCTCTGCATCATGGCCGTCGTGCCATGTGTTGGGAGAAACTTCCTGTTCATATGGCAAAGCTGGAACTCTTACAGTGTATTAATTGTAGCAGAAATCACCACAAAACTCAAACATTAATATCAATTTAACATTGATTGAGTAATAATTTAAGATTGGGAGGAAGTTTAAGCACTATTGCTCAGAACTGGAAAAGCCCTGGGGTGTAATTAAATCAAAATTATCTCATTGCAAGTTGAACAATGACTGCAATGAAACATGACTTTTCAAGTTAATTTATGTAAAATACATTCCATAAATTACTTATGCTTCACAAACTTGACCTCTAACGGGTGATTACTAATGATGAAGCTCTGCATATTTGGGTCCTATTCTCTAAACTGCATAAATGTACACACCTCAGCTTTACAGGTAAAAGAAGGAATGAGAATCTGTGCATTACATTCCTTTCCCTGGAACATTATCCATATCACTCAAACATTAAATATAATAAACAAATCTTCCTATGATGTGTGCATGAGGTTATGGAATCATGCCTTCTTTCCAGTTGAGGATTTTCAGTTTCAAAAACACTTAGAAGCAATGGCTCATTTATAGCTATAATTTTACACAATCTAATAGATTAATATAGTAGAAAATCTCAATCTTGGCCAGCTTTACTGAGAGCAGTGTAGGAGGAAAATAGTTTCATCTTTGGTTATGCAGCTTGAAATCCTTCTCTAGAGGTTTCAACATAGATCAGTTCTCACATGCTCTGTAACCCATCCTGAAACTGCAGTATGCTGCTTCTATGCTGCCAGTGTGCTGATTCTTTTATATGTATTATTAACAGTACCCAGGAAAATTAACTACCATATAATTAGCAAAATCATTTCCATAATGGATGCTGAAGCTATTTTTCCTTTCTGAATGTATTGTTCCATTTAGACCAGTTCAGAATTTCTAATGCTCCAGAAGTGCAAATAGCAAATAGCTGGCTAAGCCCTGCCCCTCTCTTTCAAAGATAAAAAGACATCACTTTAATGGTTCGTTTTTGGCATCCACATTATGTCATAAGGTGTATTATTTTGGATCTTTTTTGGAACCAAGCTCAACAGCACCACCAATGGTCATAAGAACACAGAATGGTATGAAGAAACGAGACTTGGGCTGATTTCTTTCTAGCCCAGAATGTAGATGCATGTAGCATATCAGTGATAGTCTTGTCACGTGATTATACAGAGTAAAAAAAAAAAAAAATAGATTTGCTGGGTTCGCTGACACATTCGTAACCCGTCATCAGCAGTGATTGAGAAGGCACCAATCATGGTGAATGAGGTGGATTATTTACACTAGCCTTTTTCCACAAAATGCCTTTGGTGGAGAAACAAAAAGTAGATGGCCAAAGCACATTACACAAAAGGACAGACGACAGTGACAGCATTTTTGCTATGAGCAAAAGGGTTACAGCATGAACTGCATGAACCCAGTAGGGCACTACGGACTTGAAACACTTAAAAAAAAAATGAAATCTTTAATGCAGCTGCAATTCTACTTTTAAGTGTGAGTTTGTGTGTGTGTAATAGTTTGTCCCACATCATTCTTATTATGCCACTAAGGAGACCTTGTGACATAATGAACTGGCCAACCCTTACAGTTTGTTGTTAAGCCATTGACAGTGATTAGATTTTAGCCTACATCTAATATGACAAGCAGCCTTCACTGGCGAACAGAAAGGTGATTCACCACACTCAGAAGAGAATAAATTTATGGACTAAAGGCTGTCAGCCACAAAACTAATGTCTGTCCTCTTTGAGCAGTCTGTGCTGGATCAAAGAAACATTTCATTGCTCACAAAGGGATCTATAAGGTTGAATGCAGCGCATGCTTCTTAAATTAAAGTGGCAGAGAAAGAGACTCTGAAGTGCTATGAGACAGAAGTAGATGAGATGCGTCAAACAGAGTGTGCACTGTTTTAACAAAGTCCCAGAGGGACTGACTTCACAAAAAAGCAATAAAAAATGGTTTCCGGTGTCTGGTGGTGAGGCAGTTACATTATAGCTTCATGAGCAGTGAGTTTCAATATACACAACCCTGCTGCTTAGGAGACAGTGAAAGGAAAATCAGTCAGACATTGACATTGCAGAGTCCACTGAAACATCTACAGTGAGGATTCTGGAGGTCAGTTTAGCTATTTTCTTTTTCTTTTTTTTTTTTTTTTTTTTTTAAAGTTAACTTACATAAAGTATGATAAGGCCAGATGAATTTCAGTGGGATAGCACAGGGGAAAGAAACATACAATCTTATCTAATCTCACACTTCAGCATGTCCCAAATTACCATCTTACACACAGATTTCCAGTTGAGCACATATACAGCATCCTAGATAGCATTATGTAGACTTCAGTGAGCAAACCTGGACCTGAACTACTCAAATGTATCACCATAAGGTCATCTGGAATTTCACGCTTGTTTTTCTCATTCATCTCATGTCACTTGGAACACCTATACATTTTTAAACCCGGGAAGACTTAGGTCTTATCAGTTAAAGTGTATTAGCATGTTTCCTCAACCTCCCCAAAATAAACCATAGATATGAATCTAAGGCTGTGTGCTTTCTTTACAGATAATCACCATGAGGGATTATATTCCAAAAATCATAGGAGAAGAAGCATTTGATCAAATCATTGGACCTTATGAGGGTTATGATGATACTATAAATCCTTCTGTCTCGAATGTATTTGCCACCGCCGCATTCCGCTTCGGTCATGCCACCATCTCGACACACATCAGGAGACTGAACGAGAGCTTCCAGGAGCATGAACACTTTCCTTCCTTAAAACTGCATCAAACGTTCTTCAGTCCATGGAGGATAATCAGAGAAGGTACATATTTGCTTTGCTTTGCTTGCTGATTCTTCAGTATAGCTCACTGTCACTATAATTTTCAGAAAACCAAATCTACTTCAAAGGAAAAGTAGAAAATGAAAAGCAGAAACACTCCCTCTGCCTTCATTATCATGTTGATTCATACAGATAAGGCAGAAGACAGTAATATTGAATATATTAATGTTAAATTGTGATTGCTCACATGTGCATATGCAGACAACCCTCAAGTCCTAGTAGACTAATTAGAGGAAGTACTGTATGATGTGTCCCCACTTTGGTATGTAACTCATGGATTCTTTATCAGAAGCAGACATATTTCTCACTTCCTTATCTAGAAGGTATTTTCCAGAAGTATTACAGTATATTACAGTGAGAACTCTGAAGGTTTCCCCTCTTTAGGGGTTGCAATTAGTGGCCGTTTGGAACGCAGTTGAACGAATATGTTAACAAGTACCACAGTTTAATAATGAACAGACCAACTAAGCAACAAAAACTTCCTCAGGCTACCATGCAATATTTAGGAGGCACAGTTCATGTAGCCTGATTCTGTAAATTTACAGCGTAAATAAATACAAATGCACCAGCTATGGGCTGTTCCCTGAAGGAGTGATGAAAACAAAAAACCTACAGTAAAGATCTTATTTCATCATTATTTAAATCACTTTCAGCTTTTTTATTCCATATAAGTAATAATTCAAAATTACTCATTTCAGGGGCAGAAAATACTTGAGTAATTGAACTTCATTATTAAAGTACTATTTTGGCAAATTTATACTTCATTTGAGTATTACTGAAATTAAATATTGTACTCATTCTTAATTTCATTTCCAAGGAAGAGTTTACTTTTTATTCTCTACACTTTTATGTAGACCTTCAAAGTACTCATTACAAATAACAATTTTTCATCTAATTTGAAAAAAACATCTTGAGGCAAGTTTCATTAATTAGCTAACATTAAACATTTAACTAAGTTTTCATGTTTTCTTTATAATACTGGGTTAGTCTAGAACAGATTCTATTAGCTAATGTAATTGGCTAGGCAAAGTCTAGTAAATGGTAAATTTGGGTAATTTACATTATATCTTGCTTCTGATTATCAAAGTATGTAGCATTAGTCATGCATATGACCAGCAAATTTACAGATATTGAATGAAGTTTTCAAGACATAGTTACTTTAAAATGAAAATGATCTTCTAACAGTTGTCCAGTTTTCCTTCAAAAATGATCCAGGGCCCTTTATAGTAAATGCTCATCACTTCAGTTTGGAATGACCCTATAGTGGGTGTGTCCCCTTCAAAGTTTTTGGGAAATGGGAGAAAACAGGACATGGGGAGAATATGCACAAAAAGATCAATAGTAACCTGAGGTCAGGATTGAATCAGGGACCCTGGAGCTGTGAGCCTGCAATGCTCCCCACTGCGCCACTGTGCGCCCATGCAATTACAGAGACTATAAAACAGTAAACAGAAAAATGGTGTTCCATTTGCTGGTTTAAAAATAAATATCTTTCTATATTGGTTTTTAAATTAAGAAGGGCATTATTAATACAGATGTTGATTTAAATTCTAATTATCTATGTATTTTTTACAGTAGTTGGATATAAAACAGTTTAGGCTAAAATACTGTAATTGGGGCTTTAAATATAAAGGTATCGTATTTATAGCTGTGTGTAAAATTTGAAGTATAGCCTCTCTGGCTGATTCCTCAATACAGGAGGATTGGATCCAATATTGCGAGGTCTCATAAGCCAACCAGCTGCCAGACAAAACCAACATCATCTGATGAATGAGGAGCTGATGGAGAAACTCATGGTGCTCACTATTCCAGAGGCACTTGATCTGGCAGCTCTAAACCTCCAAAGAGGACGAGATCATGGCCTGCCAGGTGACTGCACTGCCAGTAGAAATACACACGCTGTAAATTACAGTCTGTTCTGTTGTTGTAAGATAAATGACAGTGACTGTACAGACATGCTTCAAGCAACACTTAAGGCCAAATATAATATCATCTCTTTAAAATGCATTTCAGGTTACAATGACTGGAGGGTGTTTTGTGGATATAACAGAGTGCAAAGCAAAGAAGATCTGACGGATGTGATACATGACAGGGCTTTGGTGGAAAAGATAATGGATCTGTATGGGCATCCTGATAATATTGATGTGTGGCTGGCAGGTCTGGTAGAGGATACAGTGCCTGGCACTAGGACAGGACCTCTATTCGCATGCTTGATCGGAAAACAGATGAAGATGCTCAGAGAAGGTGACAGGTAACTTGTTTAGTCCATCTTTATTGTAAGCGGTGGATTGTATGTCAGTGTGGAAGCCTTGTCAAATCATAATGAAAAAGAAAAAAAAAACCCTCAGAAGTGTTGTCAGGGGTGAAGTGCACTATTTTATAGATCAATAAAAAAAGAAGAAAAAATGTAATTTTCTTTATGCAGCAAAATATAGAGATCTGTAATTTCATTTATACTTAAATAGAGAATTTGCCTTTCTATAGTTACAAAAATGAAGTGTCAGTCAAAGTCTAGATACACTGTATGTGTTTCAGATTCTGGTGGGAAAAGCCGGGTGTGTTTTCCCAGCAGCAGAGACAAGAGCTACAGAGACACTCACTGTCTCGAGTCTTATGTGACAACAGTGGGCTGACAGAGGTTCCCACTGATCCCTTCAGTGTAGGAATGTACCCTGAACACTTTCTGTCATGCACCAGTATACCTTCAATGGACCTGGATGCATGGAAGGAGGACTCTGAAAAAGGTAGTAGAAGTTAACTAAGAAATTAAATAGTACTATAAATAGAAAAAAAAATACTATCTATACTAGATGGATAACATTAACAAGCTACTGGACACTGTTAAACATAAAAATAAATCTAGCTAAGACAAAGACACTATTGAACGCTATTACAAACTCTATAAATGAGGAGATAAAAACCAGGTAGGAGCTTTTTTTTTTCAACACAAGGTCAAAATGAACAGAAGGATTCAAGCTTACACTCCCCTCTTTTAGATATCTTGATGCAGGGCTATAGGTACAGCTAAGAGGGATAATGTTATAAAACTAAGTAATTGAAAACTAAGTGGTTGAAGTAATCACTTGTATTTTCAGTGTATATCTAGTGTATGAATTTGGTTGAAGTTTAAAAAATTATTTTATGTTGATTTACCCTTTCTTACTTTCCCCGAGCCTTAATGAATGACATAACCTTCTCAGCTACAACTTTGTCATCAGACTCAAGTAGGAGATATGCGTAGCTTTAGTGTGTATGATGATATATATATATTTATGTATATTTCTACATTGCTAAACTGGGTGTTTATGTAATTCCCCAAATTACTCCACATTAACATGGAAGAATTAAGGAAGATGCGAAAACGTCCCTTTTTTCCCCAGATTGAAGGTGGGAATTACATTTGTTTCCATATGACATGAATAGAACATATATGATTGGTCCAGGCAGTTGTGTTCTCATATTGTTGGCTAATGCAGAGTAGAGTAATCAAGTGTCATGTTGACCACACTGTCTTTGCTCATCTCTATTTTCATACTATTTTCACAGTTGACTTCAAGCACATGTTATCATGTTATGTTAAAACATTATGACACAATAAAGTTTGCCTCTCTACTTCAAAGTCCTAAAAGGACAGGGTTGGAAATTATTATTCTGAAATACTTTTGAAATGAGTCACTGCTACAGACCCAGTGAGAGAATAAAACATAAAATCACAGAGGTGACGTACTCTATATAGAAAATCATTAATGGAAATATGAATATAACTTAAAGACTCTACATATACAGGATGTCCCAAAAGTCCCAAAATGTATACTAGCACCACGTTGGTTGTGCCTTCGTCAGTGGATGTTCGTGGACGTCCACTTCTCGGTTGGTCAGCAACACTTCCAGTCTTTTTGAATTTGTTATTAAGTTTGGCAACAGTGTTGTGTGTGATGTGGTTGCCATGTTTCCTGTTAAGTACATCGCAACCTTGCAGTAATTAATAATGAACTATAATACAGGGTGTCCCAAAAGTCTCCATACATAGGGGAAATACACTTTTTAGCAAAATGTCTTCCAAAATTTTTCATACTTTTCATATATTAGTTAATTATTAATTGCTGCTTAGTAATCCCATTGCATTAAATCAGAGCACTACATACAAACCAATCCCTGCTCTGTGTCATCAGTGTTCATGCACAACTGGGGCGAGGGGGCTTTAATACTGTTTAATAATGTGGTGGAATTACTAGGCAGAGATTAATAACATATTCTAACACTTCATATATGCACATGATTTAGGTTCTGTACTATTTTTTGTGGCTGCATGAACAACTATTGAAGTAATCTAATGGCATTAATGAAGCAATATACTTAATATACTGTAGATAGCTGTTTGGCTCTTCTTCAACATTTGTGACCGTGTTTATGTTCTTGACAGTGAAAAGTCTCTCATGATACTAATCTTACTAAGATACACCGACCCAGGTATAGTCTCTGTGATATCTACTGCCTTTAAAATAGTGGTACTAAAATCCAGTAGTAGTAGATTGTAGTCAAGCACTTGATTAGCCTTGATGCATCTACGTAGCTATCACATAAATGGTGAGGAGATAAGGAAATGTTGCATGAGTGAAATAGGACATAGATAAATGACTAAATATTTGCTTGGGCTGAAAAGCAAAATGTTGAAATAATAAATGAAAATAATAAATGGGAGATTAATATATACCTGGTTATACATAACATTTTGAATATATTTTACTGACTGTTCAGTTTTTGTAGACTATTATTGACCTTTGTTGTTTTTGGGATTCCCTAAGCCTTGTAGCTCTAACACAAAACTAAAGAAGCAAACACCAAACATGCCCTGGCTGATTGATTACATTTTGCAGTAAAGAGATAACTGGGATAATTAAATTTTTGGCTGAACTGAAGAGGATGACTTCAATCTGCAGTGCTAAAAAAACTTGCAGGCTCCCAGGTGAGATAGAGAATGAGCAGTTAATTTCAAATCCAACACATTGAGTGTTACTTTGTTTGTACTTGGAGAAGGATTGTTAATCCTGAACACTGAATGAGCCAGAAACATTTATGAAACTAAGATGGAACTCTCTTAAGACAGAACTCTCTTAAACAGAACAAGACAAACAGCATCGACCTAAAAAGAGGCAGATTGAGGATTACACCAGCATCCATTAATTAATTATACCATATGTAAAATATCATGATCAATAATATTTGTACACAATAATGGGAGGTTGTTGGATGCTTTTTGGATGCTTATCAGTGTCTAAAGCTTTTAGGTATGACCTCGGCAAATTCCTATAATCCGTCCACTAGATGGTTATTGAGCATCTTGATTACAAACAGTTTCCATGATCCTCAGTGTGCTCTCTAAATGAGTTTTTCATGGGCTGGCAATCTTTTCAACTCTGGAGTTCTGCCTGATGACAAATATTGATCCATTAGAGAAATGTAGCTCTGCCAGAACAATGAACATATTCACACTTGTTGCACAGAGAAATTAATCTTTATAATGAGTAAATAAACAGTTATCTATGAATAGATTATAATTTAGACCCTAGAGCACCATGCAGGAATTAGTCTATAAAGCTTGTGAGAGGAGATGGATCTGAATCTCAGCCTAGTCTGTATTCTGTTTGTACAAGCTGCAGCACTTGTCATTCTCCATCGTTCCAGATATGAAAAGAGATGCAGGTTTACTTTAGGCTGGTCCTGTGACCTTAAAGGTCATGACATGCTCTAGCCATATCTCTAGTGTTTATTCAATCTACCTCTGAATCCAGGCTATGTAATAGGCTGCTGCTGCAGCCGTGGGCTGAGATAATGTCCTTGGGAAAAGAGAGATGGACGAAATGGATGTCACTGCATACAGCATTGCCCAGTCCTCAGGCCACTGAAGGCACACATACATACTGTATCTCCCAAAATAAAGGGCTCTCCACTGACAAAATGTCTCTTTCCTCCTGTGTGATTGCCTTTACACTATCCAAAGGTATACAGCGAATATCACGGCATATGACACTCAGAGAGCCTTTTTCACCAACAACCTATTCAGCCATTCTATCTTTTTGGGAAGGCTTAACGATTGAATAGAAGTGCATCTGTTGAATTCTGAAATCAAAGAAAATTCTACTTTTGCTGGTGATCCCAAATACCAGGGGTTAATTGCTTATTGCCCTCTGAGAGTGAATTTAAAAAGCTGCAAGCTGAAGTGTCAGATACATCACATAAAGCATTATATATCAGTCACTCCTGAGTTTTTTGGTTTTTTCTTTGTCCCATACCCAGGGTGTATTCCTGCCTCATGCTCCTTATTCCTTGGCTAGGCTCCAGATCTAACATGACCCTGACCAGTACAGATGTTTTCCCTATGTGTCTATAGGTAGTACATGGTAGTACATATTTTACAATATTTTTAAAGATGTTGGTCTTGTCTTCTACTTTAGAACTGTGTGTAATTTTATTAAGTTGTATAGTGTGTCTTCTTTGGTTTGCCCTTGTTTTCCCACCCTGTCGTATAGAACTTTTGCTTTAATCCAGCCTAGTCTGACATCGCTTTCACAAATTGACATCCCATTTTGGGGAGTTTTAACTTGTTGGGTTGGTGAAATCCCAACACCACTGTTCTTTTTCCTGTTTTATCGTGACATTCTATAGTTTCCATTTTGTTAAAAAAAAATTACAGAAGTACTCTGTAAATTTCTGTTGGGATATAGCTATTTAACCAAGTATTCTGTGGGATATAGCTATTTAACAAGATATTCAAGGTTAGTCATTATCCGACCACAAAGAGGATACTGTAGCTAATCTTTCCTCTATATTCCCACTCTGTTGTGGTTCATCCTGTTACATCTGTGCTTCCTTAAAGGAGGAATATACACATAACCATAACATGGAAAATGTTCTCACATCAGTCACTTATATGCAGTTTCAGTAATACAGTGGGGTCCAAAAGTCAGAGACCACACTGAAAATTTTGAAATTTTTTAAACCAAAGAAAGGGAATGTTCAATATACTGAATATTCAGTTTTTAAGATTCTGCACCATTTCTAAGTCACTATTTAAATTTAAGCAAATTTGTGAAATTGGCCATGTTAATCCCTTTGCACAAAAGGTCAGAGCTTCCTCGAGTCTTATCCCTTCCACTGAAGCATGTGTTGAGATGAAACTCTGATGGATTTGATCTAACAGGGATCATCAGGTTTTCTACAACAGCTCGAGAACATGCTGTCATTGAAGCAAAAGTGGGACAAATACTAAGAAATTCTGAAATTCATCTAAACTGTATTAAATTTGAAAAGAAGTTTGGACCCCACTGTATATACTGTATATATATATAGATTCATCATGTTTTCTTCTCTGACGCTTCAAGAGATAGCAGACTGAGCCATGTGTTTTAAGATTCTGCCTGAGCAAACAAAATACACATAATTAAAAAAAACACAGCCTGTGCAGTTAATTTAATTGTAATGGAAGGTGTGTTCCCTTAAACCGCTCTTTAGAAGGCTCTAGAATTGTTTATAGTAATTGGCGAGTGTTGTTTGTGTGATTTTCTGCAGACATAAATGATTTAGACAGCACAGAAAGGCATGCATGATGGAGTTTATCTGACTGTCCAATGGTGTCATCATCACAGTGAACTGAGGATGCCTCAGCTGTGTTTACTCAGAGCTGCTGTCAGAGAAAGGACATGCAACAACCTGAGTAAAAACCAAAGCAAAATCCTGGTTAAGTACAAGCAAAATATCTAAACACATCTGTGTGCATACTTAAAAACACCTATTTTTGTACAAAATACAGTGTCCTAGAATAGAGCAGCTCAATACAAATCTCTATTACTGTAGAAATGGATGAACTGTCTTCACGAGTGACTGCTTTTTTGTTCTCCCACATGGTCTATGCCTATATGCACAAATCTGCAGCAGATGCACAGAGGTGCAAAATATTCACACTTTTATACTCAAATGATTGAACATGCTCAAATGGTTCAACCATCTAAAGACAAAATATTGCTTTTCTCATGTCTAGCTGAAAATGAGCATGGATATATTCATAGATATGCAGGCTACAGTTATATCTTAACCATGAGACAAACCTCTTTAAGATGCAAAGGCTCAGGTTTGACAAATAGGCACAGCACACATACATACAAAAAGTGATATTTTGTCATGGTTTTCTTTCTGAAATTATAATATAATAGCAAACAGCTGAGTGAAAGCTTCTGACAGCTTCTTTTATGATTCTTTTGAATTAAATGGAATCTTGCAAATGGAGTCTTGCAGACATTCCATGTCTGATCTCTGTACAACTACGGGCCTCTCACCTAACTAGTAAATTGGACATTTTGTATATTTCTTGTAGGCTTTTAGAAGCTCCTTAATTTATTTACACCTTAACTTGTGAGATTCAAGACTAGGCTACACTATAAGCTAGATGATAAGCAAAAATAACACAATTGGAAGGATTATTGTTAAAGATATAGATATAGACATTGCAGTATAACACAAAAAATCAGTTCTATGTTTTAGCTCTGTGCACAACAAATAAATAAAACAATATAAATGAATGATTAAAGCCACAAATCACTGATATCTTTGTACTAACGACAAATTATTCTCATGTCAGCTTATAATGTAACAGTGGCAGAGAAATTTACATGATTTACAGAGAATACTGTATTTAAACTTCATAAATAATAAATAAGAAAATTTCTAAATAATAAAAAATTTGAAATCAATGCCACAGAGAATCAATACAATCAGAGGAAAATGCCTTTACATGTAGCTCATTATCCAAACACTATTTAACATTCTGCCCTGATGAAGTATAACTGATTTTCACAGCCTACCACAGAGCAAAGACAAATTCATGACTTGTTTCCTTAAGCTGCTCATATTCACTGTTCCATATACAATTGGTACAATACAATTGGTAAAAGGCAAACATAAGCCAATGTGCTGTGTACAGATTCAACAATCTGTTGTTTAAATGAAAAAGGAGATTTCTGTGAAATCTTTCTGCATAGTTTACTTTACAAAGAGTAATTGCTTGTGAAAGGCTCTAAATGAGAAGGTATGATAATAAATAAAGCAATACTGAGACCCATAAATCATCAGAGTCTATTCATGTAGTAAATAGAGCAGATCTGTTACTTTTTGAGGCAAGCACAAGCACAAGCACAAGGTTTTAAAGAGTGGAAAATCCTCAGACACGTTGTAGGCACTTAAGCCATGTAGTTTATATACATCCCAACTTTTGTATATTAGAAAAGTGTTTGCATGGACCCCGGTGATAGACTAGCATCGATTCCTGTGTATGACCCTGACCAAAATAAAGCAGCTACTGAAGATGAATGAATGAATAAATATCTTTCCAAAGCAATGATCTAAACAACCTGCAGCATACAGTATAATAACCTATTTTATAAAGGTTACTCTAGGTGTGTTATAGACATAGTGTAGATCTCATGAAAATACACATACTGAGAATGTCATTCAGTAAGCCCTGGGGTGCACTGCATGTGCAGGTCCTTATACATGAACTACTTTCTAGGAGTATCAGGCAAGATTTGTCACAGTTAGGTCTGTAACTGTTAAATTGTTGGAGCTGAATTATTTTTTTACTCCTTGAGCCCACCCCCAGGACCTATGGTGGTTTAACTAGAGTTAGCATTAGCACGGAATGTCATGACATTACTTTAAGCTGTATGAAAGCCAAGTTATAACACTTAAACACGTGAAATTCATACTGATTTAAGAGATATAATAATATCATATGCACTCTATGGCCAAAAGTATGTGGACTTTTGCCACAAAGTTGGAGGCACATGATTGTCTATAATATCCTCGTATGCTGTAGCATTAAGATTTCTCTTCATTGGAACTATGGGGCGCATTAGACGCATGGTTTGCCAAGGTTGATTTGGAAGCACGCAAATTGGCCTGCACAGGAGGCCCTGACCTCAACCCCAGTGAACACCTTTGGGATGAATTGGAACACCGACTGCACGTTGGGCCTCCTTTCCTGACATCAGTGCCCGACCTCATTAATGCTGTTGTGGCTGAATGGGCACAAATCCCCACAACAACATTCCAAAATCTAGTGCAAATTTGTCCCAGAAGCGTGGAGGCTGTTACAGCAGCAAAGGGGGTGTGGGAAGGGCAAATCCATATTAATGCCATGCCTTTGGAATAGGATGTTCAACAATCATATACAGGTGTCCACATCCCTTTGGCCATATAGTGCATAATAATAAATTACTCCATCATGGAAAAGCACTGCCAGTATTTATGGTTTTATTGCATTTATTGTCATTAAGTTTTATCAAAGCACAGCATTGTTTTTGCTCACAGGAGAATTATCTGGCTGCGCTGACCCATCTAAACACAAACATGCACTCCAGCCCATAATATAGTTTTCCAAAAGTTTTTCTCAGCCACATAATACAGTTGTGCTGAGGCCACTGCTTAAACAATTATTTTTATAATCATGTTCTACATATTTTCTGGGTTATCTGTAACGGTAAGAAATAAAAGACTATTGTGCCTTTAATACAGTCTCTTTTCTATCTTCATAGAAATAATTAAATTTTGATAGCCTCGCTTCTTCGACAACATTCAGACTTCAAACTGAACTTGTCAACTACACAATCATGATCATAACTGACACTATCTTTAAAACAAGGTCTGTATGTAGAAAATTAACCACAAGAGAAATGTTCTTCATATAATACCAGAGATTCTTCATATGTTATCATGGATCATCAATCAAAATGAGAAAGTTATCATTCATATGAAAACAGAACTCAGAAGTTATCAGTTCATGTATCACAATCTCTACATGCAGTACAGCCCAGGGCTTGATAAACGACATTCGCAATAGAATTCATCGATTTTCCAATATGCATTTTTAATGGGATCTCTGTGTATAATAAACTTGGTGCAACTTGTGCATGTAAAGTAAGGTGTCATATGTCGCAGGTTGTTTAGATCATTGCTTTGAAAGTTTTGAAAAGTCTTTGAAAGTTTTTTTTTTAAAGGCTTTTAGTCATTTGTTCAGCAGTTCATTCAGCTTCTGTAAGTGCTTATTCTTGTTCAGGGTCATAATGAATAAGGAGTCTATCCCAAGAACACTGGGCTTGAGGCAATTATACACCCTGGATAATCATGTCATTTGACCTAAAAGTTCTAGTACAATTTATAGCTGCACTAGAGAAGTGTGCCACAGGTGCACTGCTAGAAAATCTTCTTGAAATAATGATTATAACAAGCACTCTCATTTCTTCAAAAGCACCCTAATGCCCATCAGAGCACTTTGTGACATTTGCATTTCACAATCATCCTGTGATCATTTCTCATCCCTTTCATCACGATCAGTGTTTCATTTTAAAGCACATTAATTTTTTATTCTACTTACAGCTGAGTCAAATTTATCTCACACCAAAAAAAAAAAGAAAAAAAAAGAAAAGGTTTAACGCTTAAATGTGCCATAGCTGAAGTGATAATTGCACATTAGCCTGCCGCCTACCCCAAAGGGAACGGGCAGAATATATATCTTCATGTTTGCATGAGTTAAAATGTCAAACTTTAATCACCGGGCAAAAGAAATAATGATGAAGTGCTTTGAACCTAATTGAAGTTTCTCTTCTTGTGAGTGGTGAGCATGCTGTAATTTTAGAGCACCTTAGTTCTTCAGTTCTGTCTCTCCCGCCATCCTGCCCAGACAAATGAGTTCACTTTTCTCCCCAGCACATACCTCTGAGGGACAAAGCGAGAGTAAGAGACAGGGAGAGAAAGAGAGGGCTAAGGGATGACAGTAGGTCACCACCATTCACCTGCTGATTGCCTACATAATCCCAGTTCAAACAGCAGAAAGTGAAGAAGAAAATGGTTCAGAGCTCAGGCTCTCTCTTCTCAGTGATACTTCACACAGACTTCCTGTTCCTCATCTGTTTCATTATTCACAGTGATGATATTATTGGATTATGAAATATTTGCACCACTCAAGAGTGTGTGCCACAGTGACATGCTTAACCTTAGGCACTGCTTGTGTTTTATTCAACAGAGTTAACTCGGTCACATTCGAGTGGAGTTGTACGAATAAAAATTCATGTTAAAGGTGGGCTAAAGGTTAACATTTTTTTGTAATATTTGGTGAATTTCATCTCACCTTCTGGCAGTTATCAATGGAGAAAAATTGCTCAGAATCTCAGTCTGTGTAAATGGGAGAATGTCCTTCAACATCAGGATGAGGAGGCAGCTCTACTTGCCTGTCAGTTTAGAAATCTCAGCCTCTTGCATATCTTTTGGGGGCGTGGCTTTAGAGGGAACACTGATCGCTACATTTGTTTGAATTTTAGTTCAAAAACCTCAGCATATATATATTAAATCACATTGTTATGAATAATAATTCTAATAAGAAATGAGCTAGTCAAGTACATTAAACAGGAAATCAGAGAAACTGAAATACCTTTGAAATAAATGTGAAACCTGAAAAGGAAACAGACTGCATACAGTAATAATTGCCTATTTTATAAAAAAGGAAACCTTAAAAATAAATGTTTAAACAGTTATTTTCAAAATGTATATATTTTTCTTTATTTCAATTAGAGCATACAAGCACACCATTTTAACTAATATGCTACACTATGAAATTACTTTCTTATTATTTCCGAAAGCACCAAATAATGCATTCAGAAATAAAATTGTAGAGATATAGTACAGTGTAACACCAGAGGTCGATGTTATTGCTAAATTTAATAATCTGTTAGAAACAGTGAGGTCAGTTAAAAGCCATTTATTTACCTTCAACAAGGCGACATCTCTTTAACAGTCATACAGCAATTCATTTATTCATCTTCTGTAACCTCTTGGTCCAGGTCAGAGTCACAGTGGATCTGGCTCCTATCTCAGGAACACTGGGCATGAGACTGTAATACACCCTGGACAGGATACCAGCACCATGTGCACACACATCCAGAAGCAGTTTTGCGTAGTCAGTCCGCATGCTGGCATTGTTTTTGGGAGGAGGGAAGAAAACCACAAAGACTTGGGGAGAACATGTGAAACTTTACACAGTAACCAGAGCTCAGTAGTGAGCCGTGGACCCTTGAGTTGTGAAGCAGCAACGCTGCCCACTGTGCCACAGTGCCACCCGGCCTGGAACCAATTTACTCTAAAGCAATTAAAGAAAAAAAAAAACTGCATTGAGGACATTTGCTTTTCACAGACATTACAGCTGGAAGAAGAACCTGTCAGCTCTTTCAGTTTGCACTAAAGAAATGTTTTGGATTCCTCAACACTTAAAGCAATAGTTACAGACACTGCTGTAATGTTCCACTTTTATATCCCTTTTAGGCCATTACCTATTGTAACTCAAATATCTACCAGTTTTATAAGCTCTCTGGACAGACAATTAGTCACATCCACTAAGAGCAGCATTGTACAACATTAGGCTGTGCACCTGACAAATGTAACTTGGCATTAAAGCGGATGCTCAGTTGCTGGCCAGATTGTGAGGGCACCTTTTGTGTTTCACGTCCAAGCAGAACACAACACTGACACTCCCAAATGTAAGGTGCACAGGACCAAATGTGTGTTACTTATTCAGTCAGCATGATGAAACACGAGGACACACTGACTCGCCTGCAAAATCAACAGACCTCAATCTCATACAAAACATGTGGGATTATATGGAACATAAGGTGAAACACTGAAAGAGTCATACCCAAACTTGAGATAAAATACACAACAGTTAGTTGAAGAGTGGAATAAAACTGACAAGGCACTGGGGGAATTCTTACCGGAGAGGATTAGCACTAGCAAAGGAAGGTGTATTAAAAAAGAAAGGACACATGCAAATAATGTTTTGTCTAGGGAGATTATCTATTGTTTACAACTGTTGTTCATTTGCACATACACAGAGTGGATTATTCTGAGAAAACCTGACTTGTCAGTAAGTTCTGAAAGTCAGTAAGTACAGATGTAATGTACAGATGTGCATTACATATTTTGTTGATTTTTGATTTGTGAAAAGAATCAGTCTCTGCAGCCAAGTATTTTTTAAAAACAAACCTTTTCTGTAAATATTAATGCAGTTACTTCATATTTGATAAACTTAAATAAATAAATAAATAGTGGCATGTGCAAAAGTTTGGACACCCTACTAAATCAGTATTCAGTAACACCCTCTTTGGGCAGATATCACAGCTTGCAAATACTTTTTCTTGCCAGCTAGGAGTTTTTCTATTCTTGTTTTAGGAATTTCCCCCCCATTCCTCCTTGCAGAACAGTTCTAGCTCTGAGCTATTATTGCACCATCTTGCAAGTCAGGGGTTTGTGAGGGCCACTGCAAAAGCTTCAGCTTGCATTTCTTGTAGTTAATGATGGATTTTGAGGTATATTATGGATCACTGTCATGTTGTAGAAGACAGTCTCTTTTCTGCATCATATTTGCTTCCAGAATTTGCTGATATTACTGGAATCCATTCTTCCATCTACCCATGTAATGTTTCCTGTGCTGCTGGCTGCCACGTGACCCTAAAACCATAACAGTTGGCATGGTGTTTTCATCAAATACTGTTACCTTTTTTTCCCCCCAAACACTTTTGCTGATTGTGGCCAAACAGTTCCATTTTTACTGCATCTGTCCACAGCACTTGTTTCCAAAATGCCTTTGTCTTATCTAGAGATTATTGTGAATACCTCAGACAATCACTTTTGTGATAAGGTTCCAGGTAAGGTTTCCTTCTGATGACTCCTCCATGCAGATCATGTTTGTGCAAACAAAGCTGTACAGTAGAATAGTGCAACACCACTCCAGTGTCAGCTAAACCTTCCTGCAGTTCCTTAGTGTCATTTGGGAATTTTACTTTGTCTTTCTACATTATCCTGTCACATCCCTATTAAACATTATCTGATAAAATGTAGTGTCCTACATTTACTGTAGCATGTGCATTGTAGGTCTAATGAAAAGTAGAAGTTTGTGTTCATGGAGATTTATAAAGGGATAAACAGCTCTGGGCAGTACTGTCTTTTAGAGCAAGTTTTAATTGATTTTTTTACACAAAAAAACTCACTTTGCTGCGCTGCAACCAGAAGACAAAGTCGTTGGCCTCTGTATAATTAATTGCAATGTTGTATGATCCATGGTTGAGGAATGCTTTATCTTCATAACATAAACCATAAGGGAGGTGCAACCGATCACAGCCTATCTGCAAAATCCACATGGGATCAAGAAAGACAAACATTCTGTGCTGCTTGAAGTTCACTACAAACATTGCTTGGTGTGGGAGACTTGCATGATTTCCTTAGGAGGAGTGGCACACTTTGATAGACAAAGAGCTTAACAGACATAAAGGGATTTCTTACAGTCCAAAACTTTTGCCTGGTTTTTCTGCAAAGATCAGGCATTTTGCATAGACGATCGTTCAGAAGCTGCACACAAGAGTATAGCTGCTAACCAAACTTCTACAACCTTCGCTGCTCAATATTGAAGAAACCAGTTCTGGCAAGAAGCCCAGTAATTCCTAAAAGCCTAGCTACACATGCAGCCTAACAATTACGTAGAGTATGTTTAGCTCTGCATTATAGATACCCTGTAAAGTACAATTACATCCCTGCTCTTTTCACTTTTCTCTGTACGTGTGGAACAACATGTAGTTCAAAGAAGTTAAGGGAGCATATGTACAAAAGTTCTTTAGAGAAAAGTACCCATGTGAAATCATGACCTGCTATTTAATAATAAAGATACCTGGATTTCACAGAGTGCTGGTAAAAGCAAAACACAATATGCTATTACTTCCTCTTCTAGGTACAATAAATGGTACATTTGTACACAGATGTCTACATGCTTTGAGGGATTAGGGGTTTTATTTGTTTTTGTTTTATATTATTGTTTTATTTTATTAAGACCTTTCATTAAGATGTTGATGTAGTTCTGATAAATCATCAGCTGGTGTAATTTAATGTCATCCTTAAAAAGGCTTCTAATAATAAATATCACTTTATTCTTAATTGATTTATACTTCTTTTCCAGAATTTATTGTGTATAAGCTTTTTTTTTAAAATTAACATTACACCACTCACTTTTGAGTAAAATAAACACAATAAATGTTCAATTTGGAGCACTGTATACCCGAGACCAGAGGACAATCTTGTTGAGTATCAAAAATGGATAAGCTAGACTGACAGGACAAATTTTCACCAAGATACCTGCATTTCAGGCATTACAATGTCAATCAGGTTACAAGGCAAAATGAACAGCACCACACAGTGACCCAAGCTTCACTTGCCTTGCAAAGATTTAATCATGTTATAGGGCAAAACATCTCATTTATAAACCTCACCAGTTGAGTCGGTCCCTTTTGTGTGTATATGCACATTCATGCACGAGTGACAATGTACAGTCTGAATGACATGTGGTTTGCAAATGTATCTGCTACATTGTACATACTGCTGCAAAATATAACCAGGAAAGCAGTGAGACATCTAAGGAAGAACCCACTGAGAAAGAACATGTGAAGTAGAATGCAATAAAGAGAACATGGTGAGAGAGAAGCCAGTGATGAAGAACACCATGAGAGAGAACATCCGAAGGAGAAAATAGTGAGGAAGAACATGGCAAAGGAAAATGCAATGAGGAAGAACACAGTGAGATAGAACATGGTGAGAGAGAATGCAGTGAGGGACAATGTGGTCAGAGAGAACCTGTGAGGGAGAACAAGTGAAGGAAAACACAGAGAGGCAAAATATGTGAGTGAGAACACAGTGAGAAAGAACATGTGAGGTAGAATGCAGTAAGGGAGAATGTGGTGAGAGAGAACAAGGTGAGGAAGAATGCAAAGAGCAAGAACACAGTAAGAGAGAGAACATATGAAGAAAAACAAGGTCAGAGAGAACATAGTAAGGAAAGACACAGTGAAAGAGAACATGTGAAGGAAAACATGGTGAGAGAGAAATATGGTGAGAAAGAATGCAGTGAAGAACATGGTGTGAGAGCACATGTGAGGTAGAACACAGTGAGGGAGGAAACAGGAATGAAGGATGTGGTGGGAAAGAACAAAGTGAGAGAGAACGGTGAGAGAGAACAGTGAGAGAGAACACAGTGAGAGAGAACAGTGAGGGAGAGCACAGTGAGAGAGAACAGTGAGAGAGAGAACACAGTGAGGGAGAACACAGTGAGAGAGAACAGTGAGAAAGAGAACAAGTGAAAGCGAGAACAGTGAGAGAGAGAACATGTTGAAGGAGAACATAGAACACAGTGAAGGAGAACACGGTGAGGGAGAATACAGTGAGAGAATACAGTGAGGGAGAATACAGTGAGAGAATACAGTGAGAGAACATGGTGAGGGAGAATACAGTGAGAGAATACAGTGAGAGAACATGGTGAGGGAGAATACAGTGAGAGAATACAGTGAGAGAACATGGTGAGGGAGAATACAGTGAAGGAGAATACAGGGAAGGAGAATACAGTGAGGGAGAATACAGTGAGAGAACATGGTGAGGGAGAATACAGTGAGAGAATACAGTGAGAGAACATGGTGAGGGAGAATACAGTGAGAGAATACAGTGAGAGAACATGGTGAGGGAGAATACAGTGAAGGAGAATACAGGGAAGGAGAATACAGTGAGGGAGAATACAGTGAGAGAACATGGTGAGGGAGAATACAGTGAGAGAATACAGTGAGAGAACATGGTGAGGGAGAATACAGTGAAGGAGAATACAGTGAGAGAACATGGTGAGGGAGAATACAGTGAGAGAATACAGTGAGAGAACATGGTGAGGGAGAATACAGTGAAGGAGAATACAGGGAAGGAGAATACAGTGAGGGAGAATACAGTGAGAGAACATGGTGAGGGAGAATACAGTGAGAGAATACAGTGAGAGAACATGGTGAGGGAGAATACAGTGAGAGAATACAGTGAGAGAACATGGTGAGGGAGAATACAGTCAGGGAGAATACAGTGAGAGAACATGGTGAGGGAGAATACAGTGAGAGAATACAGTGAGAGAACATGGTGAGGGAGAATACAGTGAAGGAGAATACAGGGAAGGAGAATACAGTGAGGGAGAATACAGTGAGAGAACATGGTGAGGGAGAATACAGTGAGAGAATACAGTGAGAGAACATGGTGAGGGAGAATACAGTGAGAGAATACAGTGAGAGAACATGGTGAGGGAGAATACAGTCAGGGAGAATACAGTGAGAGAACATGGTGAGGGAGAATACAGTGAGGGAGAATACAGTGAGAGAACATGGTGAGGGAGAATACATTGAGAGAATACAGTGAGAGAACATGGTGAGGGAGAATACAGTGAGAGAATACAGTGAGAGAACATGGTGAGGGAGAATACAGTGAGGGAGAATACATTGAGAGAATACAGTGAGGGAACATGGTGAGGGAGAATACAGTGAGGGAGAATACAGTGAGAGAACATGGTGAGGGAGAATACATTGAGAGAATACAGTGAGAGAATACAGTGAGAGAACATGGTGAGGGAGAATACAGTGAGAGAACATGGTGAGGGAGAATACAGTGAGGGAGAATACAGTGAGGGAGAATACAGTGAGGGAGAATACAGTGAGGGAGAACACGGTGAGGGAGAACATTGTGATGGAGAACTTGTGAGAGTGACAGAGACATTTCTTATTTTTCATCTTATAGTCTCACCCCTGGAACACCACAGATGTAGAAAACCAGTTATTGTTAATTTTATGTGCTCAGATGCCTAAGCCGTACGTGAGTCAGATGTGGAAAACCATCGTTATGAGATGAAAACAGCAAACCAGTCAAATTTGACCGGAAAAGAACAGGAGGATCAAGGGGCACTCGCCTCCACAAATGAGCAGAAGCATGTCAAAAAAAAAAAAAACTGTCATGCAGAGGAGAAAAACATATTCAGATCTATAAGAATGATGAAACTCGAGGCAATCAGCTGATTAGAATAAAGCAAATGGCCTGAGGACTGAAGGCTGATTAGACCAGCTTTAGAAAGTTCAGTCAAAAAAACTGGAACAAAACACTTTTCACAACATCGTAATGCTTTTAATTTCCTGTAATATGATATGATTTAAAAGTAATGGTAATTACTTATTCAACAGAAATATTAGATGCGAAGTACTAAACTCTAGACCAGCCTGCATTGACTGTGCCACTGGTATTTTCATCATTCTCAGCTTTCAAGAAGAAACATGCATAGTTTTTTTTATTTTTTTTGATAATCTGATTATGTAGTGTTGTTTCCAATGAAAACAACACTACATAATCAGATTCACTATTGCCATGTTTTTTCACCCAATTACAGTGCACACTACTTATACTTTTATATAGAAATTGCTATTCAAAAATATTAGGTATATTTTAAACATGCCTGATGTTAAAGTGTTGAGTGTACACTGCAGAAAGCTTTTGATCACGTTGGGCTTAAAGCATAGGCAAGGTTATAAATAAAACATTTTTTATACATAATTTTGGTGAAACATATTTCATGTATATGTTAAAGCTTGTTATAGGCAGACAAAGCCAATACTGGTCAGAATATGATTTTTCATAATTTTAGACTTTTTGTCACTATTCAGGACCATAAACATATGACTCATTTTTCAGACTGTATGCATATAGAAGCATATTTCAACTCAAGCATGAGGTAGTCACTGCAAACATACCAGCCATATGCATGACAAATGTTCAAGCGAATATGAACCAAAACATGCGTACAGATTAAACCCAAGAATACATAAACACATACTTGCCTGGAAGCAGCAGCATCTTGTCCATGAGGTGCCATATATAGCAGCACTTCAACAAATATTAATCTTCATAAAGTCCTCATTGACAAATCTATACATTTTAGATAAAAATATAAACCAATGTTCTATTGATATGTTCACCTTTCTAGATGTTGCACGATCACGTGGCAGGCTGCTAACTGCCCCACTAAGCCCCACAGCGTTATTACTGCACCTAGTGGTCAAAAATGAAAACTGCAGAAAGTGCTAATAGAGGGCCACGGGGGCAGGAATCACACTTCCCTATGTTAAGGGCAGCAGCAGAGGACATGACAGTTATTGACAGGTTTGCCAGATTAGGCTAGTTTTAAAATATTCTGTGGCCCCATTCAAACCTAGCATTAACATGCATCCTGGGTGATCCGATTGTAAGTGGACACCGCTACGTACAGGTGTGAATGGGTTCCGATGTGTCTGATGAGATGTCGGAGGTGGTTTGGCATTCATATGACCACATAACATTTTTGATGTCAATGCAAAAGTGACTTGATGCATCCCGGACAGCAACAAAGGACGGTGTAATCGACTACGTCATTGCCCAAGCCAGAAAATATGTAATACTGTTTGAAAATGGTGCTTAATGGTAGAGTTCTCCACCACTAGGCTAATGGATTATGGCGCTACAATAACAGCAGAAGCAAAAGAAGCTACAAAATCATCTCCTGTTCATTTATAAGTTTTGTTGGCAGACCATGCATTTGAAATGTTTGAAACAGCCTGTACAGGTACATGAGACAGGTTTCCTGGGATATATCCGCCTGAAAACAAATGCAGCAGAAGACTGACATAATAAATTACGTATGAAATCTGATCACAAGTGGTCACTGGAGACAGATTCAAAATGCCAGTGGTAAATAGCTATGTGTTTTGGCTGTCTACTTGATTGGATCTGTGATCAGATCACTTGAGATGTTAATACCAGGTATGAACAAGTATTAGCAAATAGAGTTAACAGGTATAGCAAATAGAGTTAAATCTAATAAATTTCCATAAAAGGGCATTGCATAAGTGCAGACAGTGTGTCTATGATGTACAGAACCATTTCTATTGTAAGATACATTGCAAAGATTGTGAGAGGGAAAGGGAGATTATGGAGTGTATGTGTGTACATCAGAAATGCATGCACACTACAGTGACCTTGTTTTCCCACACAAAGTCTGAAGGGGGAAAAAAAGTGTGTCCCTTTTCCAATGCCCACATTTTTCTGGGCTAGTTTCAGGTCTTTTCAGGATTGGAAACACATCTGCTGTATTGAACACTGTTGAACAAAGTTATGTCTAAACCGATCAAAACAAGTGTATTTTGGATGACTGTATGCTGTCAACTCTTAACTGCCTAGTACAGGTTTACTCTAAACACACTAGATAGTAGTCTATAGCATATGTCAAGTGCGATAACCTTGAGGTTATGTTGTTATTAATGTCATTCTGCCGCACCAAAATGTATGATCACGAGCCGCTCTGGCCTGGAAGAAACCTTACTGACAAAGGTAAACTCCAGTGTCGGTCTTTCAGCAATTGAGGTTTGTCAGCAATAAACTTCTTAAAATGACCACAATAATCAGTTAATCTTAAGAAGGCACATCTTCTGTAAATGTACCTCCAAAATCTCTTTCTACATGTCTTGGTACTCCTGAAGACATTTTCTCAAGGGCTCATAAAGACTGCAAGTGGTCTCATAAATATTCATAATCTCCGCTGTGCCCCCTCCCCTTCACACATTTTGAAACACTTATTTTCAGATGTGCACACTGAATCACTGTATTTAAAGGATGAGACATTGACAATGACATGTCTAACAATGGAAACCCGCCAGACGCAAGATCGGGGAAATAGGATTCTAAAAGGCTAAAAAAGAAGTCTGTATTATTAAAGAAAAACTGAAATGCATATATTAGTGTGAGGGTAGGTTGAAAATTTGGGTTATTATTAATTAAATACATGCAGAACTGATAATACAAGTTCTTCAGATAAATCTTCTGTACAATTATAATTTGGAGTATGTTGGAGTAGATCACTGTACTGCCTGTCACCTGAACATTTCTATTTTCCTTTATAATCATTACATTTTTTTACTCACCAACTCTCTGCTGAGTTTAGTATTCATATTCCAAAGATATTTTAATTGTACTATAAACAATATTAAAATGAGTGGTTCAAGTAAAAAAAAAAAACTCTCCCCCTGCCCCACAAATTTACCCTGAGAGCATTACAGATCACTTATAAAAAAAACAAGAAATGAAACAAAAACAACCTTTCAAAAACAACGGGTGTAGTAATATAGTGGTACACAACATCAATATAGAAATACATTTTGAGAATATAAATGTATAAAATATATTTATATAAAATGACTGTTATGAATAGACATATACAAAATGTTTTACAGGAAACAAGACCCACTTTTAGACTGAACTATTAAAAAACAAACATGTATAATGTGTAAAATCAGAATGTAGAAAAGGATTTTTTTTACACTTCTGCAGCTGTTTGTGTGCGTATTTGTTCACAGAGCTGCTGTTGTCTCATGTGGTTAGGGAGTTTATGGCACTGCTGGGATTTAGACCCTTTTCACCTCTGTGTTCTTCATGTGCACGTCATTTTGGCCTAAAAGGGAACATCACGCAGCATTAGCACAAACAACAGCTGTGCACATAAACCGAAAAATCTTTGCTTTTCTGCAAATTTCGGTAGTCTTTCAGATGACAAAATAGTCATTTTCGAAACAGAGAAAAGCAACCCAAGACTGGCGCTGTGATTTATGTTCGTGACAGATTCCCAAGTGGAGTTCCTTAAGATTTAATTCTCCACAGGTTTTTAATCAGGTGCTGCTAAGGCTGTTGCTGAAATAATTAGAATATTGTGAAAAACACTTTATGCCAAGTTGCTCCAAGCCAAAATGACATTCTTTCAAAGAAAGAGTATTAAAAGATGCAAATGAACCTCATGAGTTAGTCTTGGCAGAAACTTTGGGTTTAGCATGAGGATTTTATAAAATGTATGATGCCTATATCTGTGTATATCCAAAACCAGCATCATTCACTCCTCCTTAGTGAACTCCTTTATGGCATGGACATTGCACAATATATTCACTGACAGCTTTTACTGATTGATTATATGATTTCTGACAGCTTCAATAATTGTGACATTTATAGGAGAACAGTTTTCTCCCTCTGATCAGCTCGATTGGTTCAGCAGTCTGAGGGAGTGTGAGGGATGCAGTAAAAACTTCATAGGCATGATGTATTGCACTTTTAAAGAGAGAAATAAAAGAATCATGAGCAAGTAGAGGTATTGTAAAATTGATTTGTGAATGCAAGCTCCTACCATGGCAAGGAGATGTTGAAAGGTGTGACTTCAAGAGCTAGGATAAAAAATAAAACAAAGCAATAAAACCAATGAAAAAATTAGTGAATAGATAATAGTGTAAATTAGTTGAGAATGATCAGATAATACTGAATGATAAAAACAGAAACGACGCTACCTCATCGTTATATTTATCCAGCTGCTCCAGTTGTTCACGCTGGACTGTCTGAAGCTGCTCAAGCTCTTTGGACTGGTTCAAGGCAAGCTTTTGATACACATTATAAATATTATTTAAAACAATTGAAACAAATCATTAAATCATTAGATTTGTCCATTTCTTTCATAAGACTTATATATACACCTTTTTTCTTTCTATGAGAAATCTTCTTGTGTTGTTGCTGTTCAGTTCTCGAACTCTCCTGCAGACACAAAATGCACAAAAAAAAAATGAGAAAGTTGAAAGCACACTGAACCTTAGTTTTCTCTAACAGCAGCTCTGACTGTAGTGGCAGATGAAATTCAAATCATAGATTTATATTAATCCACTCCTCCGTTATTGTTTCTATAGTGACAGTTTATTCGCAGGGACTTGTGCGGTGGACGATCCACATAATCTAAGGCTAATAATAAACAGAATAAAAAACATTGTTATTTATCAAAGAAAATGTCTCGTCGTTGATCTTGTAGAGTTTTATGTTTGGAGATCTTTGTTTAACGTTTATAGGAGGGGTCTCCAGTGTCAGCACTTTGCAACGGTACATTTTCTGTACATTTTATTTCATTTTATTTTATTTCATGAAAGAAAAATTCAAGAGAGGAGGGAAAAAAAGACAGCATGATGAATAAATGACTGTTTATGACTACTATAATGTAAGTGATAACAGAAACAAAATAAAATGACCTGTTATCATAAGAAAATAATCAACTCTGTCACTGATTATTTCCATATAACTGCTTACATATGCACTATGAATACATTTATGCAGCAGACATTATGCATGCTAACTATTTATGGCCACTGAAGTGCACTAAATCATGAGATTGGCACAAATAATCTTTTTTTGGCTTTATGTGGCTGTCTCATTAACAGGACCATTACCGTTCTCTTTCAGCCTTGTTTTTGATGCTTTTGTCTTGACTGATGGCTTTACTGTTCTCCATTGATGACTTTGCTTGGTTAGCTCTCATCTCCTTACTCTGGCTGAAAGAAAACACAAACAAGCAACAAATGGAGTCATTTGTTAGATCAGGAGTAATATCTGAAGATAATATAATACCAACTTGCCGTAGGACATCCAGTTTCCATTAACATTCCATGCTGTGTTTTATGGATAATGTTTTCTTCCCCGTCCCATAATAAACAAGTCTGCAGTGAGGGTGGAAGTGGTGTACGGATCATAAAAGCATAATATATAAAATTGGCAAGACAACTTAAGAAGATTCATACAACATGATTAATCTGTGCTGCCATCTATTTCAGTGTTTAGTATTTTGATATTTTAATGGACTACAACCCTGGAGTGAGAATAGCAAAATCCTGAGGTTCAGAGTCACCTTACAGAAGGCAACCTTGTTTTGTGAAAAAACAACCACAGACAGCATGAGCAGAAAAGAAACCCAAAGTAAAACGGCTGACCTGAGGCTATTATCTGGAACTGTAGGGAGGCAGGAGGCCATCAACAAGTTTGTGAATAAATGAAGTAACCCAGGGATACATCCAGGGATACATAAATAGGGTACATGCGTAATACTGCAGTATCTTAGAATTGACTGAGGAATGTTAAATACTGCATTGATATTCAGCTTGCACGAGAAACTTCAGTAATCCTATAGTCCACGCATTTATTTCCGTACATCACATTCAAATGTGAAACATTAGCAGTCATGCCGAAGTGAGAGAAAGATAACTTCTAATACCCTTCTCGAATGTTAAAGTTACCATAACGCCCATAGAGTGGTACTTCGGTTGAAGGAGGACAGACAATCCAGGGAAACTTATTCACATCAATGACTCACCGCTCATGGAGGTATGTGAGCTGCTGTGTCTGCTGTTCCTGTGTTATTAGCATCAACTTTCTGAGCAGTTCACACTGCTGTAGCACATGCTGGTCACTGAGGTCCTGGTTCTCAGCGTTGTGCGTCTTCGTCATCTCAGCCAATTCCTCTGCTTGAGCAGCAACCATATTCTTCACCTGTTGCAATAAGAGAGAACAGTAGCTCACCGAGCACACGAGTGCTGTACAAAGCGACGAGCAAGCTGCTTTGGAGAGAAAGTAACAAACAGAATTCAGCACCTTTGTTTTGTAGTCTGTGGTAACGGTCTTTATCCTCCTCTCCATTTCCTCTCTGGTTTCCCAGTTACATTCACTGAGGAGGCATGAAAAATGAAAAAGTCCTCAATTTTGTTTTGAGAACAAACCAATATTAAAAATACATTCTGCACTGCCCCATTATTCATGTTTTTTGTTTTAAGCTCTTCAGGGCATGTTTTAATAATCAGATTGGTTTGGTATTATCATGTCTCCCCGGCATTATGCATCTAGGATAGTGGGTCCTATGCTGGATGATGCTGCTTGTATCGATCTACCTGACTTTCTTGCTACATTTTTCTAATTGTTTTTCCAGCACCCGCTTTTCTTTTTCATGTTGTGTCGCCATCTTATCCACCTGAGCACAATGAGATCTCTGCAATGCAGTGTATGCCTGCAACAGGAAGAAACTTCACATTTTATACATTTAGGACTTTTTGTACCACAGCTCAAGTTCTTGACACCACATCTTGTGAGCATCTATTACAAAAGCAAGCACAACGTGTCCATAATTCAATCATAATCTAATTACTACAAGTGTGGAAAAAAAAAAATCAAGGTCTTTAGTCACCTCTGCATGCTTTTTCTTCAACGCATTAGTGTCCTTCAACTGCTTTTTAGCCAGTTTTATATATGCCTGGAATATAAGAGAAAGAAAAAAATAATAATGTAGTGCATTACATGAAACTAAATAAAATTAAGAAGCAAACAGTCACTCCCTCTAGAGAAAAATGAATTTTTTGTACCTTCATCTGTTTCAGGTCATCAGTGGTAACTTGAGGCATGTTTAAAGGTTCAGGAGACACTGTTAACACACAAGTAAAAAAAAAAACAAAAACAAAAGTGTATGTAAAACTACATTCAAGGTTTATGCAGATAACTTCAGTTTACATTTATTAATTATTCAATGCCTTTTAAAATGTAGCCCATAATTCACGTACAATTAAAGTGTGTGAATAGTAGAGAAGCTGTAGAACAGTATTCAGTGAGCTTCAGTATCATAGGAGGACAGCGTAAGTTAAGAGAATTTTGCTCTTTTCTTCTGCCTGAATTTAAGAATGTATCTCTTTATGTAAGCTGAAATGCTGGCCTCAGTTTAACATGTATCTCTGACCTTGAGTTAGTGACCTGGATTATTCAGTGGATGTGTGCTGTCATGTCCAAAACATTAAATTCTTAGAATCTTAACTTAGATAGAATCTTATAATAGTAAGATCATGGATAGTGTTAAGAAAAAAAGAAAAGAAAAGAAAGTAAAAGTGAACAAATGCAAAAATACAAAACCCTGAAGAAAAGAAAGTGGTAGAAAGAGAGAGTGTATATGTTTTAGAAAAGCAGAGAGAATAAGAGGATAGAGGCAGAACAAGGGTGAAAGAGACAAAGTTTTTTTTCAAAACAGATTTAATTGCACAAGAAAAAAAATACAAAACACCTAAAAGCTTCACATTTATGACAATGTAATGTACACACGCCGGCCACTTTAATAGGAACATCTGTACACCTGTTTAATTCATGCAATTATCCAATCATCCAATCATGTTGCAACAGCACAGTGCATAAAAGGCAGATACAACTGCAACTAGCTGAAGACTGCAAAAAAGACCGGACAATAAGATAGAACAGTATTCAGTGAGCTTCATAGGAGGAGAGCTTTCAACCAGTAAGAGAATTTTGCTCTTTTCTTCTGCCTGAATTTTCCCGTAGGGACGTATCTCTGTGTATGTAAGCTGAAATGCTGGCCTCAGTTTAACATGCATCCCTGACCTTGAGTTAGTGACCTGGATTATTCAGTGGATGTGTGCTGTCATGTCCAACTTCTCCAAAACATTAAATTGTTTGAATCTGCCATTCAATCTTAACTTAGCTAGAACCCTATAATGTTCTTCCAATTTTCAACTGTCCAGTTTAGATGAGCCTAGGTGTTCTTGGCTGTCAGGAGTGGAACTCGATGTTGTCTTCAGCTGTTGTAGCCAATCCTCCTCAAAGTTCCTTGTGTTCTGCATTCTAAGATGCTTTTCTGCTCCGCACAGTTGTAGAGAGGGGTTATTTGCATTACCACAGCCTTCCTGTCAGCCTGAACCAGTCTAGTCATTTTCCTCTGACCTCTCTCAATAAGACATTTCTACCTTCAGAACTGCAGCTCACTGATGATTTTTTCTTTTTTTTCACACAATTTTTTTTTTCACACAATTCTCAACTCTAGAGACTTTTGTGAACGAAAGTCCCAGGTGATCAGCAGTTTCTGAAATACTCAAACCAGCCATCTGGTACCAACAACCATGCCACAATACAGGTCACTGATATCACATTTTTTCCCATTCTGATTTTTGATGTGAGCATTAACTGAAGCTCTTGACCTGTATCTGCATGATTTTATGTGTTGCACTGCACTGCTGCCAGATGATTGGCTGGTTACATAAATGCATGAATGAGCACATGTACAAGTGCTCCTAATAAAGTGGCCTGTGATTGTATATTAAGTCATGCAATTGCTAAAATGTATTTTTGGACCAATTAAGACTTTAAGGACCTACAGACACCCTGTACACAACATAAATAAATGCCTGCTGTTATAATTCTGAACATATAAACAGGAGTAGACCAGAAATGAATAAATTGTACCTTTTCTTGAGGAAATGCTCGGATTCTGTCCTGATGATGTAATGTGTCTCTCAGAAATTTTCTGAGGTGACACAGCCTTTAGATGATTTGTCTTTCCTCCCTTACTTCTCTTCGGGCTGTCATTTGGCACCTCAGCTATCTCCCACTGCACACACAAACTCATGAATGATTACACTTGTAGCAAAGGCAGTTTTTAATCTCTATCACTTCATTCAAGAGTATTTTTAATAGAACTCAATGACAAAGTCTTTTTGCATGCCAAATGCTGCATATGAAACAACAATAAACATGAGGTCGAAATGCAAAATATCAGCTTTAATTGTAGAATATTTACATATGTATTGAGAGTAATATAGGAGCCACAGTTGTTTTGTTTACAGTATTAATTTCAGAGGATCATACACCTACTGAAGAAATTAATGACGCAACTGCATAACAATTGCTAATGATTTAGCAATGTCTGTTTCAGCCTCATAATGAAGCTACACTGACACCTCTTGTGGTGGTCACAATAACTCACATGTAAATACCACACGCAGAATAAACTTATATTACTTATATATTAAGAAACTGTCTCGAAAACTTTAGCCTAGTCAGGGTCACAGTGGCCCTGGAGCCTATCCTGGGAATAATAAATGCAAGGCAGGAAACACCTTGCATAGGACACCAGTCCATTGCACCATACACAACACACTCATTCATATGTAAAGGCAATTTAGCACAGTCAGTCCACCCACTGGCATGTTTTTAGGAGGTGGAAGGAAACCAGAAAACCCAGAGGAGACATATGTAAAAAAAAAATCTTTCATGCCAGAACTGGAGATTGAAGAACTGTAAGGACGCAACTCTGGCGTGTCACAGTGCCTGAAATTGGGGACTGTGCTTAAAATGGGGTAAGAAATCCATCTTAGACACTATATAAACCATCTATGTAACATCAGGAACCAACTGTTTCTCAACAGCATCAAATGATACCTAGCTTACAAACATGGCAAAAAATATATGAAGAGTTCACATGAACTGAATTTATTACTGCATTAGGTATAGAGATGAGTTGATAATGTATAGATCTTATTTACTAAATATCAACAACCTAAACTGGACCATCCAAAAAAAGGGAAAGAAAGGTTGATAGTCTAGAGAATGTGTATAGATTAACAACAATAAACTGTTGCCATATTGTTTAGAGTCAGTTAACAGGCTGGTCACATGACAGGTTATTGACTCTAGTGTCCACAGTAGATTTTCCAAATAATGGTAACAAGCGCTGTAATTCATACGTGTACCAGCCAATATAGAAGTAAATACAATCATATTACAGCTACTTATTGTTTCATTTAAAAATCCAGTGTGCTAGAGTATTGAGGCAATATAACAAATAATGCATCATTTTATAACTTAGCACGGTGTCATTGCTCAATTATTTAGAGGCTGCTCTGTGTACTGTCAGAGAAATAAATAATTTCTTCTTGATTAGGGTGGATATGTGCAAAAACACAACACTGCATTCTATTCTTGAAAAATACACTTGGTTATTTTATTAATACTGACACTGAGTGCCTCTATGTTACAAAAAAAACTGACACTGGTCTGATTTTCTTCTTCTACAATGCTTAATTAATGTTCTCAGCTAAATTTTGAAAAATATTGAAGAATAAAAATGATGAACTGTAAATGATCACAATGTAGAGTTGAACATCAAAAAGTACACCATACATTTAGAGTAATAATTAATAGGCATTGCTGAAGTCTGGATGCAGTATGTATGGAGATGCTCACCGTCTCAATGCCCATAGCTCTCATCTGGTCTGTTCTCTTTTCACAAATGGATAAGAACTTTTTCGGGTCAGACAGAGCATCCACAATAGCTACAAAAAAACCCCAAAAGATATGAATCAGTAAAATTGCACACCTGACACTTTAATAAAGAAATATTATTGAAACACATGGTTTATGTGGGTAGTGTTAATTAAACATTAGCAACAAGAAGTGTTCCAGGGTGAATTTGTTTCCTGAATTTTTAAACCAACTCCTTAGCAGATAGTAATAGTCGCTCTAAAACTATTTGTGAAGCTGAAATTACCACCAAATCCATCAGGTACATATGTTTTGAGGATGATGTTGCAGAAGATGGTGGGTAAGGAAAGGGGATTGTTGCCCTCATTTCGTAGGGAGATGTGTCTGTAGCCAGCCTGCAGACCGTCCAGGGGGAGAATCCTCTGACCAATCAGCTTATTGTTGTCATCATACACCGCTATTCTGAGCACCGCAAGGTCCGGAAGGATTACCTTTGGGTTGGTGGAAAGTATATTATTCATTGTGTGTGTGTGTGTGTGTGCGCATGAGGAATTTCAGTGATAAGCAGAAATTCAACGTGCAGTGGAGCAAAGATATGAGGACAGCGAGGCAGAGTGGCATGCCAACACACACAGCTGCTTTTCTGCCTGTAGTCTTGAGGCATTCTATAGATTAAGTTTAATGATACCACAAAGATTTAAAATGAAGCAGTACCAACCTGAGACTACCGTATGTGAATAAGAGATGGCCAAGAAAACACGGCATTACTATGCAATAAAACCACAGCATAAATTACCTTTCTAAAAACAAATGGTTCCTCATTGTATACAGGGTTTAGGCCATTGTTCATCACCATCCTAGTACGAAACTCCTTGCGAATGGTATCTGTGGGCAGGCCATACATATCCACCTCCACATATGTGCCAATCTTCTTGTCAGACAAAAACTGGCCTGAAATGACCTACATCAATGCATAAATGATAAACAGAATTGAACTGTTTTCAGCCATTTGATGAAGATTGAGCTGGTTACGGCTTCACACTAGGAGCCAAAAAATCAGTGGTTATAAATGAAGCTAAAAGAACATGACACTTAGATACAGAACCAGAGGATTACAGGTACTTTCATGTCTTTCCTCTAAAAACTGACACTTTCGTGTCTTTTCTCTAAACTCATCATGAACCTACGCAATTCAGCCCAAATATTTTCAGGAGACATCCTCTTCTTGCCTAGTCAAAACTTTTTTGCCAACTTTTTTGAAATTTTTTTAATCTGCCCCTGAATAAGCAAAGATTTAAAACCATAATAGTTTAAATAGATGAACCTGGACACTGCAAGTGGCTGCAATCACTCCATCCACAGGGGTCTCTGAGAATGGGTCAAAAGTGCGGTCTGGCCGACGCATGAAATCTGGCTTCAGCAAATAACTGCAAAGAGAAAACATTAAGCAAGCTGTCAAAAACTAGTTTATTTCCATTATAGTCCAATTGAGCCATTACCTCTAGTCCCTTTAGAGCAATGACCCATTTAATTAATCCACCCTTGTACTCATATTCAGTATACAGCACTTACAGTTATCATGCTACTTTGCCTTGATAAGTGTGTTAATATGTTTTAATATGTTTACTACCAGAACAATGAAACTCAAGTAGTCCTAATTTTTTTTATTTAATTATTATCAAATAGCTATGTTTGTTTATGTGCTTTTAAGGAGCATGTGTATATTCTATATAAGAAACATGTACATCACCCTCACCCAATGAGGACAATGTGAAACTAAGTATAAACCTCTAACTTTATATATTATGTATACTATTCCATATCAAGAACAGTAGTAACACATTCATTAATCATAACTTTTTCATTAATTTTTTAACCTAAACTGTTGCCACAAAATTGGAAGCACACACTAGTATGTCTTTTTTGTCTTTTAGGATTTCCCCATTACTGGAACTAAGGGGCCAAATCTGTTCTAGCATGATAGTTGGAGGTTGTTATAACAGCAAAAGGGTACTAAATCTATAATGGGATATTCAGCAAGCACATATGGGTGTGACTGGTCAGGTGTCCACATACTTTAGGCAATCCAGTGTGTGTTTTTGATGATTGCATTACAAATCTAAGACACAACAGGCCTTATTGAACACATATTGACCTTATTGCAATGACTTTTTTTGTGTACAGGGCTTAATGCAATTACAAAGTAAAAGTAAAAATATTTTAGGCCATTGAATATAAAGACAGCAAAACAGGAGTTACTTTAACTCCCAAATAATTCTCTTTAATGCAACAAATGACTTGTGTTTTTAATGTTAACAGTAACATAATGTTCACATACCCACATGACCCATTGTACTCAAACTTTCCTTGGTTCAGCTGCATTGCCAAATCTTAAAAAAAAAAAAAAAAGGCAGAAGATGATAAGAAGAAGAAGAAGAAGAGAAACCTTTACTTGTCACATGTACATTACAGTACAGTGATATAATTCTTTTCTTTGCATATTCCAGCTAGATAAGAAGTTGTACCAAATACAAATATAACTGATTAAACTCTTTAAATCTGGTAAAATGTTTTCAGAATATTATAATATATATATATATATATATATGTATATATATATATATATATATATATATATATATATATATATATATATATATATATGATATTCCATGATCTGTTTGGACATATGGCATTGCCTTGGTGGGCCAGGCTTCCTTTAGCTCAACAGTTTCACATTTTGGTTTAACTCAGACTTTGTGACATTTCCAGTGATTTCCCCAAACCGATTACTTTCTGACTCTCAAACACAGTCTGGCATATTAGGTCTCAGAAGACCGCAGTAGTACAAACAGGTTTCTGATTGCTGAGCACATTCATCTGGGCTTCAGCTTCGCAGTGGGCTTCTGAAGAAACTCAGAAATGTGACCGCTCCAGATGTCTTGGAATGACATAAAGGTTTCTAGAGTGAGCGCTTGTGAATATTCAAAAGGATGGCTTCTCCACAAACCACTGTCACTGACTAGTGAAGTGTGTCAGCGCAGTTACACTTTCACAATAATATGAAAATAATACTCTATTACCACGGATTTGACCAAAACAATAACTACAATATTTATAATTGATGCTACAGAGGTTTTGCTGATTAAATAGAAAGCACATTTGCAAAAATGAACCCTAGGGATTCTCAGAATGAGATGTTTATGAGTGGAAATGAACCCTTTGTCACTGGTTCTACATATACAGTATAACAATGTTGTACAACTGCAGTAAGCCTAAAGCACTGCAGCAGTCCGTCCCATTCTGGCATGCCGTGAAAAATAATGGAAGTGGTTTTACATCTCTGGCTGTATGTGTATAGAGGGGGTTGTTATAGCAAGTGACAGTGGTGCCGTTTGCATTACCTGGGGTCTGGAAGTTCAGCGCTACCATCTGGCAGCCGGCATTCCAGAAGATCTGAGGCATATAATTACTAGAGTCCACTCTTCCTCCTTTGGGGTAGATCCGACTCATCTGGCGCTTGTTGTAACTGTGCATCTTAGTCAGGGAAAAGCATTAAGGTTTTGCGATATTTAAGTAGAATCTCTGGATTGTTTGTAGATCAAAACACTCTGAAATAAAAGTAAATGTCACAGGGCACATTCCCTAAAGGCTTTTGTTTTTATAGACTACAAGAATCCTCGCATTAAATCCATATTTTTGAGCTAGAGTAGAAAGAAAGATTCTGAAATTCTTTAGTGATGCGCCTCCAATTGATGCAGTCTTTCTTTTATATGCTTTTCCCAACGTTTTAGAGGATGATGGGCATTTGTTCTGTCATAACACTTCTCTATTCCAATGGCCAAATAAAAATCTAATTCACTGTGTCTTTCATTTCCTTTTCAATAATTTTAAAAGCTTCAGACAGACAAACAACCCTTGAAGTAAATGAGTTGTCTCATTTATATAACAAGTGAGCACTTACTATTCACTGAGGACTCTTGCCTCTTGGCAATACGATAATATATTTCAGGGCACAAGCAAAATTCGTAAACAGATGCGTAGATTTAAATCAAAGGAAACCCAAAGGAATATTTTCTTCACAGTACACTAAACCCGAAACAGATAGTCATATTCCTCAATATCAGGAAATCATTTACTGAACATTTTGATTAGTTTTTATTTAAAATACCAATTCATCTTAGGACAAGAAAACTCCCTTGAGTTTATCATCTCCAAAGGGAACTCAAGTTCCAGACAAAACCAATAAGTCACTCTTATACAACTGTCTTTTGAGAAATAGGCAACAGATCCCTGAACATGCCAACCTTCAAGCCAACCACTGAAGAACTGGGACACAAATAAACCAGAACCTGCTGTAGCCTGTGTGATAGAAATGACATGGAGACACTCACTTAGTAGAGTCTCACAAGCAGATGGGATAAAATCTAAACAGTCCAGTATGTGCAAGGGGTTTACATGAAGAATACTCACTAGAGTATAGGCCGAGTTGGCAGGAACCAGCACAGGAGTTGTAAGCCTTTGCAGATGTATGCCAAGCAAATAACCTCCATAGGTCAGTGTGAGAGGAATGACTGACAAATAATGGCCTCAAACTGGCATGCAAAAATTCAAAAAAAAAAAAAAAAAAAAGACAAGTGACCACAATGGCAGTGAATCTTGGAGATTTGGTTTGTATGTAAAACAACCTGCATGGCTATAGGGTAGCACAGAACTAACGCAAGTTTGCAACTAATGCATTACAACTAATAATCTACTACTTGCAAAATTATTTTCAAAGATTTTGTCGTTGGGTCTGTTAAAATACTACTTGCAGTTGTCTAGAGCAACCTTTACAGAAAAACAACGGAAGTGGTAGCTCAGTGGTTAAGATGTTGGACTTCTGAGTGGAAGGTTGAGAGTTCAAATCCCAGGACCACTGCTGGGCCCTTGAGCAAGGCCCTTAACCCTCAACTACTTGGTTGTATAAATGAGATAATTGTAAGTCTCCCTGGATAAGGGTGTCTGCCAAATGCTGTAAAATGTAAGCTCCAGATTTAATGGAAGCAAAACTGATGGCTACAAGCAATTTACAATGCAGCAACAGCTAATCAATCCAGTACTGCTAGTACTCTCTACAGATGACTTTTGATGGAAAGTGCATTGTAAAACTTTGCTGTAAATTACAGTAGTATTTCAACAGTATTAACCCATTGTTTTTAAATACAAAACTTAATGCTAATACAACAGAAAATCTGTTATGTACAAATTATGGTTATCTAACAGACCTATCATGTTTTCTGCAAATACAACAGTTTACGCAAATAAAACACCCCAAATATCTTAAATAACAGTATTTTGCAGTATTTATTAACCAAATGTGTTAAAGGAATAATAAAAAAATGCCACCTGACCAAAATTGCACAAGTGAGACGGATCATTGTGTCTTTATCCATCTCACTTTTACTAATTATTTGGTGAGAAGCAGTTCTATTTAATTATCAGTTATTCAGTTAATCTGTTACTGAAAGCTTATCATGCTGCTGACCATTGTAAGTACTAGCGTACTGACAACTGACTTACTGACTTTTTGTTTTAGTCAAGACTGTTTGATTTGCAATGATGTTTGCTTGTCATGTGTGTGGACATCAATCTAGCACCATAGTGGCTTATGTGAGACAGATAACAATTCATTATAATGAAAGGAAACAAGGGTTACACACAGTTTTCTTCACTTAATACAGTTTTTCTATGAATTCTTTGAATGCTGTTTTGAAACGCAAATCTCTCTCCCCTTTAAGTCTCTCACTCTTCCCAAATCACTTTCACGCAGAGGCTGAATTGAGAGAAGTAGACACTAGTTTCACTCCACTCCACATCTTCACATCTTCAATATTTGCACTTACACACATACCCATGTTTTCAGTGGAACAGTGCTCAGAATATCAATATATCTTTGTTCAAAATTTTAATGTTTTTAACAGAGAGTATTGTTTTTGTAATTTAATGATCATCTTTTTGCGTTTGCACCACTGGCATATCTTATGACTGGGCAATATATTCAGTATATCAGGTTAAGATGTACTTGGGCAAGAAGTTAGATGTTAAAATTAGTTAGTTGTAATTTTGTGGTTAAAAAAACAGCTATGTGCTGTATTTTAAATATGACAGTTAACTGTAAAATTCTGTGAAATAATACAAAACGGGTTCATATTGTATTTATTAACAGTCCTATACTGCAGATTTTGGGCAAAACACTGTTAATTGTTAACTGTTAAAACACTCTGCTGCCAGTTGTTTACTGTTTTTTTTTTTTTTTTTTTTACAGGAAGAACTTTTACAGTGTGATTATTTAAGAATGTTTAGGAAACATGCTCAAAGCTGTCACTTGCTAAACAGAATAGAGAAGTGAGTTCTGAAATAAATAAATTATAAGCACACATCCAGCTGACCAGTGGTTATTCAACTCTTGTGGTGTGGGGGATTGTCTATTTTGGCTTAAGAGCTTTAATTAAGAAGGGTTTTCATTATGCACTTGAAACCACATTTTCCACAAACTGTTACTCAAAGACCATCATTAGAGCACAAGCTGTTGGGAAAAAAAGGGCAAGGATACTTGACAAATTCAATAGCGTTGGTCCGTAAGTATCCCAATCCTACTGATTCGTTGAAGGAAGACATGTTGTGGTGGATGTTCTTCTCTGCAGAAACAGATATGAAAATGCACAAGTATAGCTTTAGGGTACACTCTTAATACTAATAACAGTGTTAAATAAAAACACATCATAATGCTATTCTTAACATTATTCCTGATGAAGCTTTGCTCACTTTTGGAATCTTCTCGACCAGCTTCATGAGGGAGCTTCAACCAGGAGACTTTCCTTAAAATTTAGAATGAGCACTTTACTGTTCTCCTAAGTTCTAAATGAAACCTACTTGTTTGGGAAAACTAATAATAAGCAAAAATATTTGTTTTTGGTAAGAACTATATCAAATAAGAAGATCTTGATTCTGAAATAAGTGTGTATAATTATCTTTACTGCATATTAACTTCACTACCTACATTGATCTTGAATGTTTAGGGCACTGATTATATATTATTAACATATACCAATTTCCATCAGAAGTTATATTATCTGTTTAATGAAATCCAACTGTGTGCAATTAAAATCTTGCTTGATCTCAATATAAATACAACTGTTCCTGACAGGCCCCAGAGTTTTCCCCAGATAAGCCCCAGAACTATCAAAACAAGTGCTTTACAATGTTCTGGAAAAGTATCAATCAGGGTTTGGTTATAAAAAAAGAATTCCAAACGTTCCATGGAGTACCCTTAAGGAGCACCCTCAAATGATTTTAAAATGTATAACTTTGCTGTCCCTCAAACATCAGTGACTGGGTAAGGATGTCATTAGTCAAAGTACGCAAGAGTAACTCTGAAGCTGGGCTTTATATAATTATATAAAGCAATTCGCTGTTTGGAGCCAAAAGACATGCTGGAGACCTAGCAAATATGTGGAAAAGGTTCTCTGGTCTCAAGAGATGAAAACTGAACCAAGTGCTACAGTTGGCAGAAACCAAACACTATTTATCACCCTGAGAACACCATCCCCACTGTGAAACATGGTGGTAGTAGCATAATACTGCAAGAGTACTTTTTGTCAGCAGGAACTAGGAAACTGGTCAGAGTTGATGGGTAAATGGATGGAGCCAAACAGAGTATAATATAGCATAAATTCCTACTGTATAATAATGCTTAACTTGCCTTCAGCTTCCTCAAAACCTAGGAATTTCACAGCCTGAGCGTAGTTTATAATATTGGACAAGTAAGGGTGAATATTAGTGGTTGCTGCAACGTATGTGTAAGACTGGATCAAAGCTTGCTCATCAGCCACATTTGTTTCACCAGCCTGCAGGAGAGAATGGAGTTCAGATTTAGTAGTAAAAGGCATAAATGAATTTAATGGCAAAAATGAAACAAGAGCATGTTGATCTTTGACACAACAAAGAAAAGGAAACAAGAGACATAAACAAAGTACATTTGGTCTTCAGTGCATATCAAACCCTATTAATGTTGATATTTCAATAGACAGGCTTGAAAGCACAGTTAGTAGAGAGGGACAAGGTATTATTTGCGTGTTACCAGTTTGTTAGCATCAATAGAAAGAGATAACTGACTGTTCAAAACTATTACTGTAGACATTAACAGTGTTGAAGTGAAAATTTTGAATTATTGTGTGTAATGTTTATTATGTACAATAATTTTAGACATTGTTTGTAAAAATTCGGAAGCTGGCTATGTGAGGCAGAAATTGGAAAAAACATATACTAAAGAAATGCAGGACAACCTTTCTTGCCCCAAGCGTATTTCCTTCACTATTATTCGTCTGACTAATGACGAGATTTCCACATATCCGTTCTGGGTGAGCCTCATCCACGAGCTCTGCTACACACACAAAAAGATAACAGAAATATTTTCTCCATAAAAATGAAGCAATCAAATACTATTATTCATCAGCACTACACAGGAGGCTTCTTTGTTCTCAAAGGAGACCAACAGGGAGGCTTAAAATTTCAACATACCATTATATTTCACTGCATTTAGCTAATGGTGTTACAGCATCTAGGGATAGCCTAGTGTACTTTATAATGAGAGTGTGTGCTGTGCATTTAAACAGCTGGAGAACCAGCACTTTCCCACCAGAGCCAGGATCTTCCTCATTCTCATCCTCTGACATAATAGTGTTTGTCTCTCCAGCTTCCATATGCTTCTTGAAATGTTCCAGTTGCTCTAACAAACAGCAATCATACTTATGCCATTAGAAACATCATTGCAAAACATCAGCTAAAAAACAGTAAAAATGCTCTAGCATTAACTGCAATTTTTCATCAAAAAATATAGACATACTCTTTTCAACTTCAGGTTTTAATCTTCTGTTCTTAATGAGGATTTTTCCTTTAAGATCATTCGGTGAAGGCAAAGACTGTCCAGACACCATCTAAATGGCAGAAAAAAAATCTCTTTTGAGGAAAGCCATTAGACATAATTACAAATCATCAGTCTTCATTAAAACACATACTGGGAAGTCCTCTAAAGGTTGCTTGAGGAGTATATCTCCAAAAATGTCCTCACAGTATCGGGCCAGCTTATACTGTTGATGCCGCCTATAAAACATGAATGAAAGGAGACATTATAAATCAAACGGACTAAATGAATTTCAAAAGTGTGTTTCAGGTATGAATGTGGATATATTGAGATATTTATGTATTTGTATCTAAATGTAAATACAATACACTCTCTTCAATAGGTGCACCTGTACACCTGCTTATTCATGCAATCATCTGATCAGCCAATCATGTCGCAGCAGTGTAACGCAACACAAAAAAAAAATGATGCAGATGCAGGTCAAGAGCTTCATTTAATGCTCAGACATCAGACTGGGGAAAAATGTGATCTCAGTGACTTTGACCTTTATATGGTTGTTGGTGTCAGACAGGCTGGTTTCAGTTTTTCAGAAACTGCTGATTTCCTGGGATTTTCACACACAACAGTCTCTAGAGTTTTCACAGAATCCTGCCAAAAAACATCCAGTGAGAGGCAATTCTGAGGGCAAAAACTCCTTGATGATGAGACAGGTCATAGCTGAAGGAAGGCTATGGTAACCTAAATAACTACTCTTTACAACTGTAGCGATCAGCATCCAAGAACATAGTGAACCTTGAGATGGATGGGTTACAACAACAGTAGACTAAATTGGGTTCCATTTCTGTCAGCCAAGAACAGAGGCTACAGTGGGCAGATCATCACCTAAACTGGAGCTTGCTCATCAACCGGCCATTTGTGCCTAAAACTGCCCGCAGAACTGCGGAGATGCTTTTCTGATCACCACGGTTACAAACAGTAGTTTTTAATTACCGTAGCTTTCTTGTCAGCTCTGACCTCTCTCATTAAAAAGACATGCCCACCTGCAGAACTGCCACTCACCGGATGGTGCTTTTCAAGTTTCACAGCATTCTGTGTAAACTCAAGAGACTGTTGTGTGTGAAAATCCCAGGAGATCAGCTGTTTCTTAAAAACTCAAACCAGCCCATCTGGCACCAACAACCATGCCACGGTTAAAGTCACAGAGATCACATCTTTTCTCCATTCTGAAGTTTGATGTGAACATTAACTGAAGCTCTTGACCTGTATGTGCATGATGATAATTGCATGAATGAGCAGGTGTGCCTATTAAAGTGGCCAGTGAGTGTAGACATACTGAGCCTGAATATGTATAGCACTGGTATTTGAGGAATTTGATTTATAAAGAAGTTATTAATGTAACAAATGTATTTTGAATAAAATAACTTCTAGCCTCTCTCTTTAGACATTAAACATACATACGAGCAGTGGTTCTCAAATGAGAGAATCACGGGGTATTCGGAAGACACAAACGCAGTTTCTTTGATGGCCTGAATAACATCCTGGAAAAAGCAGTGCATAGGTTTTCAATTAGAATGTAGTTCCAACATTCACATAATCTTAGTAGTTAAAAGAAGCCATGACAAGCACTCATGGAATTTTCTGTACTATTTAAAGAAAAAAAAAAAGCAATGTTACTATATCGTAAATAGTCACTTGAGTACAATGAGCTCTTCTTAAGTTGCCTTTTGGCATAGCTCTTCACCTTGAAAAGCACATCTGTGCACATGGCCTTGCCATGAGTAATAATGGGCTCTTGGTCCTCTCCCTTTCCATCCCAGCAGTCCAGCTCCACACACCTGCAGTAAAAAGAGAAGCAGTTCAATAGGTACACTGGAACACTTACACGTGCAGTAACTCCCTGACAGCAACCACTTTAATAAATTATTAAATATCTGAAAGCTGTGTTGTAAGGGTCTGTATCAGTGTTGGACCAAAACACACCATGCATTGCAAATATTTTCATTCCATATGACTGTTCCTTTAATGGTTGATTTTATTACAAATATAAAAAGCAGGCTTGGCTGTTGCAAGGCTAAAACATAGAACCCAGAATTATTACAGGTTAAAAACACTCAGAGGGAAGTTGTTTACAAGTGATTCGGTGTCTGTTCTCAAGGATAGTTTTTTTTTTTTTTTTTTTAATAAAGAAATCAGTTTATTTCAGTTGAAGGCCTAAATGTCTATGTAAAACAGGCTTCTTAGAATGAAGCATTACACAAGCCAGTACTCATTCATGCTAATCTTGCAAAAGCTAAAAATAAATCTAAACAAATTTTGTGTATTATTTAAAATCTAATTATTCAGTTTTAATTAAACAGTGAAATGAATCCTAGAATATTTAGATTTTTTTAGCTGATAATATAGGTATCCTACACAAAAATAAATGAAAAATAAATTGAATCTTTAACATTACTCTGATCTCAGTTGTGCAATGACATAATAATACTAGGGCACAGAAACTGAATATCAGTGTTGTAGAAGGGCCGGGCAGTATGACAATATAATGTCGATATTGTGATAAATTGCATTACAATACACTTTTCTGAGATGCATTGTGATGATATTTTATAAAATACAATGTTTTTAATAACAATTACAAACACTGATTTGATATTGATGGTTTGTTTGTTTGTATTTAAGTTTATTGCCAAACCAGCTTCAATAGCTATTTCATGGAAAATGCAGATATTAATAAAACATTCGATAAAATTCAGCTTATACAAATCAAACTTTCTGTGCAACATCACAACTCTATAAAATATTCTTTAAATTTACTTGTGGTAAAAACTGTAAAAGTTTTCCTGGGTTTCCATCTTAAAAACAAGTCTTTCAAAGTTTGTGATGTTGATGGTAAAATTTTAGACTCATTTTTAAAACATTAAAATGAAAAGCAACTACAGAGTTATAAATAATTTATTGTTGAAGACAATAAAAAGTAGCACTGAACTTTTTTTTAAGCCAGCACTACTCTTTTACTGGCTGTTAGCAAATCTATGTATCGAGATATATAATTGTGTGTCACAGAAATGTCTTTCTGTGTCGTGAGTATGTATCGTGAAATGATATTTCTGTCACATGGCCCAGCCCTAGTTTGGAGGAAGACAGAGAATTCATATGTGATGGTGCACCTGCAGCCGGAGAGCAGGACCTGCCGGTACATCTCCACAGAAGACTTCCCTCCAAACTGCCTGCCAGTCAGGTATGTGTTGTGGGAGGAGCTGATGAAGTAGTGTGAAAGTGGGTGGTCCATCTCCTGATAGAGTTCCAGTCGGTCAAGAAATACTGGAGCGTTCTCATCAGACATCAGGTACCGACAAAACCCATCACACGACATCACTCCTAAAGACCAGAGAGTTTAGTTTATGTGTACCAAAAACATTATTAAGATGCATGCAAATTTCAGATGAGATACAGAAATATCAAGGGAGAGCTACTCAACAGTGGGCTACTGATCTACTTAATGAGTGCTACTGAACTCCACAAGAGAAGAGATAAAAATGTTTGCTCTACCATTATCTGGAACTCAGTGATCAAGATACACTAATAATGATACCAAAAATTAATTATAAAGCTGGAAAAAAAAGCCTTGCATGTGCTTATTGTACATGATTTACAACATCTTTTACCTTTCATTCTAAGCTTCTCGTCAGTCTCGTAGGTTTCTATGATTTGCCTTGCACGTTTGGGGTCATAAAATGGAAAAAGTATCTCATTAAGCCGAGGGTCCCGTTGGTTCTGTGTGGAAATAATAAGGTTTTTTTTTTTTTTTTTTTTTTTTACTGGAGCAGCTACAGAGACTCCAGCTGGCTATAAATGTCTATAGTAATGCCATTTTAAAATGGAACTACATCAATCACAAGATTGAGGAGGATTGAGGATTGAAAGATAAAATAAAAAAAGTATGCTTTGTATATATGTGCTTTAAAAGTGTAAGAATGTGTTAAAGAAAATGTGCAGAAATCAGCCAACAGCACGAAATGGGTATATTTGTGTCAGGTTAAAAGAATTTTACTTTTTTTTTTAAAGAAGGAAGCAAAGTGGGAGAAGTGTGATTAAACAACTTAGGAAATACGAAGCCAAGATGGGAGTAAGTTAATGTGTGAAAGCCACTTACTTCATTCAAAAAGCTGACTAATTGGTCTATGTTTAAATAATCACTCTTATCTCCACAGCTGAAAGGTTATAAGAGACAATATATTACACAATAAAACACAGACATTCCTGCTTATAAATATAAAAAAAAAAAAAAAAAAAAAAAAACACCTCAGTAACCTTGCCCTAACACTTTTTTTTCCATTCCAACATTTAATTGTTATAAGTTAATATTCAAAACTCTTGAGACAGACAAGGTGACTTGAGTTATTGAAGATTTTTTAATAATAAAAGGCATTTGGCCCCTGTGATTAATTAAAAAACAAATGCAAATTAAAACGTTTTTAAAAGTAATACGAGCTACTCATTTGAGTGGACTTTAAATACTGGCCTACTCACAGTTTCTTGAAGAGTGCTTCAATGTCAGTTCTGGGGCAAATCTTCTGAGTGAGGGAGTAAAACTTGTCAAAGGTGAAAACATCAGGCTCAATTTCATCATTCTGTAAACGGCAAGAAAACAGGTAGAAGCTGTCTGTTACAAAATAGTTTGGTCTGTATTAGTAAAATGGGTTAAAGTGGATCTACTGATAACAGGATTCATGTCAATTAATGCTGTCTGAAAATCAGTCTGAACAGATCATGATTAAAAACCCAGCAAACAGCGATTTAGTGAACATTTTTCCACTTCACCTTTCCACTAGGCAGACCAAGGTCTTTTAGTGCCTGGAATATAACCTTCTCAGTTTTGCCAGAAGCAAAAGTTCTTGTTATGCTGTAGAGGAGAAAAAAATGATATTACATCTAAAAATAACTTTGCTGGATGTTGAAATAAGTACAACACAGGATCACACTGACGTTTCTCAGCATGACCACTTCACAAGCAGCAGGACACTCGCGACGTATGACTCATTTATTTGAAGAAGAAATCACATTAATTAAATAGCTGTGCATGTGTACCTTCTCACTGGGATTTTTCCACTCACGTTGGTCAAAGATGACAGCTTCATCCAGCTACCGTGAGAAGACCGTCATTAAATAACAATCCAAAATCCATGCGAGCAAATAATTAAGCAGTGTCAGAATCACATGTGTGATAATGTTTGATACAGAGCTGAGTGTGAAATCATAACCTTAAATGCGTTACAGGTTTAAAAATTATATAATTACATCATACGGTACATTTCATTCTCGTGTTTTGGTGACTTAATTGCTCTGTTATGTTCGCCAGTGGCAGTCGGGTACTCACTGTTTCTTGAGGCAGGTCATCGGGCACACATTGTTTGCACGGGTGTTGTGAATCAGTAACCGCAAGCTGTCAGTCCATTGCTGCGAACAGAGGCAGAGTGGAAATGTACAACTAAAATTAACATATGGCAAGAGAACATTTCTCCAGCAAATGCAGCAGTGCGGTGACAATGACAAACAAACAAATAAGCAAATAAATAAATAACCAACCAACCAAACAGGCAGACAAACACACAAATGAACATACAAACTGAAAGACAAACAAACAAACAAAAACAAATAAATAAATAGATAAATATTGGGAGTCAAAATTGCCACATAATACACAAAATATTTCAGATGTTTAAATATACAGGATGTTTATTATTTATTTATTTATTTACATTTTCAATATCATTTCTTAGAAAACAAAAATAATTAATAATTAATAAAATAATTTATTTCACTCAGAAGAGGTTCCAATTTCAGACCTCCTTCCAAGTTTTATGAGAACTATAGAATTGTATTTACATTTCAAGGCTTGATAAGCTGCTTTGATATGTAATAAATGATGCCACAAACGTTTCTAGACCGAGATATTTTTACTTGCATTCTTCCCCCATTTCCTCCATCTCATCATTCTGAATAACAGTTTCACAAGGAAGCTATTTTTACTCAAAATACCAGGAGACAGATGATGCCTCTTATAGTGCTTAAGTGTGAGGTCTTTAAATGTACTGGTACTCCAGTCAAGTACTCTTCCTTCCTCGAAAAAGTTCTCGAGTGTACAGGGAGGTAATTTGTTTCCTCAGGATGGGTTTTGTGACTTTCTGTGAGTGGAAAGTTACCTTTGCAATGTTAATGGTAGGTGCCACCATGTACATGAAGCTGATGTTAACCAAGTCGGTGCCACTGCATATGCAGATGATTTTGCCCTCCAAGTCACTCTCAGACTTCCCCATGGTCTCGAATGCTGACAGAATTTTTGGATCCTACAGAAGCAGAATGCACATCTGAATACACATGATACAGTGCTAAGGAACGAAAAAATGACAATGCAGTAAATATATGAAATAAAACAATAATGATTTAGATCAGGGATGTCAAACATATGGCCCATGGGCCTTTATCATCTCAATAAAGGTTCTAATCTGGCCCACAAAATGGATTCAGAATCCGTGCCAGCTGTCATCACACTCCACAATGTCACTTCCCAAAGGGACTTGCCTCTTCGAATGAATGAACAACAAGACAGAATTCCTTAATATTCATATATATCTCATATCTCACCACTTGATTGCTGTGGATGTCTCTGTGAGGTTGTCTTTGCACTGTGCTTTTGTGAATATGTGTGATTTGTATACACATGTTGAATGTCAAACTCTGCCTATTTATTTTTTTGAATGTCTTCCTATTGTCCCTATTGCTGCTGTAGCACCCAAAGCACCCAAAAGATAGATAGATAGATATTTTTAGTAATCAATTAAGCAATATCACACAAGCAAGGGTGCTGTTGTACTGAAGATCAGGCATGAGGCCAAAGGCCGTAATTACAACTGTGCTGATATTCAGGACAACATGACTGTGAGTGTGATATTGCTTTTATATAACAATTCTAGAAACAAAATATTAATAAAGAGTAACTGACGTTTCAGGCACAATATGGCCAAATATGTTGTTTATTTGTTATTAAAAAAGAAACCACAGCTGGATAGAATGTTGCATGTTGTATGCAACACACAGACTGACTGACAGCCTGTAGTAAGTGTAGCAACAATTTAGTCTCAGTGTGAGGAACTACTGTTAGAATTGGAATCTTATGTAACGCACACAGACAAGTGGAGTACCAGTGCTGCTATACTACAGTCAGTCCATAAGCACTTGGACAGTGACACTATTTATGTAATTTTGCCTCTGTACACCATCAAAGTGGATTTGAAATGAAGCAATCAAGTTGTGATTGAACTGTAGACTTTCAGCTTTAACTCAAGGGGTTTAACAACAATATTGCATTAACCGATTAGGAATTACAGCCATTTTTTTAAATATATTTATATGATTTTTAATATTTGGAGGAAAATCCTTTGCAGTCAATGACTGCCTGAAGGCTGAAACCCATGGACAACACCAAATGCTGAGGAAATTTCCTCCCTGTAGATGTTTTGCCAGGCTGCTTTACTGCAGCCACCTTCAGCTGCTGCTTCTTTGTGGGTCTTTCTGCCTTCAGTAAGTGAAAAGCATTCTCAACTGGGTTGAGGTCAGGCTGACTGATTTGGCCATTTAAGAATATTCCATTTCTTTGCCTTAAGAAGCTCTTGGGTTGCTTTTGTGGTATGTTTTGAGTCATTATCCATCTGTACTATGAAGTGCAGTCCTATCAGTTTTGCAGCATTTAACTGAATCTGAGCAGAAAGTATAGCTCTATATGCTTCAGAATTCATCTTGCTACTTCTATCAGCAGTCACATCATCAATAAACACCAGTGACCCAGGTCCATTGGCAGCCATACATGCCCAGGCCATAACACTTCCTCCACCATTTTTGACAGATGATGTGGTAAGCTTTGGCTCATGAGCTCTTCCTGTCCTTCCCTATACTCTTCTCTTCCTATCATACTAGTACAAGTTAATCTTGGTTTCATCTGTCCAAAGAATCTTGTTCCAGAACTGGGTAGGCTTTGTGTTTAGATGATTTCTAGCAAAGCCTAATCTGGCCTTTCTGTTCTTGAGTGTTACCAGTGGTTACCAGTGGTTATCTTGAGGTAAACCCTCTGTATTTACATTCATAAAGGAGTCTCTTGATTGTAGACTTTGACAATGATATTTCTACCTCCACAAGAGTGTTCTTGACTTGGCTAGATGCTGTGAAGGGGTTTTTCTTCACCAAGAAAAGAATTCCGCAATCCTCTATTTTAGTTGCCTTCCGTGGCCTTCCAGGCTTTTTGATGTTACTGAGTTCACCAGTGCATTCCTTCTTTTTAAGAACACATCAAATTGTTGAAAATGGCCACTCCGAAAGTTTCTGCTATCTCTCTGATCTCTCCTCTTGGGACTGCATATTGAGAGTTCCCATGAACAGCTACCAAATGCAAATTCAATACTTGGAATCAACTCCAGACCTTTTATCTTCTTAATCTGTCATTAAATAACGAGGAAACAGGCCAAGAACCTGCTTATCAGTCAATTGTCCAACTATTTTTGAGTCTATGAAAATGGAAATACTATGTAAAAAAATGGCTGTAATTCCTAAACGGTTAACACAAAATTTTTGTTAAACCCCCTGAATTAAATCTGAAGGTCTACAGTTCAATCACATCTTGATTGCTTTATTTCAAATCCATTGTGGTGGGATACAGAGGCACAATTACAAAAATTGTGTCACTGTCCAAATACTTATGGACCTGACTGTAAATACCAGCACTCTTGGAACGCCGCTTGTCTGATCCAATTAGTGGACCACAACTAAATGGTGTAAAAGTGAGCACTAAACTGATTGTTTTTGACAGGCCAATTTAGTATTGGACCCATGTGAAATGTGGCCCATTACCTAAAATGAGTTTGACACCCCTGATTTGGATACTTTGGGACATAACATAACACAAACCAAAAAAAAAATGTGCTGAACTTTTTTATTTAATCTATATTTTTGAGTGAAAAGTTAGAAACATTAATGACTTTACCTTAGGCACATTTGTGCTCCGTATACTGTTGATTAAGGAGCACTCCAGAACCTGACCTTCCTATAGGTAAAATAATAAAACATCAATATATAATGGAAACGCAAGTAACAGTACACAACAGCAGTAGGTTCACACATTAGGTGGTTCCGCATCCAGAGAAATCATTATGAAGTACTGTAATGAGTTAACAGGGGTGCTAATACCTTTCCTTCACTTTTCCATGTGATGAAGAATGCAAAGGCATCCACTCTAAAAAAGCAGTGAGGCTCAAAGACAAATGGATCCTAGAGGAGAAAAACAAACAGGGGACAGAAACACTATTCAGACACTAATATACAGTATGTAATTAATCTATATAGTGTTGTAAGAGGAACAAATACTATAATCCAAAACACTCAAAGCGATAGTATATCAGTAAAAAATAAATATGAAAAATTATATATTTTACAAGATAGCAGACAGTAAGAGTTTTAAATTATCAAATAAACTGATAAGAATAACTTCATAATTTGGTTCTGCTTAAGTTTGACCATATTTGTCAAAATTTCCTCCTTCAGGTTTAAATGACAACCTGAAATATTCAATGCATCCATTCATAAAGTTCCAGTAGTTACACTCACTGTCCACTTTATTAGGAACACCTGTACAACTGCACATCCAAGCAGTTATCTCATCAGTTATCTAAACTGTCACTCACACAGTGTTTTTTGCTTTTCACACAATTCTATGTAAACTGTAGAGACTGTTGTCTGTGAAATTCCTAGATGATCAGCAGTTTCCGAAATACTCAAACCAGCCCATCTGGCACCAACAACCATGCCATGGTTAAAGTCACAGAGCTCACACCTTTTCCCCATCCTGATGTTTGACATGAGCATTAACTGAAGCTCTTGACCTGTATCTGCATGATGTTTTGCATTGTGCTGCTGTCCCATGATTGAATGATTAGATAACTGCATGAATGTGTACAGGTGTTCCTAATAAAGTGGACAGTGAGTGCATATTGCTGCATTCTAAGCCTTATGGCTGATGAAAAATCAGTATGAAAATAAAGACTGTATCATTTCTAAGACAAAAATTTCAAATTCTCTGTGCATGTATCCTTCACTGCAATCTTGTTATTATGCCCACACCAGACAAGAGCTTCATGAAAGTCTAAAAACATAAAAAAAGATCTTTCTACAACCCCTCCAAGGACGAAGAACATGCTTACAAGTGTACACGCCTTTGTCATAGATAACATTTTCTTCCATTTCTTCATTAACACCAATTAACAGTTATGTTTTGTGGTTCTGGCTTGTCAGAAGTCCTTTCAGCGTTTGAATTAACTAGTGTAACACTACCTGAGAGGCAGTGTATGCAACCTGTAAGTGATTTAGCTCATTGTTTGATACATAATCTACCGCTATTAAAAAGACTGAGCTGAGAAGCTAATGAGTGGTTAAGAGTAAATAACACAAACACTGTGCTAGAATTTATGATGTATGATAATCCTGAACGCTGTCCTAGTGCCTGCCAAGTTAAAGATTTTTGCTTAATTTCCCAACAAGATAGTGAGAGGAGAACATTTCTATAATGTTTAATAATTTGATCTTTGTTTAATACTAAAGTGTGATTTCATAAACTATGAAAATGGTCCATGGAAATTTATCACTGACGCATGCCAAATTGCATCTTATTGCGAATTTGTACTGGTTCCAGTGACGTTTTTTTGACCTTGTTTCTGAGGTACTGTGGGAAACTCTTAAATGGGCAGTTTGTCAAGTCTGGGGAAAAATATAAACACAACAAAATAAGACAATATAAACCAGTAGATTAGAATCTATCCCTATCAATGCCTGTTTTAGATTTCCGTGTAATGCACCAACACAGTTCCGAAGAGGTTTAGAGGAGATTTACTAACTAAACAAATACCGCTCCATTGCATTTTTTAATATCAGTTGAGAAAGAACTCCCAAAGTGCTCTATGGACCTCATGGGAAATCCATGCTTGCGTTTGACAGCTTTAGTCCGGTCACTCACACGCTGTACGTGAGAATAACAGCCTTCCAAAAATATTCAGTCCAAGATAAACTAGCATGGACTGACCAGGAATTCTCAAAGGACATTTGAGAATGCAGATGTCCTCAGTGATAGATGACTTTGAAGATGCAGAAACCATCAAGGACTGCTTCAGACTAAGGGCCTTGATATATGCACAGATTCTCAATGCATAGATTCTCAGTCAAAGTGTGAGTGTACAAAACAAAAACTGCTGTTACAGCATAACCACGCTGAACATTAATCTCTCTGCAGAATTAACCAACCTCTATTTACGTATTCAAGATGAGTATTTTGAGTACATTAATAACCTGTAAAACAGCATCGCAGTTTATTTTCACAGAAGGTCAAAAAAAGACCATCTACTTTAGCAATGCTGTTAAATCATTAAAACTGACATTTAGAAGCATTCTTTCCCAGACATTGTGGACATGTAAAAACCTGTGCAAATTAAACTTAAACATTGTCAAAACAAATCAGCAGGATCGAAAAAAAGAAAGCAAATAATTTCCTTACCTCGTCAAATCTATCAAAATATTCCCCTTCTTGCATAAAGTGAGGTACCCGCCTCTTCCAGTTAAATTCATATGCTTTGGCCATTTGTCTTACAAGACAGAGGAAGCTAAGACAAAGAGACAGAGGAAGGAGTGAATAACATCACACAGGATGCATCATGAGAAGATACATACCAGGGCAAGCATCCATAAATACAGGAATGGGAGGTACTATAATGGACTGCTAGCCCACTAAAACAAACAAACAAACAAACAAAAATAACAACAACAAAAAGAAGCAAAATTTTTTGCATAATATAAACATAACAATTCAAAATACTACTATACAATAGTTCTTTTCCTCAGAAGTACTTGAAAATACTACACACACACACACACACACACACACACACATACACACACACACACACATACACACACACACACACACACTCACTTTTTGGTTCCATTTCAGGAAACCCTATGAGCCAAAAATAATCTTAGACTATCCAATGAACAGTCACTATATTTATATGTGATATTTATATGTTAATGTGATATAGCAACCAGCAAGATTCAAGTAGGAAAAAAAAGAAACGCTTTAGGGAGGGAAAAAATTTTACAATAACTGGTTGCGCTAGCGTGCACACCACCTAAAGTTTACTTTGTTAAAGCACTTTTTGCTTGTAATACAGCACTCAGCACTCAGTCTTTTTGGGGTAAGTGTCTACCAATAGGACATCTTGATATGGCAATTTTATTCCACTCTTCCTTGTAAAAATTCTACAGATCTATTAAATTGTTAGGAAATTTCCAGTGCACAACCCTCTTCAAGCCATTCCACAGGTTTTTTCTTTTTTCCCCCCAAGTACGATTTATCTGGACTATGACTGAGCCGTGGGTGAAACTTTTCTTCATCTTCAGCTGTCTAAGAGAAGCCTGCAGGTTTTGTTCCAAAACTGGTATGTGGAGCTATTCATGATACCCTCTGTCTTGACTAGAGCCCCAGTTCCAGCTCAAGAGAAGCAGTTTCATAGCATGATGCTGCCACCACCATGCTTCACCATGAAGTGTTAGTGTTCTTTGGATGATTAGCTGTGCTGTTTTTGCACCAAACATATGTTTTAGAATTATGCCCAAAGAAGACATTTTGTTACATGGTTTGGGGTGATTTAGGCCTGGATGAAGGGTTTTCGTCTAGCCACCCTACCCCATAGCTCCAGACATGTGAAGAATTGTTATGCAGGGAGTGACTAGTACTTGCTAGATATTCCGCAGCTCCTTTACTGTTTCCATAGGTCTCTTGGCAGCCTCTCTGGTAAGTTTTCTTCTTGTCCTTCTGTTTTTGGAGGGACGTTCTGTTCTTGGTAATGTCACTCTGGTGCCCCATTTTCTCCACTTGTTAATGATGGCCTTAAGTATTTCATGGTACATCTAATGTTTTAGAAATTCTTATTATAGCCCTCTCCTGATCGATAACTTTCAAAATTCAATAACCTGTACATTGTTTGTAAGCTCTTTGCGGACCATGGCTTCAGCAGTCGGATGAAACCAAGATCAAAAACCTGCTATTTTAACAGGGGTGTGCAGACATTTTATATCAATTGTACATACATACATATAAGCAAATATTCATGTTTATCTTTTAATATGACTGAGTAGTCTTGCATTGATTCAAAGATCTAGGCTATACAAATGCAAATATAATCCGATATAATCCAATAATAAATAATCCAATAAACTGACTGAACAGTGATCAGGATTTTGACCTTGAGGAAAATAATCATAATTAGCATTTTAGTCATTACCACGCAGAACTAGGACAGAACATACACAAAAATTAACTGAATAACAAATACACACTTTCGCTTTATAAGAAAGGAAAGATGTTTAAGCAGAAAGCATCACATTAAAATGTGTATGAACTCCCTTAAAAACTCTACAACACTCCAAAAAAATACCAGTTTTCTAGTTACATTCAACATAATTTGATGAGATCTCTCATGATCTAAACATTTTTTTTTTTTGCTTGCAAATTTTATTGTCCAGGAAATAAAGTGCTGGTGTATATAAAACCCATATTCTTGGTGCTCAGTGGAAAACAACTCCTGTGTGCTAGCAGCATCTAAGAAGCGTATCAAACCATATGGGCCAAGTGGGGTCCATTACAAACACTTCAGTCTGTCAAAATCATCAAAGCTTGGAGCAAAGGAGAGCCAAGCTGATCGTTATGGAACATATATGCTGCTCACTCATGCGTGTGTGTACAAGTCCTCATAGGTACTGAATTAAGCTCTAAATAATGCATGCTGAAGTAGCAGCTGTGGCTCACTCTTGATAAGCTCCTGAGGAAAGGAGCACAGACTGAAGATTACTTCACTAACCTTATTTCTTTGACTTTGCCCTGTCCTTTCTGCTGGAGAGCCCTGTTTCACTCAACTCTTAATAGTAACGGACACAGGTTTAGTACTGTTCCCTGACTGTACCTCTCAAGTAGAACTAAAAACTACAGCCATTCGCTCAGAATAGAGGTGTCTGGTTCCTAAATCACCCAGTACCTCCCTCTGTTGGGGTCAGTACTGATAAAAATCAGTATTAAACCAAGATAGATGACAAAACAGTTTGCTGGTGTACACTTACATCTTCTAGTTCTAACTTCTAAGGGCTGGACTGTAACTGAGCATCAAATGCTCAACTCACTTGTCCCACTTGACTTTAAATGCAGCAAAACCATCTTGTAGACACAGGGTATTTTTTTTTGTTCTAATCAAAGTGAATGTCTCTTGGGAGAATATAAGAGACCTGAAGTGACAATCTCATGTGAAGAATTTGCTGACCTGCCTCAGCATTGCGCTGAAAAGAGAGCCAGAAGGCACATGTATCACTCAGCGCTGTGACAAAAGGTCAGAATAACACTCACCCATTTTGTGTTTATCTGTGAGTAAAAAAAAAATGATACAGATGTATTATCTGGAAGTTTTGCTTTCAGCAAAGGTATATTGAAAGGTATACCAGCCCAAGACAGAGAGGGAGTAGGCATGTGGGTGTGAATATGTTAAGCACAGTTAATCAAATTTGACAAAGGCAATCAGATAAGTAGGGAAATAAACACGCTGTTGCTGTTATAGGAAAATAGGCGTGCTGTTATAGGAAAATAATCAATCCGAAAACCTGATATCAGCCCATCCAGAAGTATTTAATTTCTCTTATCCTATTGCAAATATGAAAAAATTTTATTTGAATTTGAATTTAAAGAATGAGACCATAATTTATGTTATAGCAGCTACAAAAATTTGTTCCTTCACCAGCCTCTTTTTTTACTTTTTTGCAGTAAGTAAGACAAAAACTACAGCTTGTTATGTTACCTCCATTCTAACGACTTCCCGTGTAGGAAAACTGAAAGGAACAGCATTACCTCTGTTACAAAGAGCTGACACAGGAGACTCCTTCCAGAAATTCTCCTCACAGGAAACATCACCATGTCAACTATTTTTTTTATCTGTTTATCTGACGTGTCCTCCATTCAAGTCCCTGTGTAAGTTGTTACTAAAGAAACGACAACCTATTAGAAAGAGCACATTGATATAATTCTGTGAATTGTCCTGCAGCCAAAACTACTGTCCGAGCTACTGTTATAGACATTCAACCAACACTTTCTGATCAATCAATTTCAACAATTCAGCATGCTGTGGTGTAAAGGTGAATATTAATAACACGGAAAAATATCAGAAGAAAAGCACAGCTGCTCTTAGTTTAAGCTACACTGATACTCAAGGTGATCACCTGTTTTGTGTGTAAGACACTTTGTGATGTGCTATGTATGTCAATAAAGTAACCGAGGGACAGTTTTTGTCTAAATAATCAAACAGAATCAGAAATCCAGACTGGCACAATCACTTGAGTGTCGCTGCAGGTTACAAGATGCGTGAGACTGCAGCGAGGCCGAAGTATATTACATTTTTTTCCTCCAACACTCTCTTTCACCGAAACCCAACTCAAGCTCAAAATTTTGAGTTGTGATCAGGTTAGATTAAACACTACTGATGACTTCAAACATGATTTGATCATTTCATTTCATACATTGAGTACTGACACTGGCTGTTAAAGTTTTACATGAAGTGCTCTTCATCCCAATTACAGAGTAATGTGAACATTAGGGCAGATTAGTAACCAGTCTAGAGAACTTGCTAATAGCGCAGCTTTGGGAATTAGCAAAATCCCTAAAGAGCTAACTGCTGTTACAAAGCCTGCCTTACAGAATATATTAGCTTTAGACTTGCCTCTAACATCTAAGGGAGAAACTTGTTCAGTTATTGGTGTTGAGTGTTCCTGTTCCTGAATTCCTCATAGCAAGAAAGAGATGAAACTCTATAGCTGCACAGCTATACATCTCCGCTCACAAGGCACATGACCTCAGTGCTCTGCAAAAAAGATGATTTGAGTGGCTGACAAGTGGATTAGGAGATTTGGGGAAGATTATAATGAAATAAACTGTCCGTTGATCTTTCTTGCACTCTTGATCAAAGTAATGCAATGTCCTGTTACAGAAAAAAAAAAAAAAAAAAAAAATCGCAATCCATAATAGGGATTACAACAGGTTACGATAAATTGTGAGATATATATATATATATATAAAATGTCATCAGAAAAATTGCCTAAAATGATTTTCTTTTGAATTTGTCTGTGGTTTCACACTGCACAAGATGCTACAATAATATTAATTCATTCATATTCATATAATTTCTTCATTTCTGTACATTTCCTATTCATTGATTTAGTGATGAATGTATAAAGTAAAGTGGTTCTAAACTGATTCTTAAGTAAGTTCTCTGAGGAAGTTTCATATTAAAGTACAATTATTAAACTGTATGTTTGAATATGAATCCATCCTGTATATGTGAATATGTGGTTGACATGATATCACCCCTAAACATTTAAAATTTACTGGCTTTACTGGTGTCCAGCTGTCTCACTGTCTCATATACTCAAGGCCACTTGCAATAAGTATGCTGTGGAGATGCATATTCTTGATGCAGAGTATGTGAAGCTCTCTGTGTATGAAGAAACAACCCCCTGTGCAGCTTACCCTTTGGGTGTTCCGTTAAAGAATCATAATCTATGCAACAAAATTGAAGTTATTTTCTGCTATCAGAGAGCACAAATGGGTCTCTTGTTGCTACAAGCAAGCAACTTCCTTGTGATAACCTGCATATGAAAGCTGTTTGTGTGCGCGTGTGTGTGTGTGACAGACAGAGAGAGCAAGTGAGACAGACAGGGTGGAGCACATGTAGGTAAGTGCCTGGTACAGTGTCAATACTGGCTATACAAATCTGATACTGGCATAACGAAGCCCAATAAAAGTAGCCGCTTTCACATGCTCTTGGGATAGTCCTGTTTTCCAGTCTTTGCATTCAAGCACCCTACTAACATTAGCTGTCCTGATCTTTATCCTGAAAAGGTAAAGATTATTAACACGTCCAAAACTCAGATGTACAAAAACTTCCACACTTAAAGTGCCACCCATGTGGCACTTTAATATTTAACATACAGAGCACACAAACACAGCATTAAAGCAAGTTAGATGGGGACCTATTTCTGCCAAGAACAAACAATACATTACATAACAATATGTTACATTACATAACATTACATAATATTTATTGGCTAGATGTTACTAGTGTGCAATATACATCCTCTACAACAGTGGTTTTTAAAGAGGGCATCAGTGAAGAATGGCTTCCCTGGGATTTTTTCAAATTTAGTTACAATGGTAGAAATCATAATCCACAATTATCAAATACATATTATAATTATTACTGACATATTTAGATATTAGGCTGTTTGACTGGTCATTGGGAATTAAATGGGTTTAATTAAAAACCTTAACAAACAACTAGGCCTGTAAATAATATCCATTTCAATCTAATGAAAATTTTCATAGTGAGCGGAAGGTTCAGGAATTAAAAAAAAAACATCTGTGGCTTTAGTACATAGTCGAAATACTATTGTAAACATTTAAATACTGAGCCTAATATCTGAATATTTGGATTATTTTCAGGGCAATCCTCTGGACCAGTGGGGACCCCGGTTTGATCCTGAGCTTGGATTATCATCCGTGTGGAGATTTTCATGTTCTCCCCATGTCTATGTGGGTTTCCTCAGAGGTCTCCTTCTACCTGCCAAAAACATGTGCATTGGCTATGCAAAATTTCCCTTAGGTGTGAGTGTGAGTGTGTGTGTGTGTGTGTGTGTGTGTGTGTGTGTGTGTGCATGGTGTCCTGAAATGGACTGGCATCCTATTCAGGATATATTCCTACGTCAGGTCTAGTGTTACCGAGAACCTGACCTGAATCAAGCGGTCACTGAAGGTTAACAAATCAGTGATGTTCATAAATCTGTACTGAGTGGAGTTTTAGTTTACATTTTAAATGGGTGCAGAAAAGTTTGAGAATTCGTGATCTACAGCATATTTACACTGAAGTGCTTCATGCACCAATTGAAATTCTAATAAGTGACAAGCCAGCAGAGAAAACAAGAGCAACACAGGACAGGCTGAATGCTCTGTCTCCTCTGATAACACCAGCAGGAAACATTTGCATATCTTGGGTTCCTCTTGGTAATGGCTGGAACTGCACTGCCAAGTTCGGTTAGAAGCACTAACATGAGTTACAGAATAACCTGTACCCATGAAGACTCTTTGGGTAAATCATTCAAAACTTAGGCAAACCAACTAGGACAGTCATTAAATAGTGTGATAGCAAAACAAACCAGAACTGCAGGTTTAAATGAAATTTCTAGCAGGTTCTTCTCTCCATGAACATGACTAAACAACACACCACAACACAGCAAACACAACTCGCCTGTTCTCTGGACTGGCTGTCAGACGTGCACTTTGTTGTTGTTGTTAACAGATTTTTAAACAAGGATGTGAATTTTAATTATAGTCAGAGCTGAAGGCTGAAGTGTGTATGTGTGTCACTCCAGTCAAAGCTGTGAGTAAAACGCACTCACCCGCAGCGCCGCTGTCTCTGAGGGAAGCTCGCCCTGTGCACCTGTGTGGGTCCCGGGCCCTGTCCTAATTCCCACACCGGCGGCTTGTTCAAGTGCACTTCGTTATGTGTTTTAAGAGACACCCGGAAACAGCGCCGCACAAAGGCAAATTGCTTTAGTGCACTGTAGCTGTTTTTTTTTTTTGTTTTTTTTAACGCTTTGATTTTATAAACAGTTTTTTTTTTACACTATCTGACTTTTAATAAAGTAATTTAATAAAATTTAAGAATTTAATTTAATCTTCCACTAGAAATCTGAAATAACCACACTGTAAATGGTGTACTAGGATACACTAAGAAAACAGTGTAGCCTGACTGCTGGATAGCAATAATAAAAACAATACTGAATTCTCTAATCAGTGTACAGAATCACAACAACTTAAAAAGTGTGCAGTACAGTTTTAATTCTGACCAATCCCGCCTGCTTCTCCGGACATTATCAACCAATCCCACAAGTCTCCCAGAAAGTCTGACCAATCTCATGTGCTCCCTCAGAAAGTCTGACCAATCCCATCTGCTCCTAAAGACGGTGCAATCAAACCTACCTGGTCCTAAAGTTTAGCTTGACCAATCCCACCTGCTGCTGCAGAATGTTTGACCAATTGCATCTGCTCCAGCAGACATTATTAACCTATCCCACATGCCCCCAAGAAAGACTGACCAATCCCCCCCTGCTCTCGCACAAAGTTGGACCAATTCCACCTGCTCCCGAAGAAAGTCTGACCAATCGCACCTGCCCCAGCACAAAAAATTGACCCATCCCAACTGATCCTGATGAAAGTCTAAAGAAACTTAAGTTTGACCAATCCCACCTGCTCATAAAGAAAGTTAATTTTGACCAATCCCACCCCCTCCAGCAGAAAGTTTAGATCAACCAATCCCACCCACTCCCACAGAAAGTTTAGCTTGACCAATCCCACCCACTCCCCACAGAAAGTTTAGCTTGACCAATCCCCCATGCTGCCGTATAAATTTGACCTATCCCACCCGTTCCTGTTATTATTGTTGGCACCTGCCTGTGTAATATTCTGGCGAACTTAACCATTCAGTTTGCAGGCACCACAGCTCCAGGTGGGGGTGAACCATCTGACCTCCTGCCTAAGATAGAGGCCTGTGAGGAGGTCTCTGCAAGCCTGAAGTCTCCACTGCTCCCTTGGTGGGAGACTGATTATTTCTGTATTATTTTCCCAGCCATCGCGTAGCCCCTAGAATGAGAGACAGGCCCTCCTGACGCACCCTCTCCAGTGTGAGAGGGATCAGCTCTAGTAGAGGAAATGCAGACAAGATTTGTTTTTGTCCACATGTGCTAGTGCATCAATCTGCGATCCATCAGAGAGAAAAATAGTCAGCAGTGCTTGTTTCCTCTGGATGAGAAGAGATCAATCTGCCAAATGAATCCCATATCTGTTTCACCCCCTGAGGGTGGAGCCACCATTCTGTCACCAGACAGCCATCCCTGGAGATAAGGTCTGCTCCCAGACTGAGGTGGCCCGAAAGATAAACTGCCAGGAGGCACAGCAGGTGAAGACTGCTCTGTGTCAAAAGGAAGTAAGACAATTTAAACATAGTGAGAGAAGGTGTCTGTTCTGCATGTTTATGTATGACTCCACTGTGGCCTGTCCTGATAAGGACGTGATGACCCTATGGGGGAGGAAAAATGCCTGAGGGCCAAACACAGTATCATCACCTTCTGATAAATTATGTGGTGTTTTCTTTGTACTGAGGACCGCTTTAACTGTTTTCCAGGGCCATGCAGAGGCACGTGCTTGAAGTTACAGAGGGGGCACATGAATCAAGATTTTAAACCACCAACTAGCCTACACCAAAACCTGCTGAACTACAGCAACTGAAATGGGAACAGAACATAACAAACCACACAGTATTATATGATTATATGATTTTAATGTTTTGAACAATGAGGAACAATATGATACACATGATAAAATACACTTTAAATCTTTAGAATCCAATTTAGGATGAAAAGTGAACTAAACACAGAATAACTTCAAAATTGTAGCTACAAAAGCTAGCAAACATCTTGCAAAAGCAAATGCATGGGACATGCACATTTCAGTGGAAGCTCCGTGCGCCAAACTGCAGCCGGTATCCCCTGGCAACCGTGCGCAATACTGCGCATGCGCACCCATGCGAGACACGAGCAGCTCTGGGAGTGAGGTGTTGGCGCCCTCTGGAGGACGTAGGTCATTTTAACCGTTTTTTTTTTTTTCTTTTTCTTTCATTAAATTGAAATGGTTTCTTATTTTTCTGTATAGCCAAAGAAACTGCGCTTCGGCTCGAATCGTCATTTAATCATTATTAGGAACAAACTGAACATACAGGTTGATTATTTGTTTGGATGAGTGGGTGGTCCTAAAATACTGACTGCCCCTCATTGGTCAACCTACACGAGGCTGCAACCCCGCTAGTCAAAATAAGAGTCTACCACCGTAGACGGCTGCTAGATCGTTTTTATGCAATTTGACAGCATTATTTGACAACACATTTAAAATTAATAAAAAAAGGTTTGTGTTGTGTAGGTTTGTGAAGGCTAATTAATATCTATAAGCTAACAAAGGAAGGATGGTGGGGGCGGGACGGGGAAGGGAAGTGATAACTCCTACATATCAAAATATAAGCAGTGGATTATTTACAGATTATCAATAAAAGTCTCTTCGGGTTTGGAGGAAATCCAGTCTGATACACTAATAATTTAAAAATAATAATAGAAAATAGCACTTACTGTAGATGAATAAATGAATGAATAATGAACACGAACTTCTCTCGCTCTCCACCTCTGTCTAACAACATATCACTCCTTCTGCAGTTCTTCTGTGTTGTGGTTACTACTAACTGTCAAAATAACTGCAGTCATAACACTGGTCTTTCTTCCCCCTTTTTTAATCTATCTATCTATCTATCTATCTATCTATCTATCTATCTGTCATTTGTATTATTTGTTTGTTTATTTATTTATATTACTATTTTCATTATAATTTTGCTTGCCATGGTAATCTCTCTTTTCCACAACACACACACACAATTCACAATATTCTTCAATCTTAGAATGCGCAGAAGGTCCATGATCGGCTTCAGAGCACAGGTTCTTACTGGCACCAGGGCCTGTGAGAGCATGCAGACCTGTAGAGTGAAGTGTCAGGGCTGATATTATGAGTGACTATGAATATCTGTTTAGCACCAAAGCCAGCATTCTCATTCCTGTTGGGACGACACCTTGGCATGTGGAACCAGGGTTGACAGAGCAATTCTTCACAAAACATGGTCCTGAAAAGTGTTTGAGAGTGTTTTGAACATTCTGTGAAGTCAGTCACATGTTTAATTCTTCAAGAACCGAGCTCATTATTGAAAGGGTACTCTGTAGCAGAAACCACAGTGATGCAGCAGGTAGCATTGCCGTCTCACAGCTCCAGGTTCCTGGTTTGATCCTGGGTATGGGCTACTGTCTGTATGGTTTCATGGGTTTTCTTCCACCTCCCAAAAACATACAGTGTAACCGAGTATAATAATTAATAATAGCAGCCATGGAGGTTAAGCAATGGTAGACTCTTGTTTGTACTAGCAGGATTGCAGAAGAATAAGAGTTCGCTCAGATTGACCAGTGAGCGGTAATCAGCAGTTTACACCCACCCACTTGTCCAGGCCGATAAAAAAGCTGCGTGTTCAATTTGTTCCTAATAATGAGTAAAAGATGAATCAGGCTGAATACAAGTTGAGAAATTGACAGATACAAAACACGGTATGAACAGTATGTGAGAATTTTACTGACATTAACTACAGTTTATGGCTGCTTACAGTAGGTGATTATTTAGAAATATTGAAGAGATACAAACAGGCCACCTTAGGTGTTGGGACATTACAATTTGATGATGGTGGAGAGCACACACACACACACACACACACACACACAAATCATTTGGAATTTGGAATGACTTCAATTCACTGCCATAGAAAAGATCATAGTATACTAAACTATCTAAATAATTAACTTAGACATCTTTTGCACTCTGTGAATTCCACATTTCACAAAAATGTTTTATTAAAACCATTGCACAGCACAAGCACAACTTACATTCAACATTACTCATCTTTTAAAGATGCAGATACTGTGGTACCAATAATACAGTTTGATGAAATCAAATGTTTGTCGATATTTTTTTCCTAATCTATGTCTGTTCTGCTGAATGGAATTAAGGTTTGAAATAAATAAAGTGGCACTCAATAGCATACACTGTCAATAGTTTGACATTTAAACAATTTCAAAGTAAATCTGTAGTATAAACATTTTAAAAGTGCGTGCACGGTTGATACAAAAAGAAGAGCTCTATACATCAACACTTTTTTACATTCCACATCTAACACAGAGAACATTCAAAGGCACAGAACGTCACTTCAAAACGATCAAAAATGAGTCCAGTCATAAAAGTGTTTCAAGTAATCTTACATTGCAAAAAAGAGTTTGGTCAAAAGAAAACAACAGCACAGAGTCATCTTGTAAAAAAAATTATACAATGTAATTCAATAAAATGGCTCTTATGTGTAACCACACGGAATATCATTTACAACTAGTACGTGTGAAAAATCAAATTTTAATACTTGTTTGATAGCATTTATAGATGCAGCAAGACTACCATGGATTTTGCCATGGCTTTAATATATTGCATTGCATCTAATGACAACTTTAAAAATGAAACTAGATCATCATATACATTATGAATAGGGATCAGTCAAGAGATCAAATGGATGTAATTATATTCTGTTTCATGTTTCCAGGGTTCATGTTGGACCTGTCAGGACTAGGCAATTGTTTGGCACTTTATTTTAGTGGTCCATAGCAATCATATACTGCAATAAATACAAAGCAGGAATATAATTAACACATTTACATGAATGTAAGAATTAAGTCACCACTTAACTTAAAACCTAGATCTAATCTAAATGTTACAAACCTATATAAATAGAAGTGAAAGTGACAGACGTGCTTTAATCAGAGCGTAACACTGAGAAACCACCAGGGGAAGTATGGGGAAGCATATTCTGGAAAATTATCATCACAATACTTCACTTGGCATCACTGACCCCATGCTTCAAATCCTATGGTGAACCAATGAAATGGAAACATACTGAAAGAAGAATCTCACTCAAGTAAAAAGATTGCATAATAATACCAATACCTCATGAAATCCAAAGTGCATTTCCATATTTCTGATAGTATTTCCACCCCTTCTGCATTAAGATATCAATTTCTTTACTTAATTACTTCAGTAAATAGGTTATTCTACTATAATATATATATATATATACTTAGCAAAAAACTATAATAATTAAGCATACTATAATGAAATAGAAAAGGAATGCAAAATAATTGGTCCTAAAATGGCCTCTTAATAAAATGAATGAAAAATAAATGGAAATAGCATATTGTTAAATCTATCTGCTGATAAAGATGTTTCTTACTATGTACTATGTAAAAAAAAAAAAAAACAAGTATGTCTTTACATATTACATCACATAACAAGCTATATAGTTGCATTTACAAATTGCACAAACTGCTCAATGCACCCTATTCATGCATTTCTGAAAAAATGTTACTGTCCTGTACTGGACCCACTTAGTACAAACTTTATACTCTGCTGTACTTAACCAGTCTAGATGAAACAGAACAAAAAATATCAGCAGCAAATTTAACAAAAATAATGAATTTACATCTGCAAGCCACCTGTGCTTGCAAATAAAAATATTATAAATTAAATGTGGGTACAGTGACCACTTCAAAAACTTCTGAAAGAGAAATCAGAGCTACAGTAATGTATGTGGTCCCTGCCCTCCATGCCCACACTCACACACACCTTCTTCAAACTTTTTACTTACTGGCCATAAACATCTGATTAGGATCATGAGTTATGTAGAACACACCATATTAACTACAACACAAGTGAATATCATGTAAAAGTTAATTTGACCCCAAAATGTGATTATTCCTATTATGAGAAATCAGTAAATCATAGATCATAAATAATCACATCATAAGTAATAGGTTCATGTGGTTCAAGTGCTCTAAGTGATTTCTTGCCTGTTATCCTTTTACCCTCCACCCACAGGCATTCTCCAAAACACATTAGTGACAAAGATGTCAAATCCCAAAAAAAAAAAAAAAACAGTTACCATTGGCAAAACGAGTTAGGAAGAGTGCCTGTAGCACGCTGGAATTCTTAATGCTTCACTCTTTCCTCTCGTCCTCCATATCGTCCTCAGACTGCGCTCCCTTATGGCTGAGTTTCTCTAGTGTGCTAGAAGAAGGCAGGGACTCCTGATCATTCCCGTCAGTCTTTCGCTTAGTCGTCTCCTGCACAAACTCCTGAATCTCCACTGGCAGCCGACGAAACTTGTCCTGATACTCCTGATCCAGTTCATTCTGAAGCTGAGAACAGATCATATCCATTATCTACACGGTGTTAAAGCGACTCCACAGAAAATGCCAACGGCCTTTCACAGCATTTACACTTGACCTAACATTTACACAATAAAGCATGAATCAAAATGATCTCTCCCAAGCTGACACCCTAATCACAAACTTTACCATCTGTTAAAGGTCACAATAAATGTGTCAAGCCCATAATACAGCTTTTTACAGAATCAGCAGTTGAGAGGGTGAACTGTTTGCCAGATGAAACCATTATGTAGTGTTAATGAAATCAGTCTTCGGAAAAAATTAACATTATTCTTCTTGTTAAAATGCTGTAGTAATATTTTGAAACAACCCAACTGTTGGCACACAAGAGGCTGTCTGAGCAGCAAGAGACATCACACAGTGATCTGCATAGAGATGTTAGTAGGCTACAGTATTGACGACTCTAGATCACTACGTAAGATGATCTGGAAAAACCTGTCAGATGACACTACGGCTGAATTCTGGAAATCACCCAAAACGGCAAAAAATTGCTTTATAAGCAAAAAAAATTTTTGCCAGTAATATACTTTGACATCTTTTCTTTATGAAAACAAAGTTTAAAGCATCGAAGCATCATCAATGTAGAAAAACTATCAAGTATCAGTATCTGCAGTAATCCTTTCATGCTACACAGTGTAGTTAATGCTCTAGCTATCTGTATGCATCTGAAGATGGATAAGCCACCAGACTACAGTGTGGAACTTGAGGATGAGTGCTCCTGGCGCTCAAGTTTTTCAAGTTAGATGAAGTTCATGCCTTCTAGGGAGGTGTCTCAACTTAGAACTTCATCTAACTTGAAAAATGTTGAAGTAACGTTAGCTAATTTGCTAATGTTAACTTGCTATATTGAACAAAGTTAGCCTGTTTTCTTTGCTAATACCAGGTTAGACTAACATTACTTTCTGTACCTAACATTATTGTCTCTCAGTAAGTCAAATTCTAGCTAATGGTAGAATACATACTGGTTATTGGTTATCATCAGTTACTTTTGATTTTTAATACTTGAGTACGGTTAAAAGTAGCAACATTTTTTTACTTTCACTCGAGTATGTTTTTTGGCTGGATACTTACACTTACACTTACACACTGTCTATACTATCTATATCTATCTACACCCTCCCCTTCATCAAACTAAATTAAATAAATGCATTTCCTTAGTAAGACTAGCTACAATTATTTCAGAAAGATGTTACAGATACTCTCGAGTGGAATAACTCAGTTGGCCTGTGCATGTATGTTACAGAGACAGATCCATGCCAGCGAATTGCTCTTTGAATGACAAGATTAATCCAGTTCCACAGTTTGTTGATGTCACTGTCAACTGTTTTTAACAGCCAAGGAGGTATACTGTAACTAGCTGTAACTAGCAAACATTAAGTGTTGATAAGTGGCCAGTCATCAGAATTTATTTATTTATTTATTATCATCATGCTCAATATTAGGCAACATTTTGGTTACTGATTTTAAATTTATTTTTGTATTCCAGATTTTCTTTTCAGCCTTGCAGCCTAGGATAGACCTACTGGTAAAAGTTGTATGAGAGCTATCCTGGCCCAAGATGGATCCAAGACATTATAGATTTTTCAGTGTGTCAAAATAATTCCAGGGTATAAATTCAAATTAAAATACCCCCCTCCCAAAATTTGTTTTTTAACATTTACATTTATTGCATTTAGCAGTAACCATTATCCAGCTCGACTTACAGAAGTGCTAACAAATCACACAACTGGATATATACAGTATACTGATACTTCTGAGCTACTTTTCAAAGGCAAAGCAATTTGTTCATTCTTAATGTCATAATTTGGTGAGAGCAGCACTGGGAACAGATGTGCTTGTGTGTGCCCTGAGGCCTAAAGGACCCTGGGGAAAGAGATACAGCTACAAAATACAGAAATCCAGCTCCTGAACTACCTACCTGAGACTCTGGGACACAACAGCACTTATTATATTGTACCAATTTCTACAATGTCTAACACCTTTCTCATTGTACAGAAACTCATGCACTGAACTTTGAGCCTATACCTTTTGCACATCTCACTGAAGAAACCAGAAGGCAGCTCATTATGTTCTTACCATGTTATACATGTCATTATACCATTATCTGAAGGATATGATTTTTGATTTTGTATATTTACATACATTGCACTACCATTTTATATTCTATATTTATACAAATTGCACTGCTACTTAATGATACCATACTTAATTATTTAATCATGTCAGGCTGTACATCATGAATTGTGTTTGTGTTTGTATACCTTGGTGATGAATTCTCAAATGTATTTGGTCAGAAGGTGTTGAGTAATTATTCTAGAACAGCAGCTCTGACAATAGCCTCAGCTGTAATTCAAATGATAGGTTTATATTAATGCTCTAAATTTAATATATTATAGTTCCTATACTAACAACTAATTTACAGGGACCTGAATAGCAGACGCTCCACACAACCTAAGCCTAATAATAAATGGATATAAAAACAGTGGTGTTGTTTAACAAAGCAAAACATCTAATTGTTAGTATGGTGAAGTTTCTATAAGGAGCCAACACTTATGAAAGGAGTCTCCAGTGACAACACTATATAACTGTCAGAGGTAAAGCTTTTTCTTTAAGGTTTCAGCCACGGGAGAGTCTTCAGGACAGAAGACTTCATGCCCTGTGGTTTCTCAGTGGCTAGCTGCTTTTTTTCTTCTTATTAATTTCAAGAAAGGGAAAACAGAGGCTGGCAAGGGTGAGTTACACAACATAAAATATAACTATAAAAGTATAAAAATGGTCATTATTTAATTTAAAAAAAATAACCGCTGGAAAACTGCTGTGGTATAAGCATAATAAAACATTTTGGGGCATGCTTTGCTATTTTCCTATGTATGCCCTGTCATGCTTTATTCCTTATTTAATGTTATTTATTCATTTTCTGTTTAATGTTTAATGTTATTTGTCAGGTAAGGTGGTATACCTTGTAAGACTTTACCTTTGTTTGTACTGAATGCTGTTCGTCTGGTCAGTTTGTATAACTTTAATATTGCTTGTGGAATTATTGGTGGTTTGTGGTTTTTGGATATCTACAGATTTTAGCAAAGACCCCTGCATATCAACCTTCCCCTGTAAATCAACCCCCTGTAATGTGCACCAACTTTCACTCATACAATACTGAAGACATGACATCAGTGGTGAACTTAATTCCCCCATAATGGCTATAAAATATGCAAACATCTGCAGTCTCATGATGCAACAAATGCCGAATGTACTGTAACAATACATAACAGCTGTTGTGATGCACTAAACAAGTTACAAAGGAGGCCACTGTGTCTATCAAATTCCATCTATATATAAACTGAACTCATACAATCTATTCTCTTTCAATAATTATAATAGTAATATTGCTAAGAAGTATTTTTTTAATCTTTTGGCTTCCATTTTAAGTGACATTAAAAGGATAATCAGTGATATTGGTGTACATTCACTGATACTAGCTGTGCCGAAGCTTAAAATTCAAACAAAAACAGTGCTTTCATTTAGTGTTCCCTTCAACCCCCACACACACACACACACAACGTAAGCTAGAAGCCCTGAATGCTAGTGCAAAAGGGGGCAGTTTCTGAGGCAAGAGAACCGATAGATCTTTGTCTTGATTGGTTGGATGTTGTTGGTCCACATTATTTGTTTTCAGGCATGTCACAGAGGCCAGAGTTTCTCTTCTCTAAGCTTCTCTAACATACCTTAGGTTTTTCTTCAATGATTTGTTGAAGAATGTTCTTATGGTTCTCTGCAAGCTTTTCATGTCTTTTGGTTTGAGCATCTTCCAGCTGGACAAAGAATATAAACAATAAGGTTAAACCAATCAGGTTAAAGTCATGGCAGCTGTTTTTGGTCACATCACCTCTGTGTGACAGAATATTTCTTACCCTTTTAATATGTTGTACCACTTCATTAACATATGACCTGTTGATCTCCAGCTTTTCCCTAAAAGCACAGACATTTGGTTAAAAAATTTGGACAGTCCATTAAATTACTCTGGCAGCACACAGTGATAATGTGTCTGATGCCAGAATATATTAAGTGGCACGTCTGGTGATGTCTGGCACATGTCTAGTGCAGTGTTTCACAGTTTCACAATGCTACAAAATTTGTTCAGATTTTCTATACTGTGGCAGTTGTTTATTTTATGGAAAATGTTTATAAGAATAATTTATAAAATAAAGGAATGTGAATCAGCTCTTAAACTGATTAAAAATCTAGGACACATTTAGTATTTATACTTGGTATACACCTTATACTTGGTTCAGAATTGCCTTTAGTTTTTTCTGAGATTCTTTCAAAATCTCTACTTACTCCTCTGTCAAGTGTTTCTCTTTCGATTTGGCTTCATTCAGCTTCTCCTGCCTTTTCTTGTCCATTCTCTTTTTCAGTTCTTTCTTTTCTCTGTGGACATTAAGGCATCAGTAAGGCCCATGCTGGGACTAAACGAGAGGCATTGTTTCTGTGTTTTATTCATATCAAGCTTACTTTTCACACAAGTCTTTCAGTTTCTTCATTTGGCTGCTTTGACTCTCCTCAGCTAGCAGGGTGAGTTTCTCCATTAGCTGTAGAATATTTATGAGAAGATGTAGTTAACCATTTACATTCAATCATCAGCGGGTGTATTCACTATATACATTTATTTATATATAGTGTGTGGTGTATAAATAAAAATCTTGATATGACATTTTCATCTTAACGAGATGTTAGTCATTCACTGTACCTGCTTGATGTGTTCTTTTTTCAGGTACTTCTCACTGTAATACTGTTCCTGCCGCAGGTTCAGGAGCTGCTGCTGCTGCTGTTCTTTGAGCTCAGCCAGTTTCTGTCCACTCTCCTGGTCCAGAGTTGCCAGCTCCTGCTCGAAAAACGAGGCACCATGCTCTGGACTGGAGGACAGACACCTAAGGAACAGAGCTTAAATCTGAAGTCCATCCACCTCCCAGCGATAGAGTATATACATTTTTTGCACTTTTAAAAGGGAATCTTGAGTAGAGAATGTAGACCTACCTCTTCTTACCATCTCGTTTTGCAGACTTCTGCAGCACAGATCTTCTGCGGAGGTAGTCATGCTGGAATTCGTTGTATTTGGCTGTATGCTCCTTGATCAGTTCTGTGGTTTTTTTGTGATGTTTCTTCACCAGCTCCTTCATTTCTTTATAATGTCTCCTCTGCTCCCTGACAAACACCTTCTGTTGCTTCAGCTCCTCTAATGTGTGAGCCTCCATCTCTAAGATGGGACAAAGTTCATAAAGTTAAATTCATTAGCCTGAAAGGAGTACATACAATCATTAAACAATTTTTATTGCCTGGACGTTTATTCAAAAAAGAAAGATTTATTAGTCTTAAGGGACAACAAAAGTGTTAACAATTTGATTAGAAAAGAGAAGCAAAAGGGGTTCAGGCAATATTCCTAATATATTAATTGTATTATTCTTGTCTTATAGAACTATACATTGAATGTAAATAGGAGTGTTTGACAGTCATTGTGGTGTGTAGCACAAACAGCGACTGACCAGTGAGGACACTGTGTATAAGATCTTCAGTCTTTGCTGCAGATTTAGCTGACCCTAAAACACACAAGCACCTCTACAGATAAATTTTGTGAATACGCAAATTGACCAGCAGTAGATGCAATATTTGTTTAATATTCATATAATTCGGAAATAGAAAATGCTAGAAGTAAGAAATCAATTTAGCTCTCAGTAATTTGAAGATGTGATGGTAATAAATTTGGTGCTGTTACCTGTAGACTGGGGCTGTGTATTGAGCTGTGACGCTGGTTTCGGCGTCACACTCAGAGTGTGACTCAGGCCGTTCTCCACAGGTGCAGGTTTGGGCTCACTCTTTGCCTCTGAAGCCTGCTCAACACCTGACTCATTCTGACAAACAAGAGTTGATAAAGATGATTCATGGTGAAAACAACATTTAAAGAGGCTTGTCTTTGATGGGCCCTTTGTTTTTTGGGGAGTTTTTTCTTAACTGCAATATTGTAATTCATTATAAGATTCAAGATTCAAGATTCAAAGTGTTTATTGTCATGTGCACAGTGAGGAAACCAAGTTTCCCTGAACAATGAAATTCTTTCTTTGCTGTCCACATTTCAAATAATATGTTTCAAAAACATCAAAAGAGTAAAACAATAATTTCTAATCTAGGGGGGTTTGGAGGGAGGGGTCATATGCAGTCTAAAAGACGAGTTCCTTTCATCAGGAAATTGCGAGTTAAAAGCCTGATGATGCCAAAGCCATCCAAGGCCTAGGGAGCACAATTGGCCCCTTTTAATCACAGCGACATTAGCCAATCACAGGCATCTGTGAGCTTATGTATGCAGAAGAGGGTGCTTCTGTATGCGGAAGAGATACAAGTGTGTTACTCTGCCCTGTGACATAGCATGAGCTGCAGTTCTGAAAGATGCGGTTGGCATATGGCTTCTCATATCTCAGAGGAAGCATGTGTTAGCCTTCACCCTCCTCGGTTGGTAGCTGTCATATAACAGCGGAGAGATAGTGGGTGGGAATTGGCAGATGACCAAATTGGGCAGAAAATGGGGGAAAAACAAGTTGTAACTAATATGAATCCCTTTTTATTTACTAGAATCATTGTGACAATCACTGACCATGGTGTTAATTCACTGAGAACCTAACTAAGTCAGTATCACATATTAATAGTTAAGAAATGGCTACCGTTAACGCAATGTTAGGAGCAAATGTGTTTAACCCTCTGATTGTTGTAACAATAACTTGGAAAAAAGGAAACAAACAGACAGAGCAAGTGGTGTTTCAAGTGAATATTCAGATATATTAACATTTCATAAGAGATTTCCTCAAAACAGCTAAAAGTTTACTTACATCTAAATTACAATCCTGAGGTTGTTCAAGTTACCAAAAAATATTAATTTACAAAAGTATTATATCAGTCCACTCTTCCATTCATATGTTCATATGTTCATATAGTAAATTAAAAGCTTTAATTCCACTCATGTAATTCTGTTAAGCCACATCAGCACTGAGATGAACCTGCAGTGAACTATGTAATCTGGATGTAACAAGGTTCAGTCGTATACAAGCCCCACCTCTTTGGCATCTTTCTCCTCCTCCCCTTCTTCTAATGTCAGAGCCGCCAGCTGCTTGGATCTCTGCTCCATTAAGTTGACGTATCTAATAGGGTTAGACAGGGCCTCTATGACATCTGTTCCAATAAAAAAACACACAGTCAGTCGTCACAAGCATGGCAAATTTTATCCAGACTGGCAATTCATCATTATTTGCATTCACACTGGCATCACAATTTTTTCCCTGCTGCCTGTTATGTTATCTGCCATGTTATCTGCCTCGGCGCTGACGTCACTGGCAACTTCTGTGGGAGACTGAGCGCCCCTCAAAACAAAAGCGTTAAATGCTGTTGAAAAGGCTAGAGCCAATTGCACCTGTAGGCCCCAACGGCATACAACATCTGAAGTAAAGTCACATGTGCTGAACAGGAAGCACAAGTCCCATTAGTCTCTGCATTTCACAGCTTCTGGAAAACACCTTCAGCTCAAGGCTGCATCGATAAAACCTGCGGCACTGTGATCATGATGGAATTTCACATTCGCACAATAGGTTGAAGAAAAAGGGCAAGTAATTATTATGTGCTAATTTGATACTACTTACCTGCAAAGGTGTCTGGCACATAATCTTTCACTTCAATATACACAAATAGAGCAGGAAGAGTGAGCGACTGGTTTTTCTCATTTCTCAGTCCAACATACCGGTAACCTGTAACAACAATAAAGCTTGTATAAAAATGCTTTCATGTGCATTTCACATCATATAATCGCATATAACTCTAAATCCTGTTTAGCGGAGAAAGCAGACATCTACCTGGTCGAATGGCTGATACAGGAATTAACCGATGACCTATGAACTTTCCACCCTCCTCAAATACAGCTATTCTCAATGAGGCCAGAGTAGGCAGAACCACCTGTCAAAGAAGGGAAAACAACAGTAAAATGATTTATTTAAAGCCACAAGCTTTATGTGACTCTTCTGGGTGAAGTGCTCTACCTTTTTAAAGACGATCGGCTCTTCATCCCACACAGGGTTGATGGCATTGTTCTGGGACGTCTTTGTTTTGAATGCTTTCCGTCTTGTGTCAACTGGCAGCCCAAACATGTCAATCTCCACATACACCCCCACTTTCTTGTCAGTAAGGAACTGTCCTGATATGATCTGATTGGAAAAAACAGTAATAAATGCATTCACTATATAATAATACATACGCAATCCTGTAAGTATATCTGTTACCTTGTTGCATGAAATATGCTTATGTCAAGCCTGATGAGTCACTTTATTGACTCTGTCTATGATCATGTAACCAGGACCTTGAAAATTCAATACACTTGTGCAATGTACATTGCCTGACTCTGATTAGTTCTTTGTCCTGTGTTCTTTCAACACAGGTTTATAATAATCCTAAAAAATACAGACATTTGTACAATATTTATTTGTACAATATTTATTCACTCACAGCAAGAAAGCACAAAAATGACGCTCGAAGCTCAATGATTGGTGGCAGTTGTGAGTCAGTGGTAGCATTAACTGAAAAGCCTGAACTGCACAATAAATAAAAATTATGGCTCTATTTTTTTTACTTGATGTAAATGTGCTTGTGTTTTATACAACACCAAATGTTGAATGCATAATTCTTCTGCCCCATTCAGGAAAACAAAGTAAATCTATTATGTAAAACAATAAAAACAAAAAACAAATAATAATAATGACATGACATGATAAATCTAAGTGATAATAATGGTTCTGTAGTTCAGTAATTTTCAGTAGTTGTGTTGGTGAAGGTGTTGAGTATTTTGTATTAACAAGTGCTGCTTATACTTTTCCAAAAAGAGTTGCTATTTACTAATCATCTTATGAAATCCCCACAGGGGCCTCCTATGCACTAAACAGAAATCACAAACATTTACTTGCAATATGAAGCCACTCCATAGGACACTAACCTTTATTGATAAAGTATTGGCTACAATGCCATCCACAGTGCTTTCTGTGAAGGGGTCAAAGTGCTTATCTGGTCGCCTCATGAACTCAGGCTTAAGCCTGTAGCCACTCTTCCCATTATACTCATACATGCCCAAGTTCAGCTGCATGGACAGATCTAGGTAAGCAAAAGAAGACACAGAACATTCATAAAGATGTATTTTAAGTTTTTCAACTACAATGAAACGATGTCCCCTTTGAGGACCTAAACCTTCTTGCGGCAAAGGGGCCGCGGCAGCAGGGGCGTAGTCGAGCATCAGCTCCGTACAGAGAGGAGGTGGGTCAAACCGGCAGGTAACGAGTGATGATTCTCACCTATGTGTGATCAAGTTGAGTTTACTTATGTGTGCTTTGTTCGTCTTTTCCGGGGAACACTGTGAATGAGAGAGCGACAAAAAAACATTCTTCTGAAACGACAAAAAAAGCACACATAACCTGCTTTCTCTCCATCCGCAGCCAACACTCAACCACACCCCTGCTGCCACCAGGGCTTATGCACTTTAACCTCAAAGCTACTTAATGATAACTTAATGCTCCCAGTAGGGCCACTCTTGGTTACTGTGATCCACTCCAGGAGCCAGGCATCGGGTGGTGTGCTCAGGAGACTGTCTGTCAACTGATCACCACTTGGTGGTGAGTAGGATTTGTCACACAGGGCCTTAATTGTTGTTTGTGAGTGTTTGTGAGTGTGACAAATTTAACTCCCACTTCCAAAAGGGCTTCTCCCCTGTATCGCATGAGGTCAGGAAAAGCGAGTCTGAATTGACCATGCGCAAGTCCACAATTGTAGAGGCAGCTTCAGGAAGATGTGGCCAGAAGGCTGTCAGTGCCTGTCATGGTGGTAACCCTAGAATATACTAGTAGACAGTGATGAGGGAAGCTATTAAGTTGAAGAAGGAGGCTTTGGGATTACCAATCACAGAAAGCTCTCCTGATTCAAGCTCTGCTGAGCAAGTGCGGGGGAGTGTTGACCTCTTTACTCTAGAATAGTTGATCAGCTCTTGACTGTGGTCTTTGCACATTTTTGAGGGGGTGTGGGAGTATGCTAAACCAGTCTACATTTTTTTTGTGGATTTGGAGAAAGCCTATGATCATGTGCCACAACAATTTGTTGTGGGAGGTATTTGGGTCCCCACTTCATGCAGTCTGGTCTGTAGTCTGGTTTGTATGAGCACAGTGATAGTTGTGTTCACATTCTTGGCTTTGAGTCGAAACCATTTAAGGTGGGTGTCATGCTCCTTAAAGGGTGTGTCTTGTTTCCATTCCTGTTTGTAGTTTTCAGGAACAAAATATCAGGACACAGCCATGGTTAGAAAGTGTCCAGTATTGGGGAATAGAAGTAGCATCCCTGTTATTTTATAGGTGATGTTGATGTCTTGGCACCATCAGAAGTAGACCTCCAACATCCACTTGAGTACTGCTGAGTGTAAAGCGGCTGGGATGATAATCAGCACCTCCTAGTCTGAGAGCATGGCTCTCTCCCAGAAAAGGGTGGGATGTTCCTGTCAGGTACCAAGTACCACGGGATCTTATTTACAAGTGATGGAAAAAGACAGAAATTGACAAACAGAAAAGAAGAAATTGACAAACGGATCAGATCGGGGCAGTAGTGTTACAGTCCCCGTACTGGTCTGTGGTGGTAAGGAAAAGCTCAGTATTCACACAAAGGTCTATGCTCACAAGTTAATCTATGTTCATATCCTCACCTAAGGTCGTGAGCTGTGGCTAGTGACCAACAGAATAAGGTCACAGGTTGCAAGTGGCAGAAATGAGGTTCCTCCTCAAGTCATGTCAAGCTGACTCTCCATGATAGGGTGAGGAGCTCAGCAACCCGAGAGAGCCTCGAGGTAGGGCTGCTGCTTGTCCAAATCAAGAGGAGCCAGATGATGTGATTCGGGGCACCTAATAAGGATACCCCAAGTCAGATCTGCTAGAGCTGTAGCTGCTGGAGAGATTATATCTCACAGTTGGCTTGGGAACATTTAGGGACCCCCTAGGAGGAGCTGGAATCTGTGAATGGGGATAGTCTGGGCTGACCTCCTCACCCTGTTGCCACCTCGGCTTCCACCAGAATAATGAATGAAATGATGTTCATTTCATTCATTTTCCTGGTGGGAAATGAATGAAATGATGTTCATATACAGAGGATGACTTAAGAAATAGACTGCGTTTACCTATTGTCTGAAAGTTTAGTGCCACCAGCTGGCAGCCTGCGTTCCAGAACACTTGAGGCATGTAGTTGGAGGAGTCGACTCGAGTGCCCTTGGGGTAGATTCTACTGAGCTGAAGCTTGTTGTATCTTAGAGAATTCGGTTAAGAATGTAAAGGCATTCTTTTAACAGGTAAAACTTCTCAATGTAAAGAGGTTATTATCTTAAACATTTATAGTATAACACTGGGTAATATACAGCGGAAGGAATATGATCAATTATAATTATAACTGATTATTATAGTTCTGACTATAATCACGTATCTGCTTTTTTTGGGCCACAATTTGTGCATAAAAATTTAGATAGCTATCATCATTCCTCACCATGTTTATTCAGACACCATATGGGTTACAGCAGGATAAAACAGAAGTGGCAGTAACTTTTAACTGCAGGACTTATTTAATAGAAAAGATACTCCACAAACTCCACAGGAGTCTTGGTGAGCTGCTCTAGGGCCTTCGTCTCCACAAACGACGACATTTGATAACTGCGGTTGACCTCTGAAAACACAATGATGGAAAAGGCATCAGCGAGTACATCATAGTAGCAAATTAGGCCAAATGAATGAGCCCAACATTACAAGTAATTCTGCTCACTTTTTGAAGTCTCAAAGGAGTGGAACTTAGTGGGTTGGATGTAATTAACTAGAGTGGACATTTCTTCAGTAGCAAAAGCCTCAGATCCTGCTGTGCCCTGTAGAGAATCCATACACAAACACATCAGCTGCTAAATCTTCAGACTTGCTATAAATGTGATAAGCCCACTTACCTCATCCATTGACTTCTTACAGTCATCATCATCATCGTCATCATCTTCATCATCATCCGCCTCCACCTCTGCTGAAGCTAATGGACATCAGTAAAGAGGGACAAAAACACATTACTGGCTTAAGCTTAAGGCTTGGTTTATACTTCTGTGAGTCATACTATCACATACGTCATACTTGTATGCAACTTGAGCACGTGCAATAGGGAAGGGGACACTAAAAACTGTTGGCTAAGTGTGGAATAAAAATACTAATGAAACCGGGTAGGTTCATAAACATTCATACAGTCAGTGGTTAGAACTGATAGCTTTATTTACTAATGAGAGTAAATGAAACTACTGCAGTGTTAGTGGAACTGTGTACTGCATTGATTTGCAGACGCCATGCCCAAAATTTCCAATTTTAATTTATGCGCCTTCAGACATGCAACATTTTCACTTTGGTTACATCACAAGTGTGTGGACTTAGAGGAAAGACAATATAATCACAATATAACACCCTATAATGTCTGTAACATGATGATGAGCTGTACTTGTGAGCAGTCATAAGTATATTATATATATCTTATGCCTAGCCTATATAAGCACTTGCCAACTGACAAAATGCAAGTTAGGTCCCTTGAACAAAGTGCTCCTCCTAAAGTTGATATGAAGCCACCATCGGTTAACAGTATACACCACTGGTAATAGCACAGTAACTAGCAATCCAAGCTATAAAAGCAATAGCATTGCATTAACATAGTTATGTCTTTACTTCACACCCCACCAGATGGCACTATAAGGATAACAAACAGGGGCAAAAAACATGTGCACCTGAAACAGGTGGTGATTTAAAAGTCACTACTTAGAACAGTCTTCAGCATTCTTTTCTTCATCCTAATACTTTAGAAAAAAAAGACTAAGTCTTTAACCTCATGTTGAGTTTACCTGCAGGCCCAGCGCTGGGTGAGGATGGCTCAAACACACTGGAGGAGTCACTGTTGGTGTTCGAGGCTTGCTCTGACAGCTTCTTCTTTGTGCTTCCATCGGGTGGTTTGGGGTGAGATTTTTTATTCTTAATGAGGATCTTCCCCATGAGTTCCTGTGGACTGGGCAGTGGAACCCCTGCCTCAAGCTAAAAATACACAGGAACGACAATTTCCTTATATGCTGTCCTTATTGTAGACTTTGTGCATGATTGTAATAGTGTGAAAAGGATCCTGAACACAAGTTACATACCGGATATTTCTCAAGTGGCTCAGTTAAAAGGGCATCTCCGAAAATTGATCTGCAATATTCCGCCATCTTGGCTTGTTGTTTCGGACTGTAATTACAAACACAATTACATTTTTGATAAAAAAAAAAATAATAAAATTTCTCAAAATTCTCAAAGGTAAGAATGTATTTTATCAGCCAAACAATGCCATAGGCTTTTACAAACTTGTGCTACTTTAAAAGGTGTCATAATGAGCTGTCAATTTATGCCACATATTCTTGCATACAGGAAGAAAAGGAGCAGCAACAGTGTATGGCATTTCAAGAGGGACAAGTGAAAACAAATTGTGCATTACAGACTATGCTATAATCATTCTACTCCTTGTTGCCATAGTTGCATTCAGCTCTTGTGTGTGCAGAACATTGGCACTCCAAGGCCAAAGGTAAGAGAGGCTTGTCACATGCAGGCAGTGTGGTGCTTTCACTCACGAGTCCACATGATTCTCAAAGGATAGGATGATGGGAAAAGGAGACGTTTTAAAAGCACATTCGGCAATGGCCTCAATTACTTCCTGAAATAGAATAGTTTGAATATGAATAGGTTTTAGAGGGGAGAATATAATCATTAGCTGAGATGTAAAAATCTAATACACTCAAGTTCTCCTATCTAAATGCAGTTCATTTCAGTGTGATAAACTCATTCAGCCTTACAATTACATTAAGAAAGTATTAAGTTGATAGGATGCCACAGAGTTAAAGGCCTTCTGGGGTAAAACCAATAGAAAACCAGTTGCATCTGGATCAGCTTAAGATGTAACTAAGTGACAGTCCAAAGTTTATTGTGTCTATAGTGTGCATTACCTTAAAGGAAATCTCAGAGGTCATAGTGAAGCCATGGGTGATAACAGGCTCCTCTTCAGCTGTCCGACCTTTCCAGCAGTCCAGTTCCACACAGCGACAGCCAGACAGCAGCACCTGCCTGTACATCTCCACTGAAGAGTTTCCCGCTAGCTGCCCCGCTGGAAAATACACACACATACACACATGCATACACACACACTCCATTCAGAATTCTAAATTGATCATTACGTGAAAACTAAGTAACAGAAGTCTGGTTCAAGGACCAAGTACAGCTTATGGGCAGTACTATATGCAGTCTGAGTTTAACCCCCATATTCTGTTCATTAGTTACCAAACATCTTCTGTTGACAGAAATCATTAACGATCTTGTCCCAAACCATTGAATCTTATTGCGTTATAATTATGAGAATTATTTGGGGCAATCAATCTGCAGACTTACAACAGATATGCCAGGAATAAAGGCCAGTATAAACCCGTTCCAAAGTAGTTCCCCAGACAGGTCATTAGAGAATATTTATATAATCTCAAATGGAGGATGCAAGCTTTTGCATCTTTAATTTGTTTAATTTGCTCACTTTAATTTGTAACTGAATATCTTAATACACACTCTTTGATTGCATTTCATTACATTAGTGAAACCTAACTCACTAAAGCCCTGATTTAACTACAGGTTTGCGTGTATAACACCAGCAAAGAATGTGCAAGATGTATCTTTCAAATAAGCAAAATAACACATATACTTTCTCTTTTTGCTTTAATAAATATACAATTTGTGCTGTTTTTACCTAAAAGTGAAAAATACAAGGCAGCATCTAAACAAATAAGTTAATTTAGCATCTGCAGTGTGATTTAGCCTACTGTGACCTGAGACAAAATAAAGAAAAATAAAATAATTATTATAAAGACAATATAAAACCATTATTTTAAAGTTTAAGATTTCTCAAAATGTCTTAGTAGATCAAAAGTATTATGTATTCTGACTTATTCCAACTATATTTCCAATGTACTATTACTGTGGTAAATTGCACCTCTGATGCCAACAGTTTTTGAAAAGAATTTGAAAAGAATTATGTACTTAATAATTTAGGAATAGAATAGTCATGGCTAAACTCATTTATAGCTATTTTGTATTCAAGTCCTATTTTAAACAGCTTTTCAACACATTACTTACTGCCTTTATTAGTAACACATAAATGCGTATACATGTGGCAGGTTCCAGGTTCGTGCTTCTGGAAGTCTTTTTTGAGCTCACCATGTCTAACAAGACCTTTAGCACATGCAAAAACATAATTTAAATATTGCTTTTTCCCCCTAATTTACATATGACATCATTCATAAATCTTTATAAATCACCAGCAACACGCCCACTTCACTGTGAACGCAGCTGATCAGATTGCACATGCAAATTAGCCCCTTTATTTGTCATCTTAGTAAATCAGGGCCTAAATGTCTTGGTATAAATTATTTCTCTGTTTTCTTCATAATGTACAATGTGAAACTGAAGCCTGTTTTCATTTATTTTAAAATTCTTAAATAATGAAGTGCTGTAAAACCATTTTGTTCTTAACTTGGCTGAATAAATTTCAATATAAAGAAAATATTTTATCGATTATTGTACAGCTCTTCTAGTCTGATCAAAAAATATAATAAAGTAATTGTACATTATTTACATTTTTACACAATTAAAATACATGTATGTATGTACATAATTACATCAACTGACCCAAACAATTTCATATTAGAAATATTTTCATTATGGTTCTAGGAACCAATTTTTTTCTCTAGAAAAAAAAATGAAATGGCACATTTTCAACCTAGAGAGAAAATATGGGTTAAGTGTGTGATTACCATGGACAGTGTCTGTAGAAATCAGAGCCTGCTTTGTGGACTGTGCTTAAGAATGAACATACCTGTGAGATAGGTGTTATGAGAGGAGTTGATGAAGTAGTGTGAAAGAGGGAAGGTCATGTCTTCACTCTGGTCCAGTTTCTCAGGCGGTATTACACCATTCTCATCACTAATCAAATACCTGGAGAATCCCTCAACTGAAATCTGCCCTGTAAAAGAAGTTGGTAATGTGCTTACTCTGTGTCCATAGGATAAATTTCATCATTTCAGCAGCTCTAGCAAAGATAACAATTCAGCTTGGGATATGGTTGACATGACAGGTCTGCTAGAGTATACCAGCAGGATTGCCCACTGCAGAAAAGCTGTTTCACACTACTTTTGCGCCTAAAGTAACAACCTGTCTCATCAGTGAAATTAATGCTAGAATAGCAAACAGTCATCAAATTAAACATGAACTGTAAGATCCACATTCGCTAAACAGAGCGTGTGCTTGTAGGGAACTCGCTGGAAGACGGGTGTCCCCTGTGACAAATTCTCGGCAGTAGTTTACATTAATTAAGGTCATTCTTCACAGAACGATAAAGGTAATTAACTGCAGTCCTTTTTAAAGACAAGGAGGAATTTCATATTACATGAAGAATTTCAGAGTAGTCCCAATGGGACTGCTGCTGTTATGTCACTGTGAGGCAAATAGCTTTGGCTTCTACATGGTAGAAACAAACCACCTTGCTCTCCCTGGAAAAAGGAGACAAGAGGATTTCAAAGACTGCAATTACTGCGCTCTGCTGAGAGTTAGTAATTGTCTTGTCAATGTGGCGAATAAGCCGAAAGTGTGCAATTCAGATAATATTTTTGGCTCACTCTATTCACATTCACTTAAGGGCACAAAGATGTCACTGACTTCTGAATCTATGAAACTCTGGCAGAATGATACATAAAATCACCTTTGACACTTGGTAACCTAGGGTCTACGGGCACAGTGTCTCATCTCACCATCCCTGTGGCTAAACCAGAATTGTTATGGTCAAAGCACAATCTAAATCTGGAAGTGTCTTGCGTGGAAGACCTGTATGCCCCACAACCATTTCCCTTGCCTGTCTCAGAGCGTGGGCTGAGAGAATAGCTCATAATCTATATGACAGTGAGGTGTCAGGGTAGCTCTGCAAGGTAAAGAGCTTGATGATCACTCTCATCTATCCTCATCTCCAGTCTCTCTGGGCTAAGCATGTCTAATCAATCAGCTGTCACAAGCTAACTGCCTCTCTCATACGATCATTCCAGTGATCGGATCCCCCGGCTGTGTACTGGATTATATAAATAAACTGGCTCAGCCGCAGTGTCGGAAGGCATGTTCGAGTGGATCTCAGGAGTCACTGTTGCTATGGTAATGAAACGAAGGGAAAGGTAGAGAAAATGTTTTGTGCACCGGAAAGAAAAAAATGATTTAATATTACACAATTTGCAATTCAAAGCTACACAGAGGATTCGAAGACAGTGAACTATTCTTGAGGAAGAACAAATGACTATGAAGTGCTATTGTGTGGGTGTCAATCACATGACTGAGCTATGCGCTACTGTGGGTTTGGGCTCCAAATTAAGCAATCTGACAAAGGGAAAGAGGTGGATGGAATAAATGCATTTAGTAAAAAGCATAGCAACAAAGAACAGCATAGCATGGCCCTGTATATTGTATAGTGTAGTACAATATAGTGTACTATACAATAGTATAGTATAGTATAGCATAGCATAGCATAGCATAGTATAGTATAGTATAGTATAGTATAGCATAGCATAGCATAGTATAGCATAGCATAGTATAGTATAGTAGATGCCCTTAGAACTTTAGAAGGGTTATTTGGTTGTCCCTCTGGGGAGTGTTTCACTAGAAGAAAAAGTTAAAAGTAAGATTTTGGAAGTGAACTCCTGAAAACCCCTTTTCTAGTACTTGTTTTTAAGTTATCATGGTTTGGATTAAACCCATACAATTTAAGTCTATTTGGCTTATAACTATGACACCGGGGAGCTAGCAAAACCACTCCGGCCTTGCTTCTGAATGAAAATGTAAATGTATCCTTTACAATAGTATATTTATAAAATACAGATGCTTAGGCTTCCTGTTATTTTGTGGATATGGACATTAGTAAATTCTCCAATGCCAAACATCATTGAAAATCATTACTACCAAAAGCATACAGTAAATAATTATGGGTGGAATCAGAGCTACCACTGAACTCTGATTACACAGGCCACATTGCCCCATCAATATGAATAGATTTTTGCCTGTTGCACTGTTGCACCTTGTTGCCTGTGGAATAGGTGTAGAACTGTAGAAGTGAGATTGAGGCAGTAGGAATATAATAAAGTTTGATCAATCTTTTGTTAGGTGAATTTAAACATGAAAAAAGTTGAAGTATGCTAGTGTGTAACAGAACCGAGCTGAACAACAGGGTTTTTAGTTAAATAGTATCCATTGTGATATGCCCAATCTGCTAGGTGTCCATATAGAGCAGTAACTTGAAAAAGACCATTATTACTGGTCGCAGCAGGTGGGGGCATATTTTAGCATGGGTCTGCACTGGGAAGGAGGTGCTTTGGGATGAGTTAGAGGGGTAATGACCTGTGATTCTTTCTCTCCCTGACCAGTGAGCTGTGCATATAACAACTGTGACAACTCTGATGGTGGTTGATTATGATCTCCACCACTGTCCTAAATTCCCTAGCTAAACAAAGGCAGCCCACTGGCGATGCTTTATGAGCCCCTGGTGGTTCCCTGGACACTACTTTGAAAGTAATGGTAGACCAATGTAATAGAGACCGGAACTTCTTATGAAAAAAAAAACTCATATTGCTCTGATGTTTTCAAGAACTATATAACGCATTCTGCTGTGAAGCCTGACTTTTGTAGCATCGCTCATGGCTACCTGTCATCCCTGGACAGTCTAGGCTTATGTGACATGACAGCACATCAACCAGCTGAAGGAATCAATGGACAGCTGAGACAGTCTGAACATGATGGCAGAGGACCGTTAGTTTTTAGAACTGACCTTTTTGTATCATGCCTGTGTTGGGCTCGAATTTCTCCATAAGGAGGTGTGTTTGTTCTATCTTCAGTGGAGGGTAAAGGATTTCATTCAGACGAGGATCCCGCTGCTTATTGTTAATGAACTCAGTCATCTGCTCCATGTTTAGATAGTTCTTGCCTTTAGCTCCTCTATGAATCAGATATTAGGGAGAGTTTTCTTTTCAGAAATATGGTTCTACGTAAAGCATACTCAAAATTCAAACACACAAAAGAAATACATAATAGAAGACTATTTCACCCTGAAATTTAACAGAACATTACTTACAGATCTGCAAAGATTTGGTTGATTTCAGGTCGGGGACAGAGATTGGCTATGAAGGATTTGTAAACCTCAGGAGTTAGGTCCTCCAGAGGAATGGAATCATTCTGCATGAATAGAGACTGACAATCAATTGCTGATCAATAGTTACACATTTATTCTTGTTATCCCTGAGCAGGATCTAAAGGCCTGGATGCAGTCAAATTCATCAAATATTCAAACCAATTACAGTTGCCAGCCAGTTGGATGCACATTACCAATCAGCAGCCTATTCAAAAAACTTCTAAATGGTATCAAAATCCATCTCTAAAGTTGAAGGGGAGCACTCATTTCACTAAGGAATCCACATGGGGACTGTCTTGGATTCCCCTTTGCATCATAGTTCCCATGGCGACAAAAGTCATGTGCTTGTGTTTTGGTTTCTGTTTTACTCTCATTCTTATCTCTGTTCCTGTCATGTCATTGGTGTGTTACCTGATTGTGACCACCTGTTCTGTGTTTAGTCATTAATTAGTTCCTCTATTTACACCCTGCTGTTTCTCAGTCTCATTGCGAAGACTTATTGTAAACCGAGCCTTGTTTTCATGTTCTAGTTGCACTTGGGGTTGACCTGTGCTTGTTTATTTGACTTATGTTTCCTACTACTATTACCTTATCCGGTTGTGTTCTGACCCTCGCTGTGGACATTTACAACAATTTTTTGAGTCACTCTACTGAAGCAAACACTGAGTGTATGCACTTGTGTCATTACATTCATATTGCGCATACTTTGTTGTTAACTTTGACGTAGTCAAATAAACCAGTGGTGCAACTGAGGAAATGTCCCCATATAGGTTCCTTAAAGAAATGCGTGCTCCTCATCACCTTTAGAAGTGGATTTCAATAGTATTCAAAACATTTACTGATGCTCATGAGTTAAACATTCACGAAAAATAGAGGATGAGCTGTTTGCTTTAATGTCATGCTGTCCAATATTAATAATGACTGAGAGCATCATGCTGCCCTCTGAATTAATCGGTGCTTTCTCTCCAAGTCTGCAAACGATCCAGTTAATTTGGCTTTAAATCAATTGAATCATTTTAACAAATCTAATAATAAACAAAATTGTCAGAGTGCAAGCATTAGTCTGTGTTGTCTCAATGTTGTGCATTTTGCACCAGCAAACGTTTAAAACATGCAAATGAGGCAGACGATCCAGGAGGCAGTGGCAAAGCTCAAGGTCGTTTAATGTTTCGGTGGTCAAGAAAATGGTGAGATCAAGGAAAAAAGAGATTAAAGGCTCATGCAGTGTGTGAATCATAGAGGCAGTACTGGGAATCTTTGCTCCAATAACTAGTAGCCTTTTAACATCATGGACTAAACTGTGAGTATTTTTCTTAATCCAAGACATTGTACCAAAAGCAACAATAAAACTAACAAAATAAATATGCTTTCTGCATTGTTAGAGAGATGAGAACATAAAAAAATGATTTAGAGAGGAAGCTTGTGTTATATTAAAGTAGTTTCAATGTGGAAAAAGGTAGCACTTTTGAAAATATGAATGGATTCAGTATGCATTTATAGATAAGAAATTTTGGTCTTATAAAGTACAAGCATTGCATGAGCATTAGCTAACGCTATAAAATAGAGAGAGGTTGAAGTCAATCCCACCACTGTGCTTCTATGCAGTTATTGGTAAATACGATGCAATCACTTCCTGTTAGAATGTGCACTCAGGCTTTCTCTCAGTAGGATTCTGGAGTGATTAGCCAAACATATGCTTACCCTGCCTGATGGAAGATTACAGCTCTCCAGTCCTGTTTCTACGCGCTTCCTGTCAGCCGAAAACATGCGAAATATGCTGCACAAAAGAAACAATACAAACAGAGATTACTTATCAGGTATACTTAAAATACAGAGGTGGAACATATAATACCCAGGAAGTGACTTACTTCTTCACAGGAATGCGTCCTTCTTGATTTGGCTGCAGTTTAAGTCTTGTGTATCTGATTCGATGAGCAGCATGTTCAGTCAAAGAAAAAAAATTAAATATTTATTTAGTAATATTTAATTATTCACATGATATTTAAAGCAACTGAATGAGTAGATATTGAATTTTTATATTGATTTTTATATTGATATTGAATTGAGGTAGATATTGTATTTTGTTTCATTTATATATTTTCCACTTCCACTGTTTATACTTTTAATTACTGTAAATGTAAATCTACACATCTTTTATTAATAGATAAATATGTTTTGATGCCTTGACAGAAATGTATTGTGAAGTCACTATGGCGTGATGGTGCCCTAAGGCTAATGCTCAAGTGTGAAAAGCTCATGGCAACTGTCATGTTTCATCCAAAGCCATGAGGGATAAATGTAGACGACATGAGCCTATCTGTGGGTGCTTACGCTTTTTCCAGGCTGGACTCTCGATTCATGTTCTGAGCCAGCAGGTTGGACGCCAGACTAAACAGCTCCTCTGCCCACTCCTTTACAGACAACAAAAGACAATAATACCCATTAAAATATACATCAAGCTCATTGCTTAAAAAATGCCATATATATATATATATATATATATTGGTTAAAACAAACACAGTGAATATTTCTTTACTGATGGGAAATTAAATTTATCACTAGGATACCTTTGCCACTTCCTCTTGGAAGGCCATGAAATTTAGATATGTAATGTTGACCATGTCTGGCCCTGTAACCACAGTCAGCATCTTGTTTTCTATCCGCCCCACCAGGTTCCCAACATCAAGTAACTCTCGCAGCTTGGCTTCCTGGTAAAAGATAAAAGCATGAGGTCTTTATCTCCTACCACATACAGTTAGAATTAGCTGAAATACAGTCATCATTAAACTGAATAAATGATCATTTGCTGTTTAATGTAAAATATAAGAGCTGGATATGTTTACTAAAACACCCCAAAACATATCGGAGGCTGATAAGGGACATTGAAGTGGTGACAAAGTGTAACACCCTTTTTTCTGGATGTTTAAACATTCATCTGGAACACACATGTCCATAATCAGTCATGATATACACCGCAATGCTCAATACACACAATGTCGTTATTAATACACACAATGTCGGACACCCCACAATGCAATGATCTATGCTGACCTTTTCCATTCATTTGGCAGCCGTCTTGGTACACAGCATTTGCATGCTTCCAAGATAAGCTACACAATTAGTTAGGCAATCTTCTAAGAGGACATATTGTGCCCAAATTTGAAGGTGGTGTCACAAGCAGATCAATCATTCTGTTCACTGAGCCAGTTTCATGGAAAACAAAAAAAATTGGGCAGAACTCCTCTCTCAGAAAAACAAGAACTAGAACATGAATCCATTCATCCATTTATTCATCCATCCATCCATCCATCCAATGGAAGCTAAGAACCATTAACTATCCAAATAACCATTCAGGAACACTATTTTATTAAGAGTGTATTTTCTCCATGTATATTCTATATGTGTATTTTATATATATGCTCTGAATAAGGAATATTTACAAATGTAAAATAACTTACATTTCCCAGCTAATTTACATTTCCCAATTTAATGTTTTGATTCATTAATTTCTTTGTTCTTAGATTGACAGACGTATATAGCAAAAGGATATCTACATAGTAAAATGTAGCTAATTAATGACACAACCTGACAGCCAGCATATGATACTTCCCATTTCGCATTAGTTACCTTCAATATATGGCCAAAAGTATACACCTGATTACTGAACATCCCAATCCAAAACCATGGGCATTAATATTGAGTTGTTCCCCCTTTGCTGCTATAACAGCCTCCACTCTTCTGGGAAGGTTTTGCACTAGATTTTAGAAAAAGGCTATGAGGATTTTGGCTATTCAGCCACAAGAGCGCAAGAGGTTACTTGTGGAACGTGTGGTTAAACCCATTATTTCTGCTCAAGGTCATATTACCCAATTCTGTAAACTAATCAATAGACATTGCAGTGTTCATTTCAAGGCATACTTGCAGGGCATTCTCTGTTATGTCTAGTGCATTCCCTATAATATTACCTAGACAGAACAGCCATTTGATCCTCCATTCATCTGTTTTGGAGGAAGGACAAGAGGGCATTATCACCTATGGGTGGGCTGGACGCGTGGCACCTACTTTGACATAACATTCTATGAGAAAGTTCTCCTCCTTATGGGCATTACTTATAGGCATGCCACTCCAGGAGGACTGTGCTGCTGCTACCTGGGCTTCTGCACATTCATGCATATTCTCCAGGCTCCACAAGGATAATGTTGCCAAACCTAGAGACGTGAGTGTGACAGTCATCTTCATACACCTTTCCAGTGTGTCTTAACATGGGTCCGTTCCTCATGACATTGCGGCATATGTTATCTAGGTGATTCTCACTGCCCATGGAAAGAGTTAGTAGAGGTGAAATTGCATGTTAGTATATGTAACTGTGGTTCTTTAAACCCTGGATAACTGCCAAGGTTCTGTGTCAATTGGAACCAGTGGCCCAGTGAAAACCTGGCAAGAAGGAACCAGTGAAAGATGGTCTGTATGACAGAGGTATTTATTGCAAATGGATTATGATTTGTTATTAAGGTTGGCTAATAAATCGATTCAATTCTTTCCAGCTTGTTCAAGGTTATTAGGTCAAATTTTATATCAGTTTTAAACTGTTCTTTGCTCTGGCATGATATTTGATCTACTCTTTAACCTTGTCCTCCACCCAGCTTTTCCCTCTTCAGTATGACGTCACACTGGTCAACAGGTGTGTTGGACCCTGCTGCACTTGCATCAACCATTAGAAAATAATTACAATGACATGTAATAATTTTCCAATTGAGAAGTTGTTTTCTGTGTGCTGTCTGACGCACGGCCAAATGAATGACTAAACAAATATAATTCACAAAAAAGGTTCAGAGTAAAGGTAACTGAATATCTAGACAATACTGAAAATGTCTCACCATTCTAGCTTTACAACAAACTGCAAGTTTAGGTATGAAAGGTCCTGCATTTTGCCATTTAGCACAAATCCACAAACATGCACATTTGTATCAACCATTATATGGTTACTTATTTCAATCATCAATGTGAAGAGGCTTTAGCACTTTAGCACACAAAATCACACAGTGAACATTTAGAAGGAGGTTAAATGATTCAATCCAATTTGCTACACAAGGCACCAGTGCACTTCGGTCACAACGGTGGAGTTTGCTCCTACTCATCATGACTAATAGCTCTGTTCTGGACCATGTTGGCATCTTTGATATATTTGGACTTGGCCCACAGTCCAATTTTACACTTTAATTCAATGCACTTTGCTAAAAAAAATGGCTTGAGAGATTTCATTTCTTGGATTTCCCTGCCCAGTTCTAGTTCTTCATACCCATTTGTTATTTTTACACTGTATCTATCAGCATTACTAGTGCCCACACATTCTGAAGGGCTTTCTCCATGCACTGTGGAATGTTAAACGAGAAAAACATTTTTTCTAATTTAATTTAATGCCTGCTTGAACTATGCTGTTAGGTTAATGATTAGTCCTCCACACACAATCACTCTATTAATTGTGTGATTTCCTGTGTCTTAACTGATGAGCTTGCTTCCTATGCCTAGTAGTCCTATTTCACTATTCAAATTTAAATTGGAAGTCATATTTTGTCATTATGTAGATATCAAAGGTATATACACAGAGCAAAAAAGAAAAGAAAAGAAAGAAAAGAAAAAAAAAAAACAACTATCCGAGAGCTCCATATCATGGGAAAACCATTACCAGTGACTCCATGAGATTTCATTAGAGGTGCTAAAGGGCTTGGGAGTGGGGAGTTTGATAAGGTCTTGTAAGAAATGAAAGATGTGTCAGCATGCTTCAGCTTTCTTGACATTTTAAGATGATGGCTCAGAATTAACATATTGTTAGGCTTCATATGTTTCGGGCAAAAATGATCCAGCAAAGATGGAAATAAACTGCATTTAGAATTCTACACATATAAATATTACAAACACTACAAAAGCCAATAACTATGCAATGGATAATAGCTGTGGATCATTCAATAATTAACATTTAAGAAAAAAGAAAAATGAAAGAATGTCTACTTGACAATTTATTCCACTTTTAGGATGTCATGCTATTTTCAGTTGCTTTTCATGTACATCTGACTATTTAATATAAATAAACTTAACCATGTTGTACTTTATGCCTTCCACACATCAAAGCATATACCTACAAGAATAAACACTTTTTTTTCATTCAGTGGTGTTATACTCCAATCCCCCTCCCACCAATTTGACCCACCACCCCCACACATAACAGATGTATGGTAATGATGAGTCTCCTCAAACATTCTCTCTCTCAGTTCTGTCCAAGTGAGAATGGCCTAAAATGCATATTCATTATACTTGGCGCACTGAGGAGGAGGACGTCTTGGATGCGATGAGTCAGCTGTGAATGCGGGGAGGGCTGCAACCTGTCTGCAGTGAAATGCTGTTGTTTGTATTGTCACCTTGTCCTCGCTCAGCTCCTCGCCATGTTGGATGCCCTTTCTTCCCACCTCATTAGCTCCCTTTGCCTATGGCTTTGGTCACACATGGGGAGCTGTTCCACAAGAGTTTCTATGGCAACAATCCATCAAGACTCTGCTGCCACAGAGAACAGGATTTGGCCAAATGTTTAGCCCACGGTCTAGCAAAGTGAAGCTCCACTGTGCCTCTGAGTTAGCAAGGATCGCAGGCTTTGTACTAAAGGTATAACATAGCTGGGTGTTGTTGTTTTTTTTTCCACAATTACCAAAGTAGGGCTACATAATGGTACTTATTTAATAATTGTTTGTTAACCATTGTTACGATATTGGTTCTTGCAGTACTGATATACATTTTCATTTAAAGTGAGTTATGTGGCAGATTTTCTTATCCAGAGTGAATTAGATGCAATAATATATAACCCTCATAAGCAATCCTCATCTTGATCTAAATCCAGCCCAAACATTACAATGCTCACACTCACCTGACTTATAGCACACCTGCTTCCCGTTTTCTCCCTATCATTGGCTACGTTTACATGCACATCAATATTCCGATATTAATCGGAATTTGGTAATATTCTAATTAGTATCGAGTCATGTAAACACTGCAATCCGATTGCCTGATTCAGATTAAGACTATATTCTGATTCCCCAAATTCGGATTCCCACCCCTGGAATATGCCTGTTTTAATCGGAAATTTGTTGCATGTAAGGTCCTTATTCAGAAAATCCACTGAAAGCAGATATATGTGCATGCTCAGTCTGAAAGGGATTGTGGGTGCTAACAGATACTTAGGTCTAGGCTAGGTATTTAGGAATGCCAACTCAGGCATACTTACAACAACCATGTTTACAGGAATATTCAGATGCATGTATGCATAAACAGCATATTCAGAATATGACTGCAACCTGAATATAGACCATAAATGGAATCTGATGTGCATATATAGTCAACGTCCATGTAAACTGTTCATTTACACAATATTTGCAAGGTTTTGGCTTATTTTCTGTGTGCAAATCTGAGCATTATTATATTGTTTCCCTGGTTTTGTCCCTTTTTGCTCTTCTGTGTTTTGATTGTGTGTTTTTTTTATATTGCTCTGTTTGCCTGATCATTTAACACGTCTGTTTTTGACCACAATTCTGCCTGTGGATTTGGATTTTTTTGTATTTTCCCTCATTTTCTCCCTAATTTGGTCTTGGCCAATTCCCACCACCAGCCAGCTCTCCCCTCATACAACAGCTACCAAGCAGGAAGGGTGAAGGCTAACATGTGTTTACTCCAAGACAGGTGAAGCCAGCCAACCACATCTTTTTGAATTGCTGCCCATGCTGCATCACAGTACCATCCACCCTCTTCCACACACATGAGCTAACAGACACCCATAATCGGCTACTGTCACTGCGATTGACAAGAGAGATTATGCCATTCCTCCCACCCAGAGAGTAATTTTGCTCTCTTGAACTCCCGGCCACAGGTGGGCAGATGATAGGGCAAATGCTTTTCTGTTGCACTACTAGGGAGCCAGATTTGGCATACTAAATATTATGCTCATGCTTATATCCAGCTGCCTCCAATTCGTGACAGCAGCAAGATCTCACTTTACAAGCATGATCAGATCTCAGAGACAGCCATGCCAAGAGTTCTACAGCAAGACCTGAGTTGATGTGGGTGTGCAGTTCTGAATGAAAGTAAGTAGATAGTGTGTGAGGAGTCATTTGAGGCCTAGAATGCCAGGACAAGAGTTTTGAATTTAAGGAAGTAAATGTAGTGATCTCAGACAGTGTGTCACATGAAATAGTAAACATGTCTAGAAATAACTAGAGCTTCCATCAAAAGAGAAGGACCTTGGCAGTAGGTAGATGTCCTGTTTTTTTTTTTTTTTCAAGCTTTAGGTTCAGATGATGGATGTCCAGCCAGGAAAAAAAACTTTTTATGAAACTTGGGAGGTGAATGGAGGAAAAACAATGGTAGGAGAATCCGTGTCAGCATATCACCCTGCCTGATGATTTAATATATTAGGAGAACAAGAGTGGACCAAGAAGTGATCCCTGGGGAACTCTAGTAGAGAGGCTGTGAGGTGATGAAACTAAAGGACTTGGTCTCATAAATAATATCACAGAGGCTTGCAGTGTATAAATGAGCCTGCTAATGCTAAGTGCACATCAAGATTTTAGCTCCTATCTTCCTGTTGCCAACAGATTATTGATATCTGCAGCAGCCGCCCCAGATCGGCAACTAATCACTGTGCACGTCCTTTAAGACTCCTCAGGAAATGTGAAGTTTAGTGGTGTGATTTCCCCAGTCTACAGACACACAGATTCCTCAATAATTTCAACTGTGTTTAAAAGTATAACGATACATCTTGTGAGCTACATGGATAACAAATAGTGAAGCTGCATTCTGAGAAGAGTCAATAAAAATACCCCTATTTCACATAGATGTGCAGTGTTTTATATCACTTTTTACCACAGACTACCATTATATCTTATGTGTGACAGGAGCTTGGAATAAAACAATAGTGAAATCAATAAAATGCTAAAACAATGGAGAAAACAAATAAATAAATAAATAAGAATGCTTTTTTATAATTCAGACAAAATAATGAAAACCATATTTTCACTGCTAAAATATGAAGTGGATCTGCAGTCTGCTTTATGCAACAGTATGCAATTTAAAAGTAAGACTCTACCCCAAATAATTCCTAAATTATCGAGTGATATGCAAGATATTTCAAGTGTAATTTGTTATGTTGAGCATGTCTTAAGTGCCGTCATCTTCTCTTGTTTGTAGGTTATATAGTCAAGCTTTGGTCTTTTGGTATTCTTTGTGGTCAGAAGTCATAAATATCAACTAGGAACTTCCCACATCTAATTTTATTTCAAGCACAGCATAAAAGCAGTGATGAGCAATGGTCAGTAAGGAAACTCAGAGAATGACCAGAATAACAACAATCATGCCAAAGGCCATGCTGCATTCTGTGTGGAGCCAGGAGACGAGACTGATATAGCTCTGGCAAAAGCACAAATGATTATTTGATGTTAAATCTGAAAATCCCTAATATCCCCAAGAAACAACTATTTCAGCAAGTTGCAAGTTTCATTTCTGCATTTTGTTCTAGCAGTTATCTACTAAGACTGTAGGATTTTGGAAGCAGTCCCTCTCTGTCAGGGAGCCCTCAAGGTGACAGATCAAGTAATGTCTAAGCCTCATCAACACTCATTTACTACTCACTGTTATACTGACATGGAAACAGAATGTGAGTGTTAATTGCTGTGTAGTGTGAGCAGTACAGCAATTTTAGTACTTTGAAAGCCAGTGTCCACTAGGCATAACAAATCATAATTAGCATCTGACCAATTTCGAACACTCCAGATAAGTGTGTCTGCAGGAGATTTGATGAATCACAGCATCCAAATGATCCAACAAACAGAACTAGTTTTGCTTAAATGTAGGGCCTGATATAGGCATGTATACATATACAGTATATGGCAGTATAATGACAGGAGGGTGGTGCAGTGATGCAGCCGATAGTATTGCCACATTACAGCTTCAGGGTCCCCTGTTCGATACTGTGACTGAGTTTACTGTCTGTGTTAAGTGTTGAATGGTCTGCCTCAGGTTCTTCTGGGTTCTCTGGTTTTATCCCACCTCCCAAAAACATGGCTGTAGGTGGATTGGGTACACTAATATGTGTTTCAGAATGTGTGTGCGCATGGTACCCTGAGAGGGACTAGCATCCCATCCTGGATGTAGTCCCACATCACACCTAGTGTTTCCAGGATAGGCTCTGGATCCACCACAACCCTGACCACGATAAAACAATTATTGAAGACGAACGAATGAATAATGAGAGGATGGTCATATTTTGCATCTCTATGCCAAAGTCAACTGACTGCCAGCTCTCTATGACAGAGATTAACTATGTGTGAGAAAACAGGGGATTCACATTGCAAATTTGCAAGTGCATAAATTGTTAAAAAAAAAAAAAAATATATATATATATATATATATATATATATATATATATATATATATATATATATATATATATATATAAAGCACAGGTCTGGCCAAGCAGAGCAAGTAAAAAAGGTACAATAATAAACTTGGGGTCTTAAACCCTTGGTCTGTTCTGCTTTGACATCCAAACAGGCTTCTGGGCTCTCAACTCCTCTAGAAGCGTGTCAACAGATGGAGCAGCCTGATTTCATGGCAGTGGTGTTGAGCTGATAATCCTCCTTGAGGCAGTTTTTGCTTGAGAAAAAGTGGGCAGGAATTAAAAAGGAGCCTCTTCCACTCAGATGAAGGCTCTATACTCAGTCCTTAGCCTGCTTGCCTGAGAATAGATGCCTTAGAGCTCAGAGAGAAAGTTGTTGCTGAAGAAAGTTATTGTGTGCATCAAAACAAGAACATAGATTATACAAGGAAATTTGTTTAAATTTCTGGCACTTGTGAAAAACTGTTTCTAGAAAGCCATATGTTCATTACCAAAAGCAGCGCTACTAACAAAGTGCCAGAGGCTTTTCAACAGATGGCAAGGTATAAACAGCCCACTACTTAATCCTAGAATGTGGTTTGTAACACAGCATTAATTTCACATGTATATGGGATACATTTTGGAGGTAAATGTTTTATTATCTCTGCAACAATTTATCTTATTCAACAAAATCAATCTCAAAATGTTATAGCCCTCTGCTAAGATGGTCATTGTCACTGTTATGAAAATTTTCATAACACTCAATATTAGAAAAAGGAAAAAAATTGCCAAAAATGATTAAAGAAAGATAAATGTTCCTGAACGATGACTAACTCTTGTCTCTGCTTATATTATATATCCTTTTCCTGCAGTGTCAACAGCTTTAATGGCCTTTTTAATTTTCACACTTTATGACAGTTTTTATAACAAGAAAATATCACAAACAATAGAATGGCATTTAGGTTCCCTCTCTATATAACGGCAATGAAGCTGTGCAATCGTGGGCTGATAATGCATTAAAACCAAATGGTTTTCTATTACGGTTTTACTGCGCCTCCGGGAATAAGGGTAGCGATTAGAGATGGGGATCTCATTGCTCCTGCCTAGAGCAACCACTCAATTTTCATTGTAGCCAAGATTGCTTTTGGGATGATCGATTGCATAAAAGTGAAATATTTTGTATCTTTCTCCAACTGTGTGTATCCATTTTAATCTTAACATATGTGAAGACAATGTTGGAAAATTCTCCCTCTAGCATCCCAACTAGCATCTCTCAATCATGCTTTATATGTCAGGTGTTGAAAGGTGCTGAGTAATACTTTGACCATTTCAGAAGCATTTCCTCAGAAGACATCTGAAATCACCTGATGTGATTCATTCTCTCTTTTCAAACAGCTTTGACCTTGGCGTGTATGGCTGGACGGATGGCTCGCAGTGAGCTGCAGGCACATTCACATGAATGTGAAACTAAAAGATTTATTCAGTCAGCTTTGACCCAGGCACAGTAGATTTCCTGACTTACATTCAGCTGTGTCTCTTCTAGACATCTTGCAGCTCTCCCTGAGAAATCTCCCTAAGATGATGTGTACACAGTTTGCCAAACTAACACAGCAAATGAGGAGGAATATTGATATAATGAACCCCATTATTTACTGTACATATCTTATCACTTTTTCTACCAATGTAGAAGGGTGATGTATTGAATCTTATACATATAGTTATTAAAAAAAACATTAAAATCTTGTTACTTTTTTTAGATTCTTTTGAGTGTGGATCCAGATGCCTGCCTCTGGCACTTCGTCCCAGACTGCATAGCCCATTACCCTCATTGAGTGATTCTTATCACCCACAAACCCAATTAATCTATATTTAGATTGGCAGGCAGGGCATACAGCAGGTGGAATAGGTAAGCCTCCTTTTTAACAAGGTAGTACTGGAGACCAAATGAAGAGAATCTGTATAGTATATTCTGAAAAATAAACCTAAGAGGTTATAACACTGGTTGGAGATGCTTACCTTTGGTGTTTTAGTACATTTCCCAGTTCTTGCATCCTTGATATAGGTGATGTCCAACAGATCGGTTTCCTGTCATAAATAAAGACACCAAGCAACATGTTCATTGTACATGCCTCATATGTTTTGCATAAAATTATATAATAGCCCAAAGTGAGCCATAGGCCAACCAGAACAATAATTAAATTCCATAAAAATGAAATGAAACAACACAAAGGATGCAAAAAAAAAAAAACAGTGTGTAAAGCATAGTAGTCAATTCAGGTAAGTGTGGATCCAGTGCAAAAAAGCAAACTGACAATTGTAAGCACAAAATGTCCCTGAAGAAAACATGCAATAACTGAGTGCTGAACTGTTTCCTCCAGCCTTGAAAGAGGTCAGCGTTATCCCTTCAGACAACTACAGCAAAACTGTGTGCAGTCTAAGTCTGACTGCATCTTCATGGCATGGCTGAAAGCACTGCACTACACTTGGGCAGTGTAGTTAAAGCATTAAACAATGTTTAAATAAACATTATAACATTAAACATTAAAATAAAAACATAGAAATTAAGCATGAAGGGTTAGGGTTTTTTTGTCTCCTATTTTAATTCTTTATGTCTTTACAGGAATTGTTAGTTTCTTTTTTACAGTATAGTATATGTATATGTTTTAATTAATATTCATTTACAAAGGAAATACAAGGTAAAATTAAAGTCATTACAAGATACTTCTGTATTTCTGATTTGGCATGGAAAGAAGTGTGAGTTTTTGAGGAGAGGTCAATTAGGATTATTTCACATGGGAAACTTTTCTGTAAGATAATGTTCTATATGAGGAAACACTGATAATTTAATGTCTGGAAAACTGATGAAAATTAAAGGTGCCTGGTTTTCTATTTGTCGCATATTGATTTAACTCCTGAATAAAAACATTTATGCAACTTTGTTTTCTCACTATTGCCAAAAAATAAAATGTACTAAGATAACTTCAGGGTTAGAGGGTAAGTCATTACTTACCTATATACTGCTCTGTATACTGCTATATGGTATTTTACATATCTTACATATCTTACATAAATACTGATCACTCATATGTAAGCAATTTATAAGATAAGAAAAAATGAACAAACAATGCATCTAATTGTATCATAAACACAGATGAAACTAGAAGTCTAGTCTTTACATTCATGAAGACATCACGCAGCATCACTGTGAAAACGGTTTTCCCAAACAACAGACGTCAGGCATCAGATATCATATATGTGACATACAACATTACATACAACAATGTATGGGCTGGTTTATGAGCTGAAAAAATATCATATTCTTGAATTGGTTGAAAGTGTCTATTGTGTCAACTATGTATTATTAATGACAAGGGCATCAATAATTTATCTGCATAAATGGGGTGGCTTTATGTTAGATGTTCCTGCTCTCTTTCATTGTCTTCATCATCTGGATTAACTCAAATTCACACACAGCTGTAAGCTTCAGTACTGCCATGGCAACAGGAGAAGGAGGCTGCCTATGGAGGGGACTTTGGGTCACAGACACACTTGAAAGAAGCTGGTGGAAGGTGCAATCACAGACAATAAGATTTGACCTAACAAGACCAGTGTATTCCTTGTTTAGAATCCACTTAGGCTGAGTGATACACTCAGTGTGCTGGCAATCTACTGGATAGCTCAGTCTACTGACTTCCTAGGCTGAGAATAACTCACGCGACTGATGCAATGGCAGCAGTCCATTGCTACTGTGTACTAAATGAATGTCATGTTTGCTGTGCCTCTCACTGGCAACAAGCCAACCTGCAGTCCTCTAAAAATAGAAACCCGAGTATTGATCATGAGACCCTTGGTTTGCATAACACTACTGAACGCTATTATTTTCCTGCCACTAGCAACTGGTTATGATTTCCTCGCACATTCTGTACAAAAGCAGAAAAGTATAATAAGTCATTGTAAGCTGTGATTTGCAGAATGGATTGCTCTGTTATTCTGACACACATTCATATCAGGGAATCCAGTCACCCCAGAACATAATGTGCTTGGCTTTATCCTTAAAAGCGAAATTGCAAAGAGCATAGTCATTTAGATCTCATTAATGTGTACAAATTCATATTCATTAGCATCTGGATACCAACAGCTCAATTCAAAAAAGATGGATAATGCATACAGTTGTGGAAACCTTCAAATCAATTACATTCAATTTAAAATGATTCTATACAAACTGTTTTCGGTGCAGATTAGCAATGCCTTGTAGTTTACATTTCCCTGATGGACTAATTCATATTGATTTTTCTGGAGGGAGAGTGGTGTATATGTCTGGCTTAGTGGGAACCTGGAGAAGGGAAAACCAACTGTTTGTGCTGAATTCAAATGGGAAAGATCATGCAATCTATCCCCTTCAAAAGATGGGACCAAAAATAATTTGTTTGAATTAATCTGTAGAGATGCACTGAAACTTATTTGGATCCCCCTGAATAAGAATTTATATCTGGATGAATCAAAAGACTGTATAAGACTTTTCTGTTTGGTTTTAGTTGACTGTGGTTCATGGACAGGTTGGTTTGCGTAACTATCATTTCAAATTGGTTTTTGTACTTCCTAGAACTAAAAATTTTCCTAGAACTAGTGAATCATAAAAAGCTGGCCACAGAGATATTGCCTCAGATTCTTTCATTCCGCAATCTTTAGCTATATTACAAAACTCACATTTTTACCTACAGTGACAAGAAAACACATTTAAGGTCAGCACACCACACACGTGGGTAGCCTTGAAGCAAAATGAAGAGCATAAACGCTCCCTTCTGAAGACATAAAGCCAGTTCTCTGGACACAAACGAAAGATTTTTGCTTATTAATTAAACATATGAAAACATGGGGTGATGGGACGTGACTCATTCTAATTACTATTGTGATGAAACATTGTAAGAGAATCATAACAAATCTCTCCAAACTGTGGTCCATGCTGCAAAATTCAATGCAAGTTAAAAAAAAATACCACTATATTAATTTTTTTTATCATGTTCACACATGCTCTGCAAAAGAAGTACAATAGCACCTTATTACATGATGCACTGAAACCTGACCCACTCACAAATCTATTTGCATCATTTTGAAAGCAATTACTGCTGAGTGCAAGGTATGAGAAGCTATTCTAATCACCAGACCCATCCTGTGATTCAGCTTCACGAATTACATGCATACGTTTCTAGTGCATGTAGTGATGGATTAAATGTTTTGAAATGTGGTCTGTAAATACTATGAGCTAAGAAGGTGATTCTATGATTGATGTGCCATTTAGCCTTTGTAACTGTTAAAATTATAACTTTTTTTTAAATTTTCTTTCAACACTGACTCTAAGAAAACATGCATTTTTAAATATTCAAAAATGTTAACCTGTTAACCCATCTCAGGCAACTAGTAACAGGGTTGAAAGTAACAGAGGCTGTTAATATAAAATTATATTATGAAAATTATAATGATCTTTCCCATGTGAAGGTCACTTTAAAAAGTATTTTACCTTTTACCTTGCATACATATTTGTATATATAATATCACTGGGACACAAATGGTGTCCCAGTCATGGAATCACCCAAGCAACTTTACATAAAATTCACATTCTGAACAGTGTCTAACATATTCAGAGTTTTTCTTTGTCCCTATCGAGACACATTTACATTTAAAATATTTCTAGCATGATCATTTATTACTGTTGGTTAAAGTGCTGGGTATTGGGTAACTCACAGAACCTGGGCATAGATTAAAGGTCTATATGGCAAGATCACTCCATATGCTGCTTTCAGAGATTTCACTGCTGAAATAAAGACACCAAAAATAAAGCTACAACAAACAAGCATATTTTCTGACAAGACAATCAAAAAAAAAAAAAAGAAAAAAAAAGAAAAAAACAGAATCATACATTTGCTTACGGAGAACTCAGATACCTTGAAACTGATTGCAAATCAGACTTGCCCTGCCTGGCTTAATTCCAGAATTCAGAGCTTCTGACAATTTCATGCTACATGACTCGACTGAGATTCTGAAAATGCTTCAATGCTTCGATGTTCTCAAATGTGTATATCCTCTGGGGTAAATAAACTGACCTGCACCAATTCCTGTCCACCGCATCAAATTTCTAAACTTCTAAAAAGTCCAAATGTGACAAAACTGGCACCAAGATTTTTTTGTGCTATTTCTGGCAAATCATCAGACTTAACATCATGTTAAATACTAAGAATACACATGGCTGGGTGGTTGCTTCTCCTGCAATCCCCACATCTCACCAGCCTACCACCTTCTGTGTTTCTGTGTTTACTAAAATTTTACAAGACAGCAGTCTAAATAGCTCATTTTAGGAGCAACACCTGTACAGAAACTAATAATGACAATCCATATAACAACACATCAAAAATAATTGCCATTGCACTTACAATGTACAAATCGTTCATTCACTATCCCATGGGTTTTCAAAATAGTTTTTTCAATGTGAATTTCAAAAAAGTTGTCAGATTCAATTTCTGCACTATTCCTGTGACATTGATTATTTGAAATGGGGCCCTCAATGGGGAACTCTCAGGCTATCTGGTGGTATGTCCCTTCTGCAAAGTTTTCAAATTTATATCTGTGTGTGACACCATATTCTAGCTAAAATTAGATTGCCATATTTTTATTACAAAACATATCACATTCCCCCATGTATGCTTCCATCCTGACATCCAAAATAAAAGTGTTCAATATCACTGCAAACTGAAGCAATAACTTGGATCTAAGTTACATCATACACTGAATCATCATAAAGTGAAACATCATATTCTGAATCATCAAACTGTAAACTGAATCATCATATACTGAATCATCATACTGTATACTGAGTCATCATACTGTATACTGAATCATCATATTCTGAATCATCATACTGTATACTGAGTCATCATACTGTATACTGAATCATCATATTCTGAATCATCATACTGTAGACCGAATCATCATATCCTGAGTCATCATACTGTATACTGAATCATCATATTCTGAATCATCATACTGTAGACCGAATCATCATATACTGAGTCATCATACTGTATACTGAATCATCATATTCTGAATCATCATACTGTAGACCGAATCATCATATACTGAATCATCATACTGTATACTGAGTCATCATATTCTGAATCATCATACTGTATACTGAATCATCATATACTGAATCATCATATACTGAATCATCATACTGTATACTGAGTCATCATACTGTATACTGAATCATCATATTCTGAATCATCATACTGTATACTGAGTCATCATACTGTATACTGAATCATCATATTCTGAATCATCATACTGTAGACCGAATCATCATATACTGAATCATCATACTGTATACTGAATCATCATATACTGAATCATCATACTGTAAATTGAATCATCATACTGTTGACCGAATCATCATATACTGATTCATCATATATTGAATCATCGTACTGTATACTGAATCATCATATATTGAATCATCATACTGTAGACCGAATCATCATATCCTGAATCATCATACTGTATACTGAATCATCATACTGTAAATTGAATCATCATACTGTTGACCGAATCATCATATACTGATTCATCATATATTGAATCATCGTACTGTATACTGAATCATCATATATTGAATCATCATACTGTAGACCGAATCATCATATCCTGAATCATCATACTGTATACTGAATCATCATACTGTAAATTGAATCATCATACTGTAGACCGAATCATCATATACTGATTCTTCATATATTGAATCATCATCTGTATACTGAATCATCATATATTGAATCATCATACTGTATACTGAATCATCATATACTGAATCTGAACATATACACACTGATGAGAGATATGTACTTTACAATATTTTTTTTAAAATGCATGAATTGTGAAAATGAATGAGTGCTAATTAAAATATGCGCTAGCTAAAACAGAACTCTTACCTTATTCTGATCAGTCCAGTACAGAAAGTAGCCCTGAGGATCCACACGTAAGGTCACTGGGGTCACTGTAGAAGAATCCTTAACAGAAAAAACGAAATGGTCATGTTCTTCATGTATACTTCAAGGCTACTTAAATGTACTGTAGATTAAGCTGTTATTACAGCATAAAACTGAAATCATAAGCTGTAATACGACCAATTATTAATAATCTTAAAAATCACCATGGAATATCATCATTATAAAGTGATTTAATACACTGTGTGGTCTCTGAATCTTGGGCTGCATGAAAATCTGAAGTTTGAGTCAGACCTTGCATAAGTGTTCTACATATTCATGTTAATTTTTAATAACTTCCATTGGTGCAAGTTACAAAATCCTGGCACCCTGCATAAAGCTCACCTCCTCCACAAGGATTAGAGACTGCAATCTTATTTTAACCTTACATGCAACTTATCACTTAAACAGAAACTAAGTGGCAGCTGTGAAGCAAATGTCTGTCTGTCTCAAGAGGGAAAGGGACACTTTCCCCCTTTATTCCATGCCCACTGTCAACTGTGGCACGGTGTATCCTTTACAGCTCTCTAATTGTGTTATTTTAGACCTTTGGAGGATCTGCCCACATGCACAAGCACATCTAAGTTGGGTGGCAGAGCGCATCTTAGCTAAAGTAAGAGAGCCAAGAAGAGGAGGATTAAAAGCATGAAAGTTGCCATAGCAACAGACCAATATTTTCAGTTTTATGTGTAGCCCAAGCTTTGAACTGCCTACATTTTCTGCGTGAGCATACCACAAAACCTTTATTTATTGTCTCCCTTCTGGCAGCTTGTAAGATTTTGCGGGTGTAGTGATGAATAGGCTTGAACAGCATTTCACATTGTGCAGCTTAGCATAAGAACCTGCCTCCTCTTGTTGATCACAGAAAAATACAAGCATGCATGAATGGGTTGCACCATCTGCATCACATGTAGTCACCACTTTGTGAAGGTGCTCTTTGTAGAAGGAACGAACACTGCCCTTAGGAAGTGCTGAATTATTCACGTCAATGTTTGAAATAAGGAATTAGGGACAAAATATCATTCATTTATATGGACACTGTTGTATTTGAGCACATTCTCTAACATTTCAAGCTATTTGAGCAGTATGTGTGTGTGTGTGTGTGTGTGTGTGTGTGTGTGCGTGTGTGTGCATGTGTGTGTTTCTTTTAGATAGTGTGTTCTCATAAATTATGGATAACATCAAGTGCTAGGGATGCAGTACCACTTTTCCCACTTTTTCTTTGGTACAATATGGATATTTTGGGATTGGCTCCGGCTCTGGGGATTGGCCGATTTCTGACATCCTCTTATTAATTGAGCCAAATCACATTATGACTTAGTCACCTGCTGTATATACTTTATACTATATACTTGCTGTACATACATACATACTTTTATACTATATGGTATACTCACTTTATAGTCTATTTATTGTCTGACATTCTTTGTTTGTTTTTTATAACACCAGTCAGAAACAGTGCTCCTAATTTCATTGTATACAGATATATACAATGACAATAAAGGCTTTCATTCATTTATTCATTCAAATCTCTCTGAGCTTATACAAAACCCTGGTGGCGTGATGATAACAATGTATTTTAAGACAAGTCATGTTTTGTTTCCATGCATGATCTATGCTGTGTCAGCCAATGTAGCATGCATTCGCAACATTAATCAGTGGATCAGATCATAAAATATATCAAATCCAGATCTTCAGGCCTAATATCAAGATGTATTGGTGCATCCTCATCAAATAATAATAATATACTCTATTGTGTACATCCTTATCAGCTAGACTAGTACTCTATTGTGTACATCCTTATCAGCTAGACTAGTACTCTATTGTGTACATTCTTTTTAAGTAGCCTATCACAAGCACTCTATTGGGTTATTTATAGGAATCAGTCAGTGGGACATGGTGGTACTCACTCCTCCAATCTAAATGTAAAATTGTTTCAAAATACTTCTTTCAGTGCAGCTGTGGAGTGGAGTAGTGGAGTTTTTCGTGTCTTTTTAAAGATCCAACAGGTGAGCAGATCAGCATCCTCATCCTCACAGCTTCTCCATCATTAACAGTGCAGCACTGAGGGACTGCATTACACTCCAATAATTACTCAACCGACAGCAGCCTGCGCGAGTCTCCAGTCAATACCACACCATATCTATATCACAGATATGCCACTATTTCCGAAATGGAAATAAAAGGAAATTTCCTCCAGCCATGTGTGAACAGGACATATTATAAAAAGTCATCAGACACTGGGATGTCAATAATATTCAAAGCATCAACAATAACTGAGAGCAGTGGTGCATGCATGCTGGCTGCAAATAAATAATTAAAAAAAAAAAAGACAAATACAGTGATCTTTTCTGTGCATCAAGCTGTTTATGAACGTTGATGTTTCTGCATCCTTTCAGAACACGCTGAGGCGGCGCGAGCTCACAGATACACGGATGTGTGAGTTGCCTAAGCTATCTTATTGATGTTTAAACAGTAGTCATTTTTCATGGATCTTTTTGGGGGTGCAAAGAAGGACGCACATTCGAGTCGAAATCGTTTAAGTTGCTGCTTTGTTTTCATGTAAGTCAGTGAGAAAATCGCAGAGCCTGACAGCACGCGCCGTTGTCCATGACTTACCTCGTCCCATTTCATAAACCTGCTGCCTTTCTTCAGACTCTCCGGTACGCACACCGGCTTGAGCTTCAGCGCGTGAACCCCGGGCTGTGCTCCGGCCATTCAGCATGCACATTTACCTCCAAGAAGAGAAAAACAAAGGGAAAAAGCAGAGAGAGAGAGAGAGAGAGAGAGAGAGAGAGAGAGCAAGAGCTTCTGTCTGCTTCCAGAGCCCTGACTGAGGGCTGTGCGAAAAATGACTGAGGGTGAAGAGATTCTACACGCGCGCGAGCATGATTTCTAGCTATTGTTTAGATTCTGTGAATGATCTTGCTGGGAATTCCGACAGACCGCAGAGATGCGCGAGGTAAAAATGAGCAGCGAAAGAAGAGCGCTGCTGAATGATGGCGAGTAAATGGAAAGGGGGGGCTGGCAGCATGAGTGGCCTCCGCACATTGACTCATTTGCGGCACTTCAGCGCTTGAACACTTTGCTCGCTGGGATTCAGCGCCTCCTAGTGCGTTTGGACAAAGCTAAGGTGAGGAAAGCCCGCAACCTGTGTAGAGGAGAGCCAGTAAACAGGTCGGACATGCATCAGCAAGCTCATGCTTCCATACTGATTCATTTCACCTAGACGCGTGTGACATAAGGCTGCACTGATCCCACTTTTTTATCGATAACAGAGGCGTGAGTATCGACAGGTACCTGATACTGATCCCACTTTTTATCGATATCAGAGGTGTTAGTATCGACAGGTACCTGATACTGATCCCACTTTTTAAAGATATCAGAGGTGTTAGTATCGACAGGTACCTGATACTGATCCCACTTTTTGTCGATATGAGGTGTGAGTATTGACAGGTACTCATCCCACTCTTTATCGATATCAGAGGTGTGAGTATCGACAGGTACCTGATACTGATCCCACTTTTTATCGATATGAGGTGTGAGTATCGACAGGTACTGATCCCACTTTTTATTGATATCAGAGGTGTTAGTATCGACAGGTCCCTGATACTGATCCCACTTTTTATCGATATCAGAGGTGTGAGTATCGACAGGTACCTGATACTGATTCCACTTTTTATCGATATCAGAGGTGTTAGTATCGACAGGTACTGATCCCACTCTTTATCGATATCAGAGGTGTTAGTATCGACAGCTACCTGACACTGATCCCACTTTTTATCGATATCAGAGGTGTTAGTATCGATAGGTACCTGATACTGATCCCACTTTTTATCGATATCAGAGGTGTGAGTATCGACAGGTACCTGATACTGATCCCACTTTTTATCGATATCAGAGGTGTTAGTATCGACAGGTACTGATCCCACTCTTTATCGATATCAGAGGTGTGAGTATCGACAGGTACCTAATACTGATGCCACTTTTTATCGATATCAGAGGTGTTAGTATTGACAGGTCCCTGATACTGATCCCACTTTTTATCGATATGAGGTGTGAGTATCAACAGGTACCTGATACTAATCCCACTTTTTATCGATATCAGAAGCATGAGTATCGACCTGATACTGATCCCATTTTTTATTGACATAAGATGTAAATATCGCCCTGATACTGATCCCATTTTTTTATCGATATCAGAAGTGTGAGTATCGACCTGATACTAATCCCACTTTTTTAGATATCAGAGATGTGAGTATCGACAGGTACTGATCCCACTTTTTATCGATATGAAGTGTGAGTATCGACCTGATACTGATCTCACTTTTTATCGATATCAGAGGTGTTAGTATCGACAGGTACTGGTCCCACTCTTTATTGATATCAGAGGTGTGAGTATCGACAGGTACCTAATACTGATGCCACTTTTTATCGATATCAGAGGATATGAGGTGTGAGTATTGACAGGTCCCTGATACTGATCCCACTTTTTATCGATATGAGGTGTGAGTATCAACAGGTACCTGATACTAATCCCACTTTTTATCGATATCAGAGGCATGAGTATCGACCTGATACTGATCCCATTTTTTATTGACATAAGATGTAAATATCGCCCTGATACTGATCCCATTTTTTTATCGATATCAGAGGTGTGAGTATCGACCTGATATTGATTCCACTTTTTATTGATATCAGAGGCATGAGTATCGACAGGTGCCTGATACTAATCCCACTTTTTTAGATATCAGAGATGTGAGTATCGACCTGATACTGATCTCACTTTTTATCGATATCAGAGGTGTTAGTATCGACAGGTACCTGATACTGATCCCACTTTTTATCGATATCAGAGGTGTTAGTATCGACAGGTACCTGAGACTGATCTCACTTTTTATCGATATCAGAGATGTTAATATCGACAGGTACCTGAGACTGATCTCACTTTTTATCGATATCAGAGGTGTTAGTATCGACAGGTACCTGAGACTGATCTCACTTTTTATCGATATCAGAGATGTTAATATCGACAGGTACCTGAGACTGATCTCACTTTTTACCGATATCAGAGATGTTAATATCGACAGGTACCTGATGCTGATCCCATACTGACATCCTTTTAGTAACTGACTCAACTCTTTACAAGCTTCTGTTGACACATTATGTGAAAAATCGGAGGCTTGTTGGCAAGGTGCTTCGCATGTCCAATTTGTGTTGTCCATAAGGTTGATACAGTTTGAAATATTCACAGTACGATAACCTAGTCTAAAATATATAATACAGTATATCACATTGTTTTCACGCTGTCACAGTATTAATGACCATTCAAAACACATAAGCTGGTGGTAAAAAGGAAACATTTATTACGAATTCTTTGCATATGTATATACTTGTGTATACACTATATGGCTAAAAGTATATAGACACCTGACCCTCACACCCATACATGGGTCTTCTTCAAACTGTTGCCACATTGTTTAGAATGTCTTTGTATGCTTACAATTTCCCTTCACTGAAACTAAAAGGCAAAACCTGTTCCAGCATGACAATGCCCCTGTGCACAAGGCAAGGACCATGAAGACATGGTTTGCCAAGGCTGGAGTGGAAGAACTTGAGTGGCCTGCACAAAGTCCTGACCTCAACCCCACTGAACATTTTTTGAATGAATTGGAACCCTGACTGCCCCAGGCCTCCTTGCATGACCACACTAATACTCTTGTGCTTGAATGAGCAAATCCACACAGCCACACTCCAAAATCTAGTGGAAAGCCTTCGTAGAAGAGTGGAGGTTATTATAACAGAAAAGGGGGACTACATCAGAATGGGATGTTCAGTAAAGATGTATGGGTGTGATGGTCAGGTGTTCACAATCCTTTGGCAATATAGTGCAAAACAAAAACCAGAAGAAAAAAAGATCATATCTCATATAATCATATATAATTGTTATTCTTTCTTAGAAAAATATTTTGAGAATGAATTTCCATAAATCTCTTGCATTGTCATTATCTATCATGTTGTCATTATAAGCTGGAACACAGAGTGGCTGAAATGGAGGTTGGTATAGTATGATTTAAGAGGAGTTCAGATTCCAGATGCATTTTAATAGTGAGGTAACCACCCAGTCATACAACATCACTACCCATGAAACTGTGACACAGTAACAACCCCAGCTGTACATGTCAGTGGATCAGACCAGAAAATATATCAAATCTAATAAAACAAATCTAATAAAAACTTTTATCTGTTCAGAATAATCTATATAAAACATTCTAGGGATACAACTAAATACAAATACATTTTTTCAGAATAAAACAGATGATGAACAGGCATGAACCTTAGGGCATGAACCAGAAGTCATTGGACATTGACATTAGAGATGTGCACTGGGACTGGGATCACACGAGAAGCAGCAAAATAGTCTTGCGAGTGGGAGATTTTTACTTTCATGAGTGATCAGTCAGATACTAAGTTCGTGGGACAAAGAAGGACCATGTTCGTTAACATGCAATGCATTTACACAGTTCATTCTTTCATTTGTCTGGCTGTTACAAACAAATATAATAACTGTGAGAGGGGAAGTAAAACTGCGCATATCTCTAGTTGAGATTAATGCTGGTATTATTCAGTGCTGGCACTTCTACCTCTGTTTTTTGTCCAGTGTTTTTACTAGAGCAGTTTTTTAAAAGGTGTTCTGGTTTAAGTCATGTCCACGTTGGGTTTAAATCCAAATAAAGAAACATATATTTAGAGTGCTAAACTGATGCAGGTACAGATACAGATACAGTGATAATGCCTTACACCCCTATAACAGTTATTGGAGCAAACAAAATGGCATTTTCAATTACCAATATTTCATAAATTATTTTAAAGCTTCTGCCACATGTTTTAAATGATAAAAAGACATCTTAATTAATATACATTAACTAAGAATATATTCAAAATACGCAGTATACTATATAACCAAAACTACAATTTAATTATATTTAATGTCTAATATCTATTATGAAAATAAGTAATTTTCCAACCTATCAGAACTGTGTAAGTGTTGCCTATCAGATGATTATTTGCTTTAAAATGAGCTTTACTGTCCTCTGTTGTTGTTCTTGTTGCATTTAATGAACATGCTCTTTTTTGTGGTGAATGGTGAGTTCACCAGGTAAACTAACCATCTAACCATAGTAATAAGAAGGTAGACATAAAAATAGTCCTGTTTTTGTTTTAGATTTATGAACCATGTTAACAGAAACACACCTCAGTGGCCTTGAATTTCAGGCGATAAATAATAATACTCTTCATACAGAATAGCTAGATCTGCCAATGTGGAATAATGAGGAACGTCAATCATTTTCCTAGCCAATCACAGGCGGACGGGGGCGTGGTTTGTGAAAACAACTGGAGGATTCAAACGGAAAGTGGCGCGTTTGGTGAAGCTTAGGCGGGACATTCTGCTGACAAACAAGAGACAGGAGCCCTTACAACCAACCGGATAGCACCATATTCGGTGCCAAAGTAACCAGAAATTTGCGGAAGGCGTGTAATACTGACACTACAGTCTGCCTTGAAAAGGAGGGCGAGGAAATTCAGGTCTCTGACAATCATACGAGCGTGTGTGCTGGCAATATGGCGGGGCAGAAGCGTCCACGGCAGCTGAAGCTTTTAGGAGCTATGGTGTGGTTCGGTTGTGTTTTAACTGTTTTAGCAGTCCAGCTTCAGCATGTCAGTGCTCAAACCGAAAGCAGTGTGTTGACAGTCGCTGACTCCAACTGGACCCTTATTCTGGAGGGCGAGTGGATGTTAAAATTGTGAGTAGTATCATGTGTTGCAGTGTTTTATTAGAGCGACCAGGTCATTCTTCAGCAGTATTAATCAATATTACACTGACAGTGCGGGTTTAATAAGGGACAGCTGTAGCTTTTGACACGCCACGCCCACTGTGGCACTGTTCATCTGTCTGCACAGAGCGGAAGTCATGTAGCCTGGGTGAAAGAGCTTTATAACACTGATACATTTTACTGCATATATGACTGTACTCATGCAAGCACTGTACACAAGCGAGCTAGCATAGAGTGCTAGCTAATGTAAGTCCCATGTGTGCATTTTAGCTAGCTAGTGCTAATAATTGTGCAGTTGTATAACTGGAGAACATTTGCAGCTAGTGGTAACAGTGCTGTTTATCTGACCTCAGCTACGCCCCGTGGTGTCCAGCGTGTCAGCACATTCAGGCGGACTGGGAGGCTTTCGCCAAACTGAGCCACAGCCTGGGAATATCAGTGGGAAATGTTGATGTCACACAACAACCAGGTTTGTCATTTATTGTCCTAGCGGTTTTTGCAGACAGCGTGGAAATAATAATAATAATAATAATAATAATAATAATAAACAATACAGGCTTATAGCAGGATAATAATACAGGCCTCTGTAGTAGCAGCACAGCTACTGAACTGGGTGACTGGGGTTGACTGTGTTGCCAGATTGGTATGTTTAACTCTTTTACACTCAGGGGAAAAAATTGGAACAAGGTGTTTTTTGCCTAAAAAAAGCATTGCAAGTTAGGACATACAGAACTTCTGAAGTGGCATAGTAGTTATGCTTTATTAATGGATAGCCACGAATTAATATTTGGAGGCCAAGAGTTAATATTTTTTTGTACCCACCACTGAGTATGTCATGTCCAGGAAGTATTATGTTGTGGTACGCCAGATTGGTACGTTTTACTCTTTTACACTCTGGGGAAAAATTGGGCCAAGGTTCCTTTTGCCACAAAAGTGTTGCAAGTTAGGACATACATAACTTTTGAAGTGACAAAGTATTTTATTTTATTTTTTTTAAGGCATAGCCATGAATTAATATTTTGAAGCCACAAGCTAATTATGTTATGGCCACGAAGTATTATGTTGTGGCCATGAGATACCAAAGTCATGGCAATGAATTGTGTAAAGCTGGATTTACATGGTACGATTGTTTCCACAGACAAACAATCATACAAAGTTGGGACCTCCTGATCCCCTGAGGTGACATGGTGGTTATTTTTTATTAAGGCTTGGCTATGCGTTAATATTCAGAGGCCACAAACTAATTATGGCAAAAATTCTGTTGTGGCCACAAGATACCAAACTCATCAACACCAGCAGTTGTTTGAAGACAGGTTCACACTGTACAATTTTTGGTTTCGGTTTTCCTGTAGCAGACAAAAATCACACATCGTAAATATTTTCTTTGGTTTTGAGTTAAGATCAGTGATCTTAGAACGTGTCCAAACTAGTGTCATTGTGACCAAACACAACAAAGTTCTGGCAGTGTCAGTAATTTCTGAGTTTTTTTTAAATCTTTCTGCACAATACTCATCTAAAAGCCACCAATAGGAGGATGGCATAGGATGACCGGAAACTCATGGGGCAGCCACAAATTTGGTAGTGGCAAAATGTAAATGGAACATGCTAAAGGAAAGGAAAATATCGGTACGTCCTGAAGGTCACATTGAGGTATCTTTCTGTTTTCGTGAGCCCATTTTCTGAGTGAGCCTGATTGATGACATAAGCAGAACACAGTAATCTTTAATCGCAGGTCTGTTGTTAGAGGATCTTCATCGTATAATCTGACATGGAGAACACATTATCGCTTAGCCTGTTATAGAATCCAGTCAAGATTTGATTGGGATCATCTTGTACAGTGTGACAAGTAATAAAATTAAAAGACCACTGTAACTGTGCAGTGTAAACAGGCATTGCATGAGCCACGAACATGACATGATATGTTTTGGGAGCATCATACTTAATACATGGCCTCCTGTTTGAGGAAAAGTATTTGGCAGGAGTGTATTTACTTAAGGTGATGCTGTATCCATGTCACTTTCCAGTATGTCTTTATGCCTCATTCCATAATGTGTGATCTTATCAGTCATCCCAAGCTTAGGTTCCTGTGGCCTCAGTGGCTAATTCAACTGATTTCTCTGTGTTTCTCTCTTTCTCACTCATTTCAAAATACTATACTTGCCACAAGTTAAATACTTTGTTGCTAGGAAATAGGGTAGTAAGCTAACTCGTGGCAACACCATTTTTAAAAATAACCACCAAGCCACCTCAGTGGATCTAAAAGGACCCACTTTGTTAATACACCCAACACAGCCTTCTTTACAGCCTGTCTATCATCTGTGGAAAGCCAATAAAACAGAATGGAATACAACTGTAATGTCAGTGTATCTTTAAATTTACCCTAATGTCTTATTTGATGTTGAAATAAATGAAAGGAAAAGCTGTTTCCTATGTTCCCCTTATGTTACATGCTTTACATGTTTGATGACATTTTATTCAGTGCTAAATTAAAAATACAAATTTTCCTGCACTTTTATATCACAATACTTGAAGATGTCTTCATGATACACAATTGCGATGTACAATTTTGCTATGGTTTTGCTAACAATGCACTAACACATGCCACTCAGCTCAGAGATTTATAGTCCAGCATTTATAAAACATTATTTCTCAAAGAAAAGGTGGGTAATTTTAATTCCATCACAATATCCATATCATATCATATATATATCATATCATATTGTTTGTCGCTATCCTAGTATACTGTTGTAACTCGATATGTTTAGGATCAGGATTACTTGATCATCCCCATTAACAATAGACTACTCAGTCATGTTTCCATATAGCTCCAAGTTGTGTGCATAGTTTAATAATTATTTGTGGCCAGAGACTTTGCTGTATGAACTAATTTGTCACGTAATGCCGTAATATTTAGTGGACTTGCAACTTAAGGACATTGTTGATAAACATCTGTGCACATGCATTATTATTCTAGTGTTATGTTCATATTATATGACTGGCATAAAGTCGCCAGAAAAGACAATTAAGTTTTGAGTCACAGTTTGAACGACAATCATTGGTCATACTTGTGACAGGCTTATCATTAAAAGTCAGCATTGTGGCAATTCAGTGCTTTTTCTACATGTTTACACTTTGCAGATTAATTTGCTGAACAGTGATAGAATTTACTAAGGAATGTAGTAACAACTGCATATTGTGAGAAATCACAAGGTTTCTCTGTCACCCACTTCGAGGAGCAGATGAAGCTACTGTGACTAATTTAAACCTTCTCTATAATCACACTGTATTACTGTTTGTAGGTCATGTTTGCTGCAAACGGACAAGTGAAAAATATACATAGCCTTATTGTTGGGAAGGTTGTGTTTTTTGGCTTTTATCGTAATGGGCCTGAGAATTCTTTACACTTCATAGCGTCAGTGTCTCGTGGTACATGGACGTTGAGTAAGCATACCTCCCATTACTATGCTACAGGTTCTTTAATTTAATATATTGTTGTTAATGTCAGGCTTGTTTGGTGAGTAGACATGTGGTCTACTTATCAGTGTGTGCATCTCTAAAATAGAAAGCTCAGGTCAACTGCATGTTAAAACCAGTCTTTCAAAAGGACACTGAATAACCTTGGCAAAGACTGACCTGGGGGGAGGAGAAACAGGGGAGATGGGGAAGGACAGGGAAGGTGAATAGTTAAGGACATTTGGCATACAGATCATATGTGTGCCAAAGCAGCGCAAAGATGGCTCGTTTTGTCGTTATAAAATAAGGACAAAAAATATAATGTACATCCCACATCTGATTATGTTGATTACACTTATTCTGTGTTAAAATAATTGCTCATTTTACCACAGTGCTGGTGAATTCTTGAATCTGATTGGTCAGAAGGTGTTGATTTTATTTTTTTCTAACTGCACAGCTCTGACAGTAGTGCCGGCTGCCTGAAGGTTTATAATAACACACTTGTTCTAATATATTATTGTTTCTGTAGTGAATTCAAAGTGACTTGTATTGAAAATGCTTCACATAATCTAAGCCTAATAATAAACAAATAAAATGTGCTGTTATTTAACAAGAAAGACGTATAATTGTTAATATTGTGAAGATTTCTGTATGGATGGAGTCCTGGATGTCAGCGCTTTGATATTCAGTAAGTTTTTTTTTTTTTTTTTAAGTAACGCAAGTGATAACAGGAATTAACTTGTTTTGTGGACGTTCCACAAAATTAAATGTAACTACAGATGGTTAAAGATTAGGACAAGTTGTTCATTAATAATCAAATCACTGTGGTATAAGAGGAGTAACAGAGTTTGGGACGTGATGTTATAGAAGAATAATAGGCTGTATCACACCGCCCTGTTGTTGTTTATTTTCTTGTAACAGCACGCCCCATTGTTTTTTCCTTTTTTTACGTTTTAGCTCCATTATAATACCAGTAAAGAAATCCCAAGGAACATGTGTGTGCACATTTTGGGCCATGAGAGAAGAAAGAAAGAAGACTTCTTCCTTTTATTGTGCTCCTGCAAATAACCAACCCAAGCCACACTGTCTCTTTAAGACTGCCTCTTCCTCACTGCTTGTATAAGATGAATGTCAGAGGAGACCTCAGCTGTTGGGTGAAAATGAGACCCCTGCTACAGTTCACTATCAAAAAACTGAGTTACTTTACTCGTATTACAGCTCCACTATTGAAGCAGTACGAAACTCCCACACTCGGGAGATGAGCCTGTAGGACCTGCAGCTGCACTGCACTGCACCCTCTGCTATATATATATTTCTGTAATAACTAATTCTCTCTCCCCTGCCCTGTGTTGCTCTGTTCTGCAGGTCTGAGTGGGCGCTTTCTGGTCACCTCACTACCAACTATCTTTCAGTAAGTCTCCAGAGTTCTGACTTTTAATGTTGGAAGAGCTGACAATACTAAGCACTTTTACTGTAACTGCAGAAGCTCTTTTAAAAGAAGCCTGCCTCATCTGATAATATTACGTTTCAGATAATCGTATGCTACAGTGTGTATATAATATACAGAGAAAGTTTTTAAATGTTTTTGTATCAGATGTGTGTTTAGTCTAAATGAAATGATGCCGTGTGTGCCACAGCATGCTTCACAAACTAGACCAACTAAATGATAATGAAATTCTATTCCAACTATTTTTATTACCAAATTACATCAATTTTGTCGATTAGGTGTTGTAGCTGTACTAATTAGTGTGTGTTATGCGGTTTGGGACGTAGCCCTGAATACTCTCTGAGTGTATATTACTTGGCACTCACAGCTGTGAATCTTAAATTCAGCAGTTTTAATATGGGAAGTAGAGCTCGAACTAAGTTACTTTATGTGTAAAAGGAAGAAAATTGTCAGGTAGCACACAATGGTTCACAGAGTGTATAAACAATACATCATTGGATCACTCTCCTTAGGAGTGCAATCATTCATCAGTCTGCTTTGTTTTCACTTTATATCAGCTTGACTGCCTCTCTGTGGAATATAATCACACCTTGTATTATAGTCTGTGGTCAAGTGCTCATCTCCTGTCTATTGCAGTGCTAAAGATGGAAGTTTCAGAAGATACATGTCATCACGGACCATTGAGGATATCCAAGCATATATTGTTCAAAAAAAGTGGGAAACTGTGGAGCCGCTGCCAGGATGGAAATCGCCATCATCTTTCTTGTAAAGCATGCACTCATCTCTCTCTGCGTATCTTAATTTAGATATGTTCAAGACTCAAAGGTTCTCAACAGAACTCAGAGATGTGTTTCTAACAAATCTGAAGCCATTTGTGCTGCTGTTATCACTATTGTTGAAATATATATATTTTTTTTATTCCAGGATGTCAGGAATGGCTGGTCTGTTCCGGCTCTCTGTGTGGATTCGGGTATGATGTATTTTATTGGCTGTTTATGTAACATGTAAAGAAAAAAAAACAGAGGCATGCTGTTATAAGGGGAAAAAATGAACACCAGGGTGGTGTGATGTGGATCACTGCAAAGTTGATTATTCTCCTATAACAGCATGGCCTGAAGTTTTATTCCTCCTGTACCACAGTAATTTCCTAATGATTACAGTTTTACATTTACATTTTACTTACATTTTACCCATTTATTGTTACATTTAATGTTGAACATCTGCAAGACAAATTCGTTCCTGTTATCATTTATTTTACAACAGCTATAAACAGCCATTGCCTTTTCAATTCCTCTTGAAGTTAATAAGGGAGGGAAAATGCAGCTTGTCATGTTGCCAAGGGTCTCTGTCCTTAAACATTCCCATGGCGGAAAACATAAAGAAACAGCTGACTGTTACAAACAACTGACACTGGAGAGTCTTTCCATAAATGTGAAATAAATGTTTCCTTACAGAAACTTCACCATATCAACATTTAGATATATTTCTTAAATGACAACATGTTTTAATCTGTTTCTTATCAGCTTCAGATTTTACAGAGCATCCGCTATTCAAGTCCCTGTGAATTCGTTTTTAATATAGAAAAATAACATATTAAAGTGAGCACATTAATATAAACCTGTGACTCATATTGCAGCAGGTACTAGTGTGAGAGTTGCTGTTATAGAAAATTAATCCACAAGATTTGAGAATCAAACACAACAGTGCCATGGTATAAATACACAACAAACCCCAAGAAACAGATAATCACCTAGACTTTGTTTAGTTTGAGAATATTAGATAGCTTGAAATATGGTAATAATGGTTGGAAAGAAGTTTTTGTATCATAAAATCATCCCGGTTATATTTTTTTATCCAATTCAGCAAATCCACACATACCTAACCAACACTCTTGGCATTCCGTCATGGGGCTCTTATGTAATCTTTGCCATTGTCACGCTGTTCCTGGGCCTTCTCCTCGGCCTGGTAAGTAAAAACTACCTAAATCCAGCTGGTTGAAAGAATGAAGTTGATGTTGTTCCGTCCTATTATTTAATGAAATTGTTTCATGCGTAACTTTTCCACAGGCCCTTAAAAGTGCACTTTTAAAAGTTTTTTTTTTAAAAGTTAGTTTTTTTTTAATTTTCCTCTGCATTAACATTAGGGAGAAAATGTACCTGACTATCTCAGTTCTAATGTTCTGATAGTTCTCTTACCACTGGCAAAGAGATAATGACTTGCAGCATTAGAAATTATGTAAGAAAATAAAGGTGTTCCGCAAAAGTGTTATACAACTGTTGGTTGTGTAATCATTATCTATTGTACTGCACGTTTGGGAATAAAGTGGGTGGAACTGGAACCTTGCATTGTAGAAGAAACTTGCCAGTACTCCTAAATCTAATCTAAAACTCTGCATGTCTAACAGATGCTGGTGCTGATCGCAGACTGCATTTGCCCATCTAGGCCAAAGTACAAAGAGGATAAGACTGGTAAGATGAATAATATATATATATGCCATATATTAAGACTGGTCCAGACCTAAATTAAAATATAAATTTACATAGGCAAATGAATCCAGATGCAAGCTCAATCTGGTGTTAAAGTCCCAGCTCTTATTGTTTTTAATTAATATTATTTTGAAAGCACATGCTTTGGCTGTGCTGCTGGCATTTGATGTAAAGTAGTCCCAACCGGCAGGTGTTGTTTTCTGGGTTTTGGGCAGCTTGTATGATTTTATTTCCAGCACTGAGGTGTCAGGTTTTGTTTCACGTAAATTTGTTTGTTCTTGCTACAAAATGAAGACATTTGGGTTTGAGATCAAAAGATGAATATGAGACATTAGATCAGAATTTCAGCTTTCATTTCCTGATATTTACATCCAGATGTGTTAAACAGCTTCGAACATGACACCTTTGTGAAAGTATAGGAACAGATAGTCTTAAAGTAAAAGTAAATAACACTTAATATTTGGTTACATATCCCTTGCATCAAGGAAATGAAAGCTGAAATTCTGATCTATCGTCTCATTTTCATCTTTTGATCTCAAACCCAAATGCCTTCAGTGTGTAGCAAAAAGAAAAGAATTGGCCTTGCCATTCCAATACTATCAGAGGGGACTGTATATAAAGTTTCTTTTTCTCATTCTTATATTACATATTCAATATTTTTTCCTATCCTATGGCTTCTACAGAGGTGCCAACATCTATGCTATAGGATTTGATAGCAGAAAACTACACTTTTCTGCTTTCTCATCTAAAGCAGCAGTCAGACCACGCATGAATAAAATTCACCCAGAAGAAAGGCCAATTCCCTGAAAGAGAAAAGGACTTGGGGTATGAAAGTCACATGCTTTTGGTGGCAGTACTTTTGCTCTGCTGTGCACCAACTTATCTAGGTGAACTTTGACTTGTGAATTCGTGAGCCAAAGAAAAAAAGCACATGAACTGTGGTGTCTTTGGTTGGTGAAAAAAAAAAATTAGGAGCTGCTAATTAGCAGTCACATCAGACTTTTGTCTTTCTGTTTTTTTCCCCCCCTTTTTTTGACATACAAAGCACAGGGAGGATTGTGCTGTCTGTCACCATTTAATATCTTTCAGTATGTAGACTATATTATGGGCAGACAGGTTGATTAATTTGTTTGATTTCCTTTGATAAATGGCAGGGTAAAAGTGCAAAGACCAAGTTTTTATACTGATGCTCAGATTCAGGTGTAGAACGTTTTGTCTTGTGCAACATCTGACATGGATCAGACTGCAGACTGAATATGGACTTATTTTAATTTTGTACTAATTTTTATATATGTAAAATATCTATCTATCTATCTATCTATCTATATATATATATATATATATATATATATATATATATACATATATGCATATATATATATATATATATATATATATATATATATATATATATATATATATATATACATATATGCATATGCTGTCACCTCTGCTTATAGAAATGCACTTCCACTCTTCATACTATCCACTCATATCTCTGCCTGTCCAGTTGTACTTCAGAAATATGAAGGCTCTGAGGATGAAGTGGATGACCCTCTGACAGAGGAGAAGCATGCATCTGACCTGGACAATGAGAGCGAGCGGGTGTCTGGAGAGGAGGAGTTCACGGAGGAGGAAGGAAGCCCTGGCACTGAAGCTGCAGCTGGAAGCAGTGAGCAATCTACAGACACCTCAGTGAGGAAGAGGAAACCTCAGGGACCAAACAGTCCTGAGGCCACATAACACTTCAGCAAAGGCTGGAAATTTGAAATGCAGTTTACACCAAAATAGAGAAACTCCACAGCAAAGCTGAATGCAGCACTGTAAGTGCTGAACACTTATTTCCTCTTTCCTAATCAGTGTTTATCTACCTTATCCAGCCCGTCCCTGTTTCTGTCAAACCCCACCTGTGGATTCCAGTATTTTAGTGTGTAACTTAGGAGAAATCTTATAAAATAATAGTATTTGCTTATAAAAAAAAAAAAAAACTATTGCCAAGGATACATCATACAACATGTGACTATAATGTTCTTAAAATTAAAAAAGAAAAATAATATATAAAAAAAAAAATATATATATATAATATTATATTATATTATATTTTAAGAAATCTCCAAAAACCTGGTTAATATTTGTATTTTGCATTTAGGATGTACATATTTATTATGTACATACAAAAATGTTGCAAGTGGAATGTGTTTTTGTTTACACCATTGTTGAGTGGAAAAAAATGCAGCCTTTTTTTTTTTTTTTTTTTTTTTTTTTTTTTTTAAATAAGTGTAACAACTGAAAGTGCATGCTTTTACATTCCAGGGTATGAAACTGCTTTTGTAAAAGTTATTTCAGTGAAAGTGACTGAAGGCATCTGATGCAGAAGGCACTCTGAGTGTGAGGAGAATCATCATCGTGAATTATAGATTGTCAGCAGGATGCTCTACATCAGGGGTTTTCAAATTTTTAGCAGTCAGGGACCCATTTAACTCAACAGATTTATTTTACAAAGAGACTCTTCAAAAATTTAGGCACATTATTTAAACATGTACAATTTTGCCTGTTTACTGGAGCCAGAGAGTTTTTTACTGAACAAAATTAGAAAATCACAGACCCCTGATTATATTTTACAAACCACATTGAGAACCAGGCTTCTGTATGATGATCTCTGAGTTGTTTCATGTCTGCATAAGTATTAAAAATCTGTTTATGAAGTAGAGTCGCAATCGCCTAGCTCTGCTAATAGGTTCGATGCATTCATTAGATTAAATGAAAACTGAGACCATGTAGTTTACCATGCAGTATACAATACTCAATAAACTGAAGTATTTTAATGGTGATGCCAGGCCATTACTTTTGTTGTATTTAGGCTTGTGCGATATAGATTTTTTTCCCTGCTTGCGATTTACCATTTAAGAAAATTACAATAAACGATTTAATCGTCCAGAACCAACAGGAAAGCGGGCATTTCCGTAGGGAATGGTGTAGTAATATTCTCAGCTGTGCAATTAGGAGCTGCTTGCCGCTGTTGAGCCGAATTCTCCCCAACAGAGTTCGACTCTCCTTCATGTGCACGTGTTACGAAGTAAACATACCAGTGCTGCATATTTACTCAAGATTTCAGTTTCTGTTATTCTCATTAGATTACAGTTCAATTTTAATTTTTCTACACCGTAATCACCAGAACTACACCAAAAAAGCCCAAAAGCATTACAGTGATAGTGAATTTTATCTAATGATATGAAGACTTTGTTGGTGTGGTGTTCTACTGAATCTGACAGAATCCGTTTCACCTTTGGCATTTGCACACCACAGTAGCCTATTCCTAACATCTCATGTTCTCAACAGATGCAACAGAAATCTCGAGTAAATATGCAGCATCAGTATGCCTACTGCCTCAGTACCACATGTACCCGCAAATGGGAATCGGAATTAGGCAAACACTGGCAGTTGCAATCATGGAAAAAGCTGGATGGTGGATATTTAGGTGATTCTGATGTGCATTAAACAGTTAAAAAAAAAATCCATAATAGTAGACTTTCATTACATAATTATTTTACAAATCTAATGTCCACATGGCTGATATTTTCTCTTTTGATGCTGCTCAGTGTTTGAACATGTCTGAGTGCTGAACAGTGCAGGAGAGCAAATAAGTGTATTTAGTCACTTTCCAATTAAAATTATTAGATTTATTACTTCACTGTAGGCCTATTTCATCTTTTTATGTCCACATCTTTGTAAGAGCTTTTTTTTGACCATTTTTGCCCAAAATTTTTGGTGGCATTCCTGATAAATGTATATTAAATATATATGTTAAATATATATACTTGTCTAATGTTAGCTGAGTCGAACATACACTGATATTAATATTATTATTTATTAATAAAAGATATTAATATAATATTATTTCACATTAAAGAAATCAAAACTTTCTCCATTTAACTTGACAGAAAGCGAGGGAGCTCCAAACACCTGCGCAAATCATTCCAGATTAATATGTCAGTTGGCTCATCTATAGTTTTACTGGGGAGAAAAAGACTGCTCTTTTGGCATATTTGTCACTGATAACTCATACAAGCTTATTCTGTTGTTGTTATTATTCTGTTAAATTGCGGCGCTCCTATGAAAAAAGGTGTGTAGTGTTTGGCAGATCTGGTAATATGGCAGTGTAGTATTGTGTATCGCACAAGCCTTGTATGGATGAAGCTTAAAAATAGACAGTGTTTAAATTTGTTGGGTATTTATGGATGTTGTTATTTGTGTGTTTTTGCAACGTATTGGGACAAGTTATTTTTAGAGCAATGAACGTGGATACAATTTACAATTTGGTAGCACATAATAATTACATCCATTTCTTCCAGTAATTTTGGAGGACTTCATTGACATAGATGCAATGTTTGAGTGATGCTATGATATGCTGTTATATATATATTTTATACTATTGACTGTTGAAATTTGGAATATAAACTGTTAATCATGTTTTTGTGTCATACATATTTATACTACACCAAACACACATATTGATGACATTGCAATCTTGGAGATTAAACAGACATTCAGGTCAATGCAGTATTTTATGGTCCCACTGGTAATTTTGTGTATAATTTTTTAAATCAAATTATAATGCATGGCTAATATTATGATAAGTTTGTTCATTACCTGAAAAACTAATGTAAATCATACACATTATTTTACATTTTTTCTATTTTTTCCTTTGATTTAAAGTTGGATGGAAGTTTAGATAACGTCCTCTGAACTCAGGATGTGTGGGATACAGAGATGAGAAGAGCACTGCAATACTGTTACATAAAGCTGCAGAGGAGGCTATATAGCGAGAAGGATCTAAACCAGCAGGAATATTAACAGCCTACAACCTACACAGCAATGTGGTGCAGGATGTGCTCAGAGGGATATCTTTCCTCTTGAGGAAATATATGCCTATTAACCCGATTAAGAATTACACCTTTAATCACACATTCAATCAGTCGTAATGGGTTCCTTCTCTAGACTGCCTTTTCCTTTTTGCATGTAGAAGAATTGTGTGAAGGCACTAATGCAAGGTTGTGGGGTTCATCCTATTTTTTACACACAGCACATGGTATTGATTTTTATTCAAACAGCGTGGGTTGTTCAACCCTTTACAAGGCTCAACACCCTACAGCAACATCAGCCCTCGGTAGACAAACATTTGTTGTGAAACTCCCCAAAGTTTTTGGAGTTAATTATTTATAGGTGAGCTGTTGATTTCTGGGCAATGTTGCAGAGAGAGAGACAGATGAAGGGTCATCTCTCAGGAAACATGTCCATCAAGCCAGTGTGTGTGAGTGATTTTGAACAGCAAGCTAAAAGAATCTTACCCAAAGCAGTATTTGATTATTATTTCTCTGGAGCAGATCAGCAGGAATCACTAGCTGATAATGTAGCAGCTTTCAAAAGGTATGTGATGGTATAATGGCAAAGTGCTTGCTCTATCCAACATGAACACACAAATCACAAAATTGTGCTTTTGAAGATCAAAAATCAGGATGATCTCTGGTTATGTGGAAAATCTTTTTTCGTATGCCTTTGTGAAAATGCAGATGTAAATATCTAGTAATTGTTTCTGAGATTTGATTATTTGTTCTTCAAAGCGTGGTAAGCTGGAGTGGCTAAGACAAATGTACACAAAAATCCTTTTCATTTTCAGCTATGGTTCAATAGTAAACCTCTTGGGTTTTTTGCATAATAGGACTAATTAGCAATACTATACTTTGACTACGAAGCCTGAGTGTAAGAAATAAGAAATAATATTAAATGATTTATGAAGAATGTGGAAAAGAATTCATTTGATGTGCTCTGACACATTTGAGTCCACACTTCATAATTAATTTGACACAGTAATAAATCCTATAAATCTTAGCTTTTTTTGATGTTTTAAAAAACCTGAGTTGTGCAAAGAACAGGTAAAACCACACTATTTAATAACAGATCAATAACCCTGTGCTGCTTAGGAATTCATACAAGTTACAAGCTGGAAATCCAGTTACAGGGTATGCGTGCTACAATGCACATAAACGTCCTCTAATGGAGAGACCATATAATAAATCAAACAAATACACTTCTGTCATGCCATGTAGTAAAAGAAACTATTTCTGAATTGTTCTGCACATTGTTTTTCCACATATAACTCTTTTCTCCACTGTCATTACTAAGACAAGTAACACAGACGCATGCTGTGGTGGAAGCTGTGACATATCAAGCAGGAAATATAAACCATCACAACAAAGGTTTGGGAAATTGACTTCAGACACCAAGTTAATAACATGAGCCATTCCATTACAACATGTGTCAGTCCCTACGCATCAAAAAAATACACATCCAAACCATTTCACAGCCCTGCTTTTCTTCTATTCTTACTCTACTGTATGGATGTGAGAGGTCTCTGAACTCTTCCTTTGCCCCAGCTTTCCCCGCTGTTCTCTCCTGTGTGGGTAGTGTGATGCGCTTCAGAGTGCAACTGAGAAGAGGAAAACGCCCTAAAGCAGTGTCAACAAAAACGAAAAGCCTGTCATTATGTAGATAAACCTTGTGCTACATTATTTATAGTATAATCAAGAACAAACCATTAAGCCCGGGGTCCAGGGAGTGATTATGGAAAGTTAAAGTAGCTGTAGTTAGTCAGCTGTAGCCAGTTCACCCTGACTACATCAGCCATTAACAGTGACAGGCAACAATTAAGAGCTCTGTGGTGGTGCTCTGTTTTTCACAGTAATGTGTCTGCTTAAAACAGCTCAGTGAATTGAACCTGTGTCTCCAGAATATAGCTTTGTTCCTGCTTTATATAATGCCTATAACATCACACACTGGAAAAGTACGTAAGTGATGGGAAAGGAGATATCACAGAGCGGAAGTGGATTAACATGATGCATGAGATCCAGTGTGTATTCCCACCTCGCTCCCAGTATTCCCGGGATAGGCCCCGGATCGAACGTGACCCCGACCAGGATGAAGAGAAAAGAGAAGGGCAAGGGAAGAGAAGAAAGGAGAAAGAGATGAGAAGAGAACAGAATGGAATGAGAAGAGGAAGAGATGAGAATGAGAAGACAAGAGAAGGGGATGAGAACCAAGAGATGGAGATGAGAAGACAAGAAAATGAGATAAGAAGAGAATGAGAGGAGAAGATAATGAGATGAGAGGAGAAATGTAGGAGAGAAAAGTAGATGAGAAGAGTCAAAAACAGAATAGTTAGCTGAATCTAGAGAAGGAGATAAAAAAAAACAAGAGAAGCAAATGACAAGAGAAGAGAAGAGAGGAGAAGGAGATGAGAAGAGAAATGTAGGAAAGAAAAGAAGGATATGAGATGAGAAGAGAATAAGACAAGAGAAGGAGATAAAACAAGGAGTCAAGAACAGAACAGGATGAGAGGAGATGCGATGGAAGTGAAAGAGAAGGAAAGATGAAAAGAAGCGCAGGAGATTAGCAGGAGGTAAGACAAGCAAAGGAGAAAAGAAAAGAGAAGACAGCAGAAGAGAAGAAGATGAGAAGAGAGGGATGTGAAATGAGAAGAGAAGGGTGTGAGATTAGGGGAGATTAGAAGGCAAGAAAACAAGAGAAAGAAGAAGAGACGAGAAGAAAAGTAGTTTAGATGAGAGGACAAACGTAGGACAGAAAAGAAAGATATAAGAAGAGAAAAGTCAGAGTCAAAAATCAGCATAGTCATCTGGAACTAGTGTTTAAGAAATGTTGAAGAAAAGAAAGGATGTGAATAAATAATAAGGCAAATAGTGAGAGTGTGTGTTTTGCACCAGTAGCTTTAGGGCTTGAGTAAAAGTGAAAGGTTTGAAAAATGACCATATGAAGAGGAAAAGGAATAATGACCCGATGAGGGATCTGATGTAGTGCAAAGTAGGCAGCTTATGTACTGAGGGATGAATTACAGTGAGTCGATGATTAATGTTCCCCTGCTTCTTCATCATCAGAGTGTATTCCCTCTTTCCTGTTGTAGGTGGCGCTTGTTCCCACGCGTGCTTAAAGATGTGTCCAAGGTGGACATGTCTACAACTCTGCTGGGACAGAGGGTGAGCATGCCTGTGTGTGTAGCAGCCACTGCAATGCAGAGAATGGCTCATCCTGAAGGAGAGCTTGCTACTGCCAGAGGTGAGACATGCAGCTAGAGGACACTTCACACTGAGCAGTGGACTCCATATTGTAATAATATAACACACCACGTGGTGGAGCTCCAGGTCTGTGTTAGACATGATGTTACAGCAGGCGCTTCACCTCTTCACCACCCAAAACATGGGTGAATAGTTCACACATTGCACTCTGTTACAGCAGTCATAACAGGTATATAACCAATATGCCCATATTCTCATGTTTCTCTTACACAGTAGTCACACCAACTTCACATATGATTATAAAAGTGTTTTTATACACTTCATGTTATGCTTCACACATGGAAGTTTCACAGGAAGTCCATGTGTTTTTATTTTTCCTGTGTGGTTTTCCGACAATTCATTTATTTCCAGTAATTCATTTGTTTTCATGTGATCACATGAATGTGTTGATTATTTACGTGCTGTCACAGGTGTACTTGAGTACACTTTTTTCCACATACTTCCCACATATGATCACATACTACTCACATAATTACGTGTGAAATATGTGTGATTTTTCATAAGGGATAATCTGTGTCATGCTGCAAAGAATCTCATCCTTACATCCAGTGTTCAAATTACACAGATTCTTAAGGGTGCTGGAACCCTTTAGTTCCAACCCAAAGCTTCATAGCTAGAAAAAGATTGCAAAATTGCAATTTATCTGCCAGTAAAAATAATTCCAGGAAGTTACAAAATAAATGTGGCTGAATCATGCATCAAGGCTAAAAAAAAAATCAAGAAGTCGTTTTTTTTCCCATAACTCTCTTAATCCGACTTAAAGAAGGCAGTGTGTGCCATTTTGCCAGGTGAGGAAAGGTATATCAGATAGAATTGGCAAATATTGCCCAAGCAGAGATGTCAGTTATTACAAGTATTAGGATCCAAAAAGCTGTTCGGAGAATACAAAAGACATTGAGACAGTTATAAAGGTTTAGTGGGCATACAGGTTATTAAAGAATATTTATATCACCTTCAAAATGGATTTTCTCACCTTTAAAATGTTAACATTATTTGACCATTTTTGTTACTTGCTATACTGAAAATCATCTGCTATCAATTTCATTTTTGCCTTTATCATTTTGTCTTAAATGAATGCAAGTTTTGCACTCAACTGTATGATCCAGTTCTCAAGCGTTAATGTGTGACACTGCAAAAGAACATGTTTAGAAGCAATGTTTGAATAACAGGGGGTCAGGTGTATCTCTACTTCCAGCCTTTTCATTTCGTTTAATGGTTTCCTATATTTCCCACAATGCCATTTGACTATGTGTTGATAGCGGCACCAGTCAGAATTAGGCCCGGGTCCATCTCTACATAAAGAGACTGATGCAGCAGTGCTTTAGTGCTTTAATCTGTCCAGGTCTCTCAGCTCCTCATCTGTACACGATGCTCAAGCACAAATATCTCCATCAATGCCACTGTTTCTGTGTTGGGTTTTTCATTATTATGATATTCAACATAGCTGGAAAATGGTGAGTGAGAAAAGAAGCTCTTGCTCTTTCCTTTTTAGGAGCTAACCCTTTAGTATTAAATTGGTAATTGTGGTTTATAGTAGTCAGACATTATTCACCTATGTTTCACCTAAGAGCTTTTTATTAATATTTTTACTATAAAAGTAGCACATAACAATGTTTATTTGTCTCTTTCCTGTAGCTTGTTTGTCCGCTGGCACAGGCATGATGCTGAGCTCCTGGGCCACCTCCACCATAGAGGAAGTAGCAGAAGCAGCCCCGGCTGGCGTGCGCTGGATGCAGCTCTACATTTACAAAGACCGAGCACTGACTCAGTCTCTGGTCAGGAGGGCTGAAGAGGCTGGGTATAAGGGTATCTTTGTCACAGTGGACACACCTTATCTTGGCAAGCGACACGATGACGTACGCAATCGCTTCAAGCTGCCCTCTCATTTGAGGTAAAAGTGGAGGCAACTATGCGCAACATGTTAGTGTGCCATGTACAGGGTTTCACACCCTTTTGTGAACGTGCAAGTGGAGCGCTTACTGCAGGGCATACTGCACACAGTGCCAGTCTCCTGGTTAAAGGAATTTAGCAACTAGTGTCATACAATCTGTACCTTTGCGAAAAAAAAAAAAAAACCTTCACAGTCTCGTTTTATGCACAAAAAACAACAGAAATTTTGTGTCTCACTGATATTACATTTACAAATACACTCACTGTCCACTTTAATAGGAACATCTGTACCCCTGCTCATTCAAGCATTTATCCAATCAGTCAAGATGTTTTTCCAATCTTTAGTTATCTAATTTCAGTGAGCCTGTGCTCACTCTAGCCACAGTTTCGTGTTCTTGGCTGGCAGGAGATGTGGTCTTCAGCTGTTGTAGTCCATCCCCCTCAAGATTCAAAATGTGCATTCTGAGATGCTTTTCTGCCCATCACAGTTGTAATGAGTGGTTATTTGAGTTAATGTAGCCTTCCTGTCAGCTCATACCAGTCTGTCCATCCTCTTTGCACCATTCTATCTAAACTCTATAGACTGTCATGCAGGAAAATCCCAGGAGACCAGCAGTTTCTTAAATAGTCAAACCAGCTCAGGTGGCACCAACATCCAAGTCACTGAGATCACATTTGTTCTCATTCTGATGTTTGATATGAACAGTAACTCAGGCTCATGACCTCTATCTGCATGAGTTTATGCATTGTGCTGCTGCCACACGATTGGCTGATTGGATAATTGCATGAATAAGCAGGTGTTTCTAATAAAGTGGTTGGTGAATGTATGTATGAGTACAAAGAAAAAGATATTTTACAAATAAAAATAAACAAGTGTCCTTCACAACAACCTATATGCATATATCAGATAAATTACTTAAAAAAATAAAACCGACAACTTGTAATAAATATAATCATTCAAATGTAAGAAATATAATCGTTCAAATATAATCATTCAATAATCTTAATATTTTTGTGTTAATGTATGAATCAATTTAACATCTCATGCGTTAAACATACGCTTCCATTCATTATAGCTCATGAAATACATATATTTTATTTAATTTTGTTCAAACCCTGTTACCTCAACACACTCACCTCATCTTTAAACAGGAACTTTCACCTTCCTTAAGATCATGGGTAAAAACACAAGTAAGTTCTCTCATTCTTTATTTATTTTTTTTTTTTGAAAGATTTTAAGTTATTCATGTCCTCATGCCATTAAGCATGACATTAGTTAACCACATTAGTTGGACATTAGTTAACCACATTTTGAGTGTTTGGTAATACTATGATAAAAAAAAATAAAAATAAAAAATAAAAAAAAAACTCTACCCCGTTACTGATTTAAGAGGAAAATGCAGCCAATGTCCTCAACGAAACGTTGTAAAAAGAATTATTGTTGCCTTAGATGACATCATGAATGCATGTTTTCTTAGATTCAATGAAAAAGAATGATTTTAAAAAGTTACTTTAAGTGTTACAAGGGTTAAATGGTACCACAAACACGGAATCACACACAAGCTCTAAACCTTTTTTAGAAAACCACTTACAGTTCATGCATGTCTACAAGTATCTAATGAGAGACAAGTGTCTAATGCTGACATTCCTGTGAGATTTCTTGAAAAGCAAAGCCCATCTGAATTTTGGCCCCACACAGACAGCTTTGTTTTCTCTTGAAAACTGAACCATGGTCCCTGAGCAGGCTTACGTATTTATGGAACAGAAATCTGGCTTCTAAAACCAGGGAAACTTTTTTCCCTCACGTCTTACAGTAGATTAGCAAGTCGCTCATGGGGATTAATAGGAACTGGTTAATCTTCACTACCCCTCATTACATTAGGCTAAAGAAAACAGCCTGATGAAAGCGAAGGCTTCCTGCCCTGTGCTGCTAGGTGAATTATTGCAATCTGAAAACGAAATGAAGTTTGTGAGCAGATCATATATTTCTCAAGTGGTAGCCTACTCCTTTTCCACCAGAAATGACATGATACAGCCTTCATAGGCTTTCCTGAACTTTTTTAAGGTGCAGCAGCAGCAGCATCAACAAGGTGCTATTGAGCAGCAGTGCTACTGGTTGGCTTCATTCCCAACCTGGCTTTTTAAACACTGACCAAAAACAACATTCTGCAAATTAATGTGATTTTTTGCACTCTTTCTTTTTCAGGATGGCCAATTTTGAAACGCCTGATTTAGCATTCTCATCAAAAGAGGGCTACGGGGAGGACAGCGGCCTGGCAGTGTATGTGGCTCAGTCCATAGATCCTACAGTGAAGTGGGAGGACATTGCTTGGCTAAAAAGAATCACTTCCTTGCCTGTGGTGGTTAAAGGAGTTCTGAGAGGTGAGTGCTCCAGCTGGGAGGAGAGATTAGAGCGTCTGCGCTCATCCGTCTGCGGCCTTTGGTCTCTGGAAATGAGCCACTGATATACTGTCAAAGGGATTTGCATAATGCGATCAAAACGCAAATGATATGTGAGCTGCATGTCAGCAAGGGCGTGTTAATTAAATACAATGTGTACCTTATTTCATGGTCGGAACGATATGCAGTGAAGTTTGCAGCTCCTACACATAATGGCCTCCATATGGTTAAAACCGTTGTTATCTTTCTTCAAGATCGGCCTTTAATTTTCAGATCTTGCTGGGTCTGGAACTAAGATCACTTGGAGATGGAGTTTGTAGGTTATGATGTGGAAATAGAGAAAGTATGGTCTTTATGGGAAATGACACCATCCTCAATGGTCCATATATTCAAAAAAAAAAAAAAAAAGAAAAACTCTGATGTTAAACAATGCCAGCTATGTTAACAATTTCTAAGGCAGCCGGCAAGGAAGTATTAACAGTTTAGAGCAAAATATTACTGCTTCCTTTAAATATCTTTCTACCACAGCAGTGTTAAGCAGTCAAATCTGATTGGCCAGAAAGTGATTAATTTATAACAACAGCTTTAATAATATTGCTAACTATAATTCAAATCACAGTTTTATAAGGGTGTGCTTGTTCTAATAGACTGTAATTTCTATAGTGATAGCTCGCTCTCAGGACCTTGTATGTTTGACGCTCCACATAACCTTATGATGATAATAATAATAATAATAATAATAATAATAACAATAATAATAATAATGTGTTATTACTTAACCAAGAAAATGTATAATTTGTAATTATATGGTGAAACTTCCTGTAAAGAGATGTTTATTTAACATTTATGGGAGACGTCTTAGGTATCTGTGTTTCCTCTAAGAGCACACCCCATTGTGTTTTATTCCTTACATATTATGCAAAGAGAAACGTGTATGCTTAACTTAATGCCAACATCTTGTTTATACTGAATCTCTGCTGCAGCGGAAGATGCCAGAGAAGCTCTGAAATATGGTGTTGATGGGATACTTGTGTCAAACCATGGAGCAAGACAGCTTGATTGTGTTCCAGCCACTGTAAGTGCCTAGTGAAAGAGTAAACAGTGCTTATTCTTTAGAGATCCCCAAGCCACATGTTATCTCTTCAGTAAACAACTGTGGTCTGAAAATTACATCTCAGTTAGCGTTGCCTGGGTGTTGGTTCTTTAAGGTGTGACACGGCAGCGTGACTAAAAGCTCTGATTGTAGGTATCGCACAATTCTCATGCTGTATTTTTGTCCAATGCGTATGTTATTGGTTTATTTCATCATAGCAACCTTCATACACTGTTTATTAAATGTCAAAAGGTTTATGGAAACTAGTCTTTTTTACTGCTCTGACGTCTTTGTGGGTCATATTTTCTAGTATAGTAGTTCGAGAAAGCCAAAATGTGCATAATAAATGTGCAACACAATGTGCCTGTGTGTGAGAGCAGATCGATGCCTTGCCTGAGATCGTGGAGGCCGTGGGTGGCAGGGCAGAAGTTTATCTGGATGGAGGCATACGCATGGGTACAGATGTGCTGAAGGCCCTGGCGCTGGGGGCAAAGGCTGTGTTTGTAGGAAGACCCATCCTGTGGGGCCTGGCCTGTGAGGTGTGACAGAAAACATGGCAGCAGAACTTTTTCTACTAAAACTAACTTTAGTTTAGTTAATACAAAATTGACCACAAAAATATCTTTTGCTGTTATTAGGGTGAGAAAGGTGTCAGCGATGTGCTCCAGTTGCTACGACAGGAACTTCACCTTGCATTAGCTCTCACAGGTACCACTTTCCAGTTCCTACATACATTCATCCAAAGAATAATTATAAATACTAGCATGATAAAAGTAGATTTCTGTCATTTACTACATTAAGATCAGGTGTTACATATAATATTTAATTTTTTTATTGTTTATGTTGTTATGCAAAAGGATGCCGATCTTTGGAGGAAATTGATAGGACCCTTTTGAGAAGATCTGAGCAAATCCCAAGGCTCTGATAACCTGCATGAAACGTCAGTAAAATAAAATGTCAGTGTTCAGAAATTCTAGAATATGAGTTAAGGCATTACATAAATTAAACGGATACCAAAAAAATGATTAGACCACGTTATTTAAATCATAAGCTATCATATTAGTGTAAAATAAGCAAGAAATGTGAATTTATATCATATCAATTCTTACTGACATACTAGGAGTCATTCTTTGCCATACTTTCTTTTTATTTGTCTTGAGATACTATTAGCAACAGTAATACTGAAATTAATTTAGCCAGGTTATTATATTCAGTATTTTCTTGTTTTTAATCTAAATAATGCTCTCATATGTCTTACTGTCCTTCGATGTCATACTGTCCTTATTTCCTGACTGTATTAAATGTGACAGCATGCACTCATTGCTTATTCTGCTTCTTGTTTATTTGTTTTCTAGGTTTTTGTGTAACAGTAAGGGAAATTCATAGCATGTAGGCATCTCTGCCCTGTTGCTGCAGCATGTCTCTCATGAATATGTAAACTCCCTTGACTAGGCCCACAAGGCAAACGAGTTTGTATGAAGTTCAGGAAGGTCACCCAAACACTTTGGGATTTCTTTACTAGCTCTTTCCATGGCTGAGCCACCGCTTCTGAATGAAGCCATTATATGCATGGTTCGGTGCAGGAAAACAAACTTTGTCAGGACTCTGTTCATTAGCACCTAGCACTTTGTTTGAACCTCGTCCGTTTGCAGGGGCCACAGTGGGGAACGTTTCCCTCCTGCCGAAATCAAATGAAATGTACAGTTTATGAAGGAAGCTCTGGGGTTTTCCACCACGAGCCCGGGATAGGGATGAAACGAAAATCCTCCACGCCACATTGGACAAATTTAAGATGAGAATGTTTTTTGTTTTCTATTGCAAACATGACCTACATGGAGTAGTGTGGCACCCGTTATTGTTTAGATATGTTTGGCAGGGAGTGATATTTGACAAGGCTGTTGATTCTAACTGCAGGAGTGATGGTGTGATGGTTCAACTGAGGAAACACTAATCCTTTACCATGGCTGGTGATCATAAGTGATTATACTGTACAGACAGGTGACAAATTACAGGGGGAAAAAATGGTGATTCTTTTATGCCATGAGAGACATTTTGCTGGCATGATTTGAGTCCACTTGTCCCCTTAAAGAGTAGCGTCACTGCAACTCAGTGCAGTGTTCTGCATATAATACAAGTAATGCAAGTCAATTTGACTGATCACCTTTATCCTATGATAACATTTCTATCCTGAAAGGGCATGGTTTTTTCCAAGATGACTCCGCCCCATCCACAGGGCATGAGAGCTCAGTGAATGGTATGATAAATATGAAAATGATGTAAAACATATGGTATGGCCTTCACAGTCAGCAGATCTCAACAGAGCTCAACTGAACACCTGTAAGAGATTTTGGATTGATACATTAATGGGCACTCTGTACATCCATGATCTAACACCATCTGAGGAAATATCTTTTGGAAGAATGATGTTCATCCATCCAGCACAGTTCCAAAGACTTCCAAGGTGTATTAAGCTCTTCTGGTGGCACATGGTGGCCCAAAATCCTTTTTGTGTGTGTGTGTGGGTTTGTGTGTATACACAAAGTAGTGCTGTTGGCCACAAGCCCAGCACATATGGCTTTAGGTTTTTCCATAGTAAGGCCTGAAGAGCAAAGCTGTATGGGACAGGGTGTGCCTTGTTGAGTCTTGCGGTCGTAGTGACAAGACAGTGCCTCAGTCTCGCAGCCTACGCACCTATAGAGGCCTCAGAGCGCTGTTCCGCTCGTCACTCTGCACCTGTGTGTACTCCGAGTGCCCTTCTGCTCTCAGGCCATCGGATTCACGTCTGCAGCTCACCCAGACATGACAAAAGAGTGCTTTGGAAAAATCTCTTTTTCCTTGAGCAAAGCACATATGAATAATAGCAACCGATAAATGTTTATGACGCATTACAGCACATCTGCATGACAGTTATGCATCATTAAAAAACTCAGTTCATCATTCAGCGTGGAGACTCCAGGAGAGGGCAATGTTTCGCTTCTCAGCATCCAAAGAGATCTTATAGCAATCAAATTCATGCTCATTGTATACAACTTTGTACAGTGACCTTATCACGTTTTCTGACGTTGAGGTCTTGAATGAAAATCAACACCAGCTCAAGGCACATGAAAAAAAAAACAAGCCTGCTTATATGTGCTGAGCTACGAACATGACTCAGTCAGCATCTACTATATCAGATCTCACTTCTGATGGGAAAACAGTGTACTCAACAGACCTGGGCTAGGTGATGCAGCAAAATGTTAATGGCTTGGAAAACCATATCACTGTACAAGTCATTTCCCCTCATACTCTCCTCAACAGTCATCAAGACCAGTAAAGACCACTAAATCATGACATTAACACTGGATTCATTGCACCTGATACAAGAGGAAAGTCAAACTGACAAAATGTTAAGGCATATTTACAGTATGTTATGTTTTATGAAGCATGGAGGTGGTGGCAGGTTTGTGTTTTGTGTCAGTGGGACTGAAGGAGTCTACACTTTTTCTATACTTTACCTCAGAAAACATCTGCTCACATTCTTTGTTTTGCTTCTCTATGTATAAGAATGTGCAAGATTTTCAAAATGACTATTTAAGTTGTACCAGGTGAAGAAATATGATTACAGGGAAACCAAATTTGATCCAGAGCAAAAACACTCAGTGTCTTTTAGGCACTCAGTGACAATTGCTCTAAATTGTCCATTTATTTTTGTGCTGGGCCGGTGACAGTACATGTTTTCAGATATGGACCTCACAGCTGCAGCCAGTTAATAACAGCTCCATGTGCAACATTGTAGCAGTGCAAAAAAAAAGAGAGGGAGAGGGGAGCTCATTTGGTTTGAAAGAGAGAGAGAGGGAGAGAGAGAACATCTGTTGACATCAAAAATTGTAGAACCTTGGATTTTTTTTTTTTCTTGCATTGTGGTATTTTACTACCACGTGTCCCAGTCCAACATCTGGCCCTGTTGTTTTATGAAACATTTCCCACAGATCGTTCTGTTTTGTTTGCCAATTCGTGCACATTTAGAGCAAGATTTGGGGAAAAAAAGAATCAATAAGACATGAAAGCAAGCAGATTTTATGTGATCTATTACTCTTACATGTGCAGGTCTGTTTGATATCCATCTAAAATCTAATAACATCTAATATCTGTGCATGATCATGGCTAACACTATTTCTTCTTCTGGGCTTGGGATGTGGCCTGTGGTCAGCAGATGTTCGGCAACGATTTGCATTCCTGTTTGCTTCCCATTTACCAACAGATGTGCAGATGGTCGAAAAAGTGTGTGAGTGTGTGTGTGTGTCTGTCTGTCTGTCTGTCTGAGTAAGTATATATCTGTGTTTTTTCCAATTCAATCTGTCTGCCATTAATTTAGCATCTGTCCATAATACAGGTGGAATGCTTTCATGCAGCGCAACGTCCAGAGGCTATTAAAATAGGTATATTTTGATCTGTTGCTATGTTCAAAAATCTCACAGGAGTTCCCACAAAAAATGTTGTAAACTGGAAGGAAACCAGATCCCACATACACTTTAACTAGTAAGGATCTTTGTTATTATCAGCTATCTAAACTTTAGGAAATTAAGTGTGGCTTGGATTTCACTCAAGATTTCAAGCAGGAAGAGGATAATTTAAGAACAAGGTGAAGTCATAACACACACACACACACACATTCACACACAAACTCTATGGCTAAACAGTCAAGCAGCACATAATTGAGAAGACGAGTCATTCAGTCACCCCCACTGATATGGGCACATAAAATGTTTCACTAGCCGAGTTCATTTAACAGGCTATTATCAGGTGATGCTGGAAAATGACTGTGTGGCCTTGGCGAGCGTCAATTGGTGGTGATGCAAGGAAAAGATAAAGTCCACACGTATGAGTGTGTTGGAATGGTTGAGTATGACCTATATGCTAGCTTGGGGCCATGACGCATAAGACTATTACCTGAGTTATGGTTTGGCAGAGGTACTGTCGCTTCAGTGGAAAGCACACAACATGTATCCACAACAACAAACAACGCCGGGTGCGGACTGTCTGCAAGGAAAAACTGAGTAAAGTGTGTAGACATTGGCTCTACCACCATTCTGCATATAAACAAGGGAAGGTAAGCTGCAGGAAACCTAAAATCAGAGTGTGACTTTTAAAGAAGTGTCATTACAATTAGATATAGCCTTTTACAGAATAAAACTGTATAAAGAGATATCAAATAATTACTTAGTTAGTTAAATGTTAATAAAAAAAAGTAGTAGTTTTACTTAATCTAAAGTATAAAAAACTTTTAAATTAATAAATAAATAAAAAAATTTCCCCCTGAAGACTTGTCATTTTTTTAAAACTTATTATTTTAAACTGTAATTTTTTCAAAAGCCTATATTGTTTAGATCTAGATTTTTTTAGAATATGTAGTCATTAGCTATTGGCAAATATGTTTTTAAATTTTATTTATATACCTGAAATGTATTTAGCAATGAAAACATTCAGATTATTCACGTTAAACCAAATTAAAATGATTTGCCAATGAAAATAAACAGTGACTTGCTCATGTTAGCTAAAAAAGAACCAGTACGCAATGTGTGTGTGTGTGTGTGAGAGAGAGAGAGAGAGAGAGAGAGAGAGAGAAAGAAAGACGACCTCCTTATTTGAGAGCCATTAAACTCAGAATGTCAGAAATTACAGTGGTCTTGCACCTGCACGCCGACCTTCAAAGTGGGACTCTGCCACATCCTTAGCTCAACAGCATGACTGTGTCTTTCTTACGTAAAAGCTGGGCATTTACAACACAGGTGTATGCGTCTGACAGATTGCACAGCCCTGAGCCTAGTGCCAAACAAACAAAACCCTCTGCCAACCTGGCAAATGAACAGCCTGCCCCGTTGCACCAGCATGCCTGAACCCTGGACTGGGTTAAAGATTTTTTTTTCCAGTCATGCCCTTTTCTTACATTTCTCACAATGTGGAATAATTGCTCTATTAACAGTTTTATGAAAAAGCCACACATAAGCATAGCAAACAGCCGTCATCAATACCAGCAATTACACAATTTCAATTTACCATAAATGATGTGGACGCAAAGGGAAAAAAATGTCTCTTATAAAAGTTTGAATAGAGCTCAGACAGGGCCACAGAGTCCTGCATTTAAAACCAACTGAGCTGAGTCAGCCACTGCCGGCTTTGTGTACACCATAAAACCATAATTCAAGTGGAAAAGTAAGGAGCATGCCACAAATATTCAGCTCGGACAAAGCAGATGCATGACACGGGTAGAGTTTAGGGTGTGCACGTACAATCACAGGCTGTCAGTGATGTAAACTAAAGGTACAGTAATGCACCTCACCGGATCAACCCATTCAACTGCTACTGCTTTTCATTTCCATTTAACAAATTCCACAATAATGAATCCCATCTGTTCCAATAAAGGACTTGCAGAATTGCTCTCTGCGTCTTGGCAGCTGTCTTTAATGGCATGCTCCGTGTGGTTTATTAACAGTTCATGCTCTTTAACTGGAAGAAAACATTTGACATCCATTACTGCGGAACTCATTTCTGTTTTATTGTATTTTCGTGTGCATGGTAGCAAACCATGTTAAATGGTACAGCAAAACTGAGCCAGACAGCACACTGTGGCGGTGACTTGATGGTCAATTAGGTAAACCATCTACAATCTGTAATGACCTTTTTTTATATGCTAACACTGTAAATTTTGCACTTGTATCCCAGACAAAAACATGCAGCAAAACGAAATCAGAGAACTACAACAGGTAGAGCATGTAAATGTGAAAGAAAAAGAGCCCTACAGCTTTGAAAAGACATCTCTGGAATAACAGTTAGAGAAAGCAAGAAATTGTTTAAAGCTGTAAAAACTACCACACAGTGGATGTTATTAACTGACTCTGACAGGTTCACTGCCAGCACACAGTATAGTTATGAAAAGTGATGAAATATTCATATGCTCCACTCAGCACTGAAGCCATTTCAGTTAATCAGAGGTGATATTGGAAACACAGATTGATCCAGTGATCTGAATTGAATAATAAAGCGAATGAGTGCCACCATTTGAACCAAAAAAAAAAGTCACATAAGTAGGAAGATTTTGACAGGTGCAGTCTAGGCACACTATCCAACCTGCTTCCCATTAACAGTTCACTGTGTTGAGTCTCTAAAGGTAATTGGTCGAGACAGTCCAATCAGAGAGTGTGGGTGTGACTTTTAGAAACCTTTAGTCTCCATATGAGATACATTATAGCAGATTCAGTGAGAAGGTCAGGATCAGATTGGATACGGCAACAAGTCAAAAGACATTACCGGAACGTTTCTCTAATAATGATTCACTGTTATTACAAGCGGTGAGGATAAGGGTGCATCTAAAGAATTATGCCATAACATTTACAGTGACTTCATGATTTAAGATCTAGACTGGCGAACTTGAGTACTTAGGGAGGCTGTTAACACTATGTGTAGTTCTCAACAGTAGAACTGGCAGCAAGAAGAAAAAACAGTCCTATTAATGAAGGTGTTGCTACCTTTTCACTGTCTTGAAGTAAGCTTAGTTTGCTCTCAGCTGAGGATTCAGATGAAAAGGCAGATTACCAGAAAAGGTCCAGATTTACCATTTCTTTCCACACAAAGGAAGTTCTGTTGTCTAACAGTCGTGGTCCTGTTTCATGGAGGTTTACACTGTTCCAAAGACACATTTCATGGAACAGTTAACAAGGTCAAAGCATCCCATCAGCTAATGCTATACTAGACAAAGCAGAGCCATCCAGAGCCATGTCCTGTCCACAGAGCCTGGAGACATTTAACAACATAACAGGACTTTACACACATGTAAACACACACACACACACACACACACACAATGATACTTAGATATTCAAACATACACATGCATATACACACTCAAACTATTAAATACTTCAAGCTAAATTCCACCCTGAAACATATGAAATGTTTTTGCTTATATTGAAATCTTTGTGATGTGCTTAGCAATTCCGGTGCTCATTTGTTAGTTGGTGCTATATTTTTGTCATTTCTGGGAGAAATTAACAGTTGTGTGTTGTTCTTACATCACAAGTGGATATCACTAGCACAGTTACACTGGTGTTTAATTGAAGAAAGATATTCAGTGATCTCTAACATAATAGATAACAGTCAGGTTTTCCTGTTAGCTCCTAAAAACAAAAGAGCAAGAGCTTCTTTCTCACTCACCTCATTTCACTGATGTTCAGTGTTCTATTGAGGAGAAATCCAACGCAGAATTTGTGGATGCAACAAACATTGGACTCAGCTATTCAATGCAGTTGTGCTGAATTACAGCAGACATTTGGCTTGGCTAGGTAGCAATCTGGGAGATGATAAGCATGCTGCATGCTGCATCTCTTTAGATATATACTGTGTGGCCAAAAGTATGTGAACACCTGACCATCACACCCATATGTGCTTTTTGAACATCCCATTCCAGATTTTGTGCCCCATTTACCGTTATAATAACCTTCACTCTTCTGGGAAGGCATTCCACTAGATTTTGGAGAGTGGCTGTGGGGATTTGCACATTCAGCCACAAGCGCATTAGTGAGGTCAGACACTGATGTCTCGGAGGCCTGGAGTGCATTCTGCATTTCAGTTCATCCCAAAGGTGGTCAGAGGGGTTGAGTTTTTCCACTCCAACCTTGGCAAACCATGTCTTCATGGACCTTGTAATGCTACAGCATACAAAGACATTTTATACAATTGTGTGCTTCCAGCTTTGTGGCAATAGTTTGGTGAAAGTCCACATATGGGTGTGATGGTTAGGTGTCCACAAAGTTTGGCTATATAGTGTGGCTGAATTCCCACTATCCGCAGGCAGTCAAACAGCATTGTGGGTAATCTAGGAAACTATTAGCCAAAGAGACAATAGAAAAACTTGCTGATGAAATAAGTTTAAATTAAAAAAGTCAGGGCAGAGTTTCATTTCAAAATAAATCTTTTATTTTAATAAAAGCAATAACAAGCTAATTATTCAGTGTGTTTTTTTCCCCCTTTAATGACATTATGGCTATACACCTACACTTAAGCCTAATGTTTATTTCTGGAACCAAAAGTTTGGTGCCTTGAATTTAAAAAAAAAAGTGTTCCCTGGCAAATTGTCTACACTACATCAATATTTTCACACTTTATATTCTGGACACACACACGTCATGTGAATATGTCAGCTTGCGTGGCTCTATAAACTACTTTGCTTTGACTATTCACGATTGCAAAGTTATGAAACTGCTTCCATGTGTGCAAATACAAAAGCCTTCACGCTGACATGCTGTAAGTGAATCCCTGTTTTTTGTATTTTCATACATTAAAGTGGAGCCATTTCAGGAACAAGAGGTTCTCAGGTCTCATGTGATTGGTTTATTTAAGCTTGTAATACTACAGCACAGGGGTGGTAGCCTGCCTTAGAAAACAAGTAGCTCTTTAATTGCTAGTAGATTTGAATGAAGTAAAGAGAGGAAAGGTCTTGAGAAAATATGACGTAATTGTTTTAAGAAGCACAAATTTCTAATTCTTACTAAGCATTTCTGACATGGATGTTGGTTGTCTGCTTTTGAATGATAGGTGGCTTTGTCTCTGGATTAAGCGTTTGTATATACACAGAGGTTCAGTGTAACTGTACATATCAAAATCCTAGTGTATTTGATTGGGGATTTCCCATCACTGCAAAACTCTTAAGCTCTTATTGCCTTTCATGCGCTTCCTTTTAGTCAGGGAGGGTACATTACATTAGAGGAGTACTGAGGCACAAAGTACAGGGGAGAGGAAAGGGACTGGGGGTACTGGGGTGCAAATGTAGAGAAGCTGAAGTGTGAAGTACCTGCACCTGGCCCAAGAGCATAAAGAGTCACATTCATGTCCATGACGCAGTGCTGCTGCTACGTACATTGGCACTGTGATGCTTGTATTACTTGTTGGCTTCTCAAATGAGAATTAACCACTTTATGCTTTATACTGTATTTTTCATTAGTTTCACTGTAGTTACTGAATTACTGAATAAAGTTTTAAGATGAATAACTGTGGTTGACATATAATAAGACATTCTTTATGATTGATTATACTGAATGGCTGTCTGAGAGTAAACCAGTGCCAGGAACGTCTTCAGTTAAATATGAATGTGCTGAAATTTTGAAAATTTGTCTAATTGAGTCACCTTTTCTAGTACAAAAGAGGTAGGATCTTTGAACTGAGATTCCCTAAACATAAAGCACTTGATATGCTTTCATACGCTTACACTTATGATAAGCTGATGAGCCTGGAAAGTGGTGGCTGGATAGATATTGGGCTTCTGATTAGAAGATCATGAAGACAAACCCCAGCACCAGCAAACTGCCATTTTTTGGGCCCCTGAGCCCTCAATAACTCATTTGTATCCTCTCTGAATTGTACAGTAAGTCACATTGGATAAAAGTGTCAGCCAAATGAGGTAAATGGAAATGTCTGAAAAGAAAAACTAGAGTGAACAGACTTCTTCTCAAAGGAAAGTGAAATTATAGACCAGCCAGTGTTTTGGTGTGTTATGACTAAATTTCTTATCCTTTGATTACATCCTATGCTTAGGAATCTTTATTAGGTATTTTCAGGCTATATTTAAAATCAACCCTGTAATACACCTTGATAAACATTTACAATCCAGTAAAAAAAAAACACTTACAAACCAGTAGAAATGCAGAATGCTATTGATTACTGTCTTCCAATGTTGCCTACACCTCCAGGCAAGATGCATATATCTTGAATATATATCAAACATTTACTCTTCATTCTTGCTGCTAAAAATGCCCTTGATTTGTTTACTCTTCACTGTTGCTGCTAAAATGCCCTTGATTAAATTGGACTAAAGACGGAATAGCATGTCATGTAAAAAATTGGCATAATACTTCACTAGATGTCTAGATTAGTTAAAGGGGTTCTGTCATGGAGTATTATATACATCCTCCTATCACATGCTGTGTGAAGCATTAAGACCTTTAGGCCTTGCAGAGGAACACCAGAGCAAGGCGCGAGGAACATGGCTTGATGTGGGTTTGAACAGAGCTTTCTTGTAAATCAAAGAGCTGTTTTCCTTTGATGCTAAGAGCTCACTAATTAGTGTGTGTGTCTCAGAAGCTCAGGATTAACCACTTCCGGAGCCTTTTGAGATTTATTACTCATTGGGTCTATCTCAGGTTTAAGAGCACTTTAAAATCAGTTTACTTTCAGCCCACCACTGTGACTTTGGTCATCCCATCACATTAGATTAGCAACATGTCTGAAGAGGGCATTTACTATGGAGGTGTGACTCATGTGCAGGAATGTGCATTAGAATACACAGTATTATATTCTTAGGTTTTGGAAGGTTACTGGTTACAGAAAATATAGCAGTTATACCGGTTAAAGGAAATTGTCAACTCAGTAAAAAGTAAGAAAGAGAGACCAGAAGAGAGAGAATAAATATGTGTCCACAGCTGGACCTATTAATTCTTGTCATTCTCTATTTATAATGTACTTAGTGGGCCAAGCAAGTCTCACACAAACTTCTCAGGAATTCTAACAAAAGCAGTCGACTTTTGCTGAAAGAGCAAGCTGTAACAATAGAATTAATAATTTATTATTTTTTTTCATATAAGGTTTCACATGTAAATCAAAAACAGTATGGATCTGGAAAGCAGTGAGCCAGACAAACAGGCCCTGTCATTCCCCGCTCTTCTCAGTCAGGGTTCAGAAGTAACTGCCAAAGCCCAAATGAGCTCCATCACACACCTGCAGCTAGAAATATCTAGCAATTACCACAGCATCTCGTCTGATATCCTGAGAAAAAAAAAAACACTCGCCATTCTCTTTAGAACCCTTTAACCTTTACCAGTGAACATAAACTAATTACATTCCTGATGCAGTGGAAGCCTCGGGACAGCCATGAATGGGAATCACCATTGACGACTTAATTAGCGTTTGCCGATCTGGAACATGTAATTCCACTAGAGCTGTTCTTGTGAATGCCTTCTCATTATCTCAGTTCTATGGTGAAGTGCCCTGCTGAAAATGGCACTTGCTCAGATGGAGGTGGGGGCCCAGGAGGGAATGGGCTGACATTCATATTACTCAAAATGTCAGCTTCAGGCATATGAGAGCAAAACCTCGGCTACCCCTTCCCTCCCCTTGCACAATGGAGGCCATTCTTCTGTGTCACTTAGTGATAATTTCAGCCCGTCAAAACAGCTTGTGTTTTAGCAGCGATGTGTTAATGGGCCCACGGCTGGGTGTGAGAGTGTTCCAAGCCACACACATCAGATGGAGGTCAGAGGTTAATGTGGACCCTCTGATTCGGGCGGCTGGGATTTTTGCAACCTCTCCACTGAGACGGAAACAAGGGCAAAAAAGGATGGGCTTGATAATGTGATATAATTAGTCAGACAGTTTCTGGGTCAGAATCTTGCTGGCTGAGTGTGAGATATGCAGCAAGTGAATGGGAGCAGATGGGCCACCTGGGCCTCAGCAGGAGCCAGCAAAAGGCCTGGGCATGTAGGGCCAGCAGGTGGGCTTGGAGCAGCCTGCACTGAGCATGAGCCACCATGCCAAGCACTTCATTAGGATTCTGAACTAGATGAATTGTTCACTCTGTGGGTCAGTGTAGCTTCTTAATTCCAGGCATGTGGTTCGGGGTGCAATTTACAGCTACACAATCAACAACTTTACCTGAGAGTATAGCCTGTTTCAACTGAAGATTTCTTATAGCAACAAAAAAAACTTCTTACAGACTTGACTTACGTTTTTATGCCTTGGTTTAGCTCATTGGCTAAGGCTCAATGATTGTGGTCTCAAAAACCCTAATAACCTGAGCAAAGCATTTAAGTCTCAGCTGTATTCTTATCATGTATTCTGCCTGTTTTTGAATTGTAACAGGTTCTAGAAAAAGGACACATTTTAGATGCGATCTGCAATTTATTAGGATGTGTATATTCAATTCATGTGGTCATTAACATGCATACATTTTACACAGGCTAGGAATCCTGAAGATTACCCTAGCCAACACAGCTGATTTTAATGGGATATCTGAAACGCATGTTCATAGTTAGTGTTAAAACCTTTAATTCCATCTGGTATCACTCAAGATTGTGGTTGCAGTATTGTGTAAAATTGGATTTGTTTTCTTTGCCACAAGTTTGGAGTTGCTTTATTTTATTGTGCTCCTCTTTTACAATCAACTTACACTGGAGACTTTTCAACTGCTCAAATTTGAAATCAGCTTTTTGTGTCTACTGTAGTAGGGTTCTTGTGTAGTATTTGTGGAATCTGTTTGAGTCATGGGCTTTATAAAGTGAGCATTCAATAGATTTTCAGGAAAGCATTCAACACGTGAATATGGTTATCATTAAATTCATTTTCCAATAATAAGAAAAAGAAAGAAAGAAAGAAAGAAAGAATTTTCTAATTGTGCCTCTGGTCAATACCATTACTGAGTCTTGGATAAAAGCATCTGCCAAATGAATAAATTGTGGTGTAGTGGGTAGCATTGCCATTTCACAGCTCCAGGGTCCCTAGTTTGATCCTGTGCTTGGGTTACTGTGGGTGTGTTTCGCATGTTCTGCCCATGTCTGTGTGGATTTCCTGCAGGTGTTCTGGGTTCTCCAGTTTCTGGTAGGTGAATTGGCTTTGCTAAATTGCTCCTAGGTGTGAATGGGTATATACTTGGTGCCTTGTGATTGACTGGGATAGGCTCTGGATCCACTGTGACCCTGACCAGGATAAAGTTTCTACTAAAAATGAAATAAATGAGTTAATGTAAACTCCATTAGTCATTATGAGAAACTGTCCATGTCATGTGGATATGAAGTAATTCTTGAAGATTAGAAAAGCAATCAAACCAGATCACCTTGGCTTGTTCTGGCTTGATTCTTGCATTCTTGATATTATATATGTCAGGTGGAAGACACAGACACAAACGCAGTTAAACAATGGCTTTTTTTTATAAAGCTTGCTGGAGAATCCAAATCATGAGACAAAAACGTGGTCAAGAAACAGGCAATGGTCAGGCGATAAAAAAAACAGCATGAATTAGGATAGGCAAAGGCAAAAACATGAAAACCAGAACAGGATCAAAAACCAGGCTTGGTATCAAGTAGTACAAAAACACAGAGTATACACTTCATATCATGTGGCTGTAAAGAGTGTCATTATATACTGTGGTGCACCCGAGTCCAGGTGTGCATGAATAGTAATCAGGTGAGTGTGAACGTGGCAATGAGTGTGTGTGACCTGGGAGTTGTAGACTGTGGCGGCCATGTTTGTAGACCGTGTTGTGTTCTGGGTGTTGTAGTTGGATGCTGTTTCTGGCATTTACATGACTCTCTCTCTCTCTCTCTCCCTATATATTTATATATACACTTCCCAGAGAGGTAAGACTGTGAGTAAAAGGCTTTAAGCCAGAAAATAACATGGTGCTGGACCACAGTAACACTGGCAGAACCAAAACTAAACTACACTACACTGAACAAAAGAAACGCAACTGTTTCCCTTAAAGGCTTTAACTGGTCTAACAACTGTGCACTGTTTTCTATTTAAACAAAGAGTAATTTTATTAACACCATTATGTACCTCTCCAGAGTGTAAACATGGCTTAGCATAATTCATGGAAACCTACACAAGCTGCTAGGTAGGTTTTCCTAAAAAAAAGGAAATGGATCTTCAAGCACTATTTTCCTTCATTAACATTCTTGGTATTGTTAAAGTCCACCTGGTTGCTGCAGCTTGAACTCACTGTAAAAAAACAATGCATAAATATTTAAACAACACAGATTAATACCACAGCACCAGGCACAAGGCTCAGCTGGAAAAATTACAGCCAAGGACAACAATATATATATAATCCTTCCTAATGCCTAATTGTCATTGTTCCTGACAGTAGCAAGTTACAGGTGAATATGATGTGAACAATGGTGTCATGGTTATAGTCGGGGGTGACAGGGGTCATGCGGCTCTGGTTTCAGTCTGCCCTTTGCGACAGGAAAGGGGATACATCATACACCTGATGGCACACAAAAATGCAGCCCAAATGCCAGCTCTCATTGCTGAGGAGTATTTTTCATTATTGTATTTCAATACTTACCCACCAATCATCTCTGCTTTTCATGTCCTTATTCAAAAAGTGTTTATAAGGCTCTAAATATTTCATATTCAGCTCTGCCAATGTTTTTACAGAACTTTTAATGACCTTAGTGATTTGTGTTGTTAACATTCTCTGCTTTATGTTTGCTTCTCTTTGTTCAGACTCAAGATGGAAGCATTCTGCTATATTTGGATTTAGCTGATTAAATCATAGCCTACGCAGAATCATTAACTGCTTAAGACTAGATTTAAACACCATGTCATTGAACACAGAAGTTTCGATATTGCCAGGTTAGGAGTTTGCCAAAACTACTATGTCTAAGGCAGATGCAAATATTGAATGGCATTTTATGTGTTTCCAAGAAAAGCCATTGATAATTTTGCTTAACTGAGTACAGATTAAACCTTGTTTTGGTGTCACTAATAGACACATGCTTTTAGTCAAGGGCTAGTAACATTTATACCACAGCACTGTTGCAGATCTCGATTCTGATTGGTCAGAAGGTGTTGGATTAATTTTTTATAACAGCATGACTCTGACAATAGTTCCGTCTGTAATTCAAGGTTTTGTGTTATGTGGTTCAGGTTTGTGTTATGTGCAAGTTCAAATACATTATTACTATTATTTCTATTATATTATTATAAATTACACATGGACATGTATGGCAGATGCTCCACATAATCTAAGCCTAATAATTATTAAAAAAAAAAAAAAACAGAAACATGTATAATCACTGAATGGTGAAGTATTCTGTAAGGAGACGTTTACTTGACATTGATGAATGGAGTCTCCTGTGTGAATGTTTTGTAACAGTCAGAGGTAAAGCTGTTCCAGGAGAGTCTTCAGGATAGAGAAGCTGTGCATTGTGGTTTCTCTGTAATATGACAAGCTGCATTTATTTGTCTTATAAACTTCAAAAGAGAGTAAAAAGAGAAGCTGGCGAGGGAACAACAGTTTATAGCTGCTATAATGTAAGTGATAATTGGTCCTAATTTGTTTCATGGAAGTTTCACAACACTAAATGTATAAAAGTTTATGTATGATGTGTTATTCTTTAATAAATAAAAAATTGCAGATTGTTGTGTTATTATAAGAATAGCACACTTTGGAATAATTTATTATTTATTGTAGTTTGGTTGATGTAATTAGCAGGATTGGAAAGACTTACCTAGCAGCTGCAGATAATGACTTTAATTTCTGAAAATGATATGCCTCTGAACACCAACTGCCATTTCTGCTCTTAAAACACAATGTCCAGCATCCAAGTACAAAAATATCTGTAAATTCCTTCTCCTCTGAGTATACAGGACTTACATAAACAGTTTACATCTAGGAAATTATTCTTATGGGTCATTTTGTGCAGTGGCTCATCAAACAGGAAGGGCTGAGGCACAGCCAATAATTACCATCTAAAAGTACTTCCTCAGAAGAGACATCAGTTGTGTTTGATATTTCCTTTTACAGGCAGCCGGCAGTGTGCTCGGTTCCTCCCTCTCCCAGCTCTGTCTCCCAGACTGGAGCACAGAGAGGCCTGCACAAGTAGATCTTATCATCCTCATCACTCAGCCTTTGATCAGGACATCGTTGGCATGAAGGGAAACATTTATATTAAGCAGTCACTTTATGGAGGGCATTTTAGTGTCCCTACAACTATATACCTCCATAGAGTGCTGTAATTTACCCACCTGGGGTAGCACTCAGGAGTTCAGAAAAACCTAAATCCTTTAAAGCACTGGCTTGATATATTCTATAATACTCTGAATGTACATATGGCTCCAAACACAAAATGGGAATTAAGACTGGATGGGAGAAGGTTTATCAATAGGCATTAGTGATCATGATTGCAATGATCCCAATCCATGTATGTAACCGTACCCAGGCAATATACTTCAACATTTTTCATAGGACATATATCTCACCTAGTTGCAGACATGCTTTTAATAAATCTCTTTCACCTCTATGCTTTAAGTGTAAGACACAAATAGAAACTCTCACCCACTGTTTCTGATCCTGCCATCAACTTAGAACAAGATAGTTCATTCAGTTAACAACATCTTGGGAGTCAAGGGGGATCTTGACCCCTTATCTTTGATCTTGGGCCTCCCTAGCAGAAAGGAAATATCACCAACTATGAAACTATCACCGACTATGAAGGGCTGACACAAATTTTAATGGAATTATTATCACTCATATATATAACTCATGTAATTAATGAAAGAATAGAGCAATTTTATATGTATGGGAGCTTTATCTTAACTCCATGGAGCCAAACCTTTCTGCAGCTCTATTTATGGCTTTCCCCTGATATTGTTATGATATTGCTTCCACTTATAGCTATTGAACACAATTTTATGTCTATATCAAGATGAGCTGATCTGTATCTCTTGTTTCTCTTATACTTGTACCGAGCTTTGTTTGCTTCTCTGAGCTTGTTTATATGAAATCCAGTTAAAAAAAACACTCTTGAAAATGAAAACAGTTTGTTAATCGTAAAACTTGTTTAAATATAATACCATGTGAAATGCTGCTTTCTTAGAGAACTAGTTGGGTACTATGTCCCAAACTTCCATGTACTAGAAAAGGAATAATACAATAGTTTTATGTGTTAATTCGATTTCCTGTTCCTTAATGATGGAACAGAAGATTTTATTCCTCTTAAAACATAGTACAGTCTCTAAAAGTCAAAACAGTATTTATCCATGTTTCTGCGCTTTCCGTAACTTCACAAATGATTTCTCAGATCGCAATTATAGTACAGCATTTCCTTTGCTGTTTGTAAAACTGTTTCTGATAGCCTCACTATATACAATAAACCCCAGAAGAATTGATGAGTCACGTGTATTTAGTGAGGTAGTGAAACTATTTATTTATATGTAACATTTGCCAAAAGTTTTGATGGACATCATAAAGCAAAGAAACAGTCAATGACACTACGGTGGTATAGCATGTGTAGAGCCAAGTTCCTTTTCTCTAACGCAGTGTCTCCTAATCCGTTTTACTCATGGTGAGCAGTAAATTAAAGTGAGGGCTCAGGGTGTGGGGTGAGAGCCTGTGCATTCTCTCTCTTAGTTTGCTTTTCTCTCCATCACTTTCTCTTTCCGTCCCTTTTACTTGGCTTGTTCTCAATCTTTCTTGCACCGATACTGTGAGTGGCAGGTGTGATAAAGTCAGAGAACCCGGGTCGTGTGAGGCTGAGAGAATAACGTTGGGGCAACAGGGAAGCAGTCAGCTAAAAGCTTCACAATAAAGGCGAGCTCCAGAGGACACTGAGGCCATGCTGATCCCGGACAATGGCAACTCAAACCTCTCCCTTCAGCCGTTGACAAGATACCGTAATGGGAAGGTAATCATCGAAGAAAAGCACCATCAAATATTCAAAAGCAGCCCTGGCATGGGGTTGATTAAATATCGACTCCTCTGTTCCGCTGTCATGCTCCACTTTGACTCCTCACACAATCCCCGTGCCCTCGGCCTGTTGTCATGCAGGAAGGCATGCAAGTCTTCCCCACCTCCCCCCTTTAAACTGTACTTGTCCTGAGCTTTACTGAACAATTTCAACAGATCTTTGTATTGTTCCAGTGATAAATATTAAATTAAAAAATTTTATGGGGGGTTAAACACAGTTATTCCAGTGACTCTGACTGATAGTGAGTCTTTAATATGAAACTAAGTTTGTTCATTCTTTGGTGCAATTTATGCAAAACAAAAACAAACAGAATAAGTATTACAATCATATGAGAGGACATTTAACATCTTTACTTATAGAGTTTCGATATAGAGTGAAGAACAGTTAGGTATTTAACGTTCAGGTATTTATTTTTGTGACCAAATTATTTAAAGGATATTTTACAAAGCAAGACTAACTATCTATCTATCTATAATACATAAATAAGTAATAAGTAAGTGGAAATTCACAGGTATGTATATGAATTGGAGTTAAATATGGGGATTTGTGTGAAAGCCAACTAAGGCTATAAAAATATACCTGTATGATGCATTGTTAACCTATGCAGCACATCCCAAATATTAATCCCAAATATTCATTCAATATTAATCCCAAACATTCATTCATTCAACTTCAGTAACTGCTTTATTCTAGTCAGAACACTGAGTGTGAGGCAGGAATACACCATGAATATGATGCCAGTCCATCACAGTAACCCGTGTTCAGGATTGAATTGGGGAGCCTGGAGCTGTGAGGCAGCATCGCTACCCGCTGTGCCACTGTGCCTTAAGCTGCAAACATGATCCTCTGTCTATTCATTTGATGAACTGTTCAGTATGTGCTAGCAGTTGTTCAAAATGTGAATACTCGTGTTTAAAGCAGGACTAAAGCTTCTCTGAAGACCAAAGGCAGTCCAGCTCTTTAATCCTGATATATTGCCTGGTGTTTCCATTATTTTGTATATGTCTAGAAGGATTTGAAGACAGTTTCATTTGAAGCTGTTTCAAAGTCAGAGTATGGGCCCTATGATTAAATTTAAAGTGTATATGCTTGTGTGTTTGATTCCATGATCAAATCCAGCACAGCAAGGCTCTTAAAGAAACGGAATATCCAGATAAATCTCACATGCTTGTTTCATAGCGTATATGTGAGTGTATATGTGAGGAAATTTTTTTTATCACAAAGACTAAAACAAAAACTGTTTTTATTTAAAAACTAAAAGAGCCAAAAGATTTCCTTTTGGTTACTGAGGTTAAAGTTAGAGTTAGGTTTAGCTGGATTAAAAATTATTTCAGTGGAAGGTCCTCACAGGGATAGTAAGACAAAAGGGTGTATGTGTGTGTATCTTTCAACATGCAGTTTTTGATCTGCAAGCTCCATCATTCAACCACACACAGCTTAAGTCTAAATCAAAGGCCTTATGCAATATATAGAACTCCTCTATTGCCTCATGTCTTTGATTAAAATAAACCTTTTTCCTTAAAAAAAAAAAAAAAAAAAAAACACAGTGCAGGTGCTTTTCATGCTTTATTAAGTGCAAATAGTTTCCAGATCTCAGGATAATTTGCGTTTGAAAATAGTCACTTTGACCCCAATATCTTAAATGTGTTACAGGTTGTGAAAACAGAAGTTTTATAGTCTTTTCATGAGGAATGACCTTTTTGTGATTGGCTGTGATATGTTTTCACATATATACTTCAAACATTCCCATTACGGATTGGACAGAGAGATAAGAGGGTTTACAGTATACTGACAATACAACTGAGGAACAAACCTGTAAAGAATTTACACTGCTTATCCTAGAGATTGAGCTAATCTGGTACTTTTCCTCTGTGTAGCCCTGTTGTGTGGTGTAGTGTAGTGTTTCCTTTTTCACTTCAGGCTGAAGAAGGAAGAAGAACGAAAATATGACTTAATTTAGAAAATAGTAGGATATTTTTACAATTTCAGCTTTGATATTTATTTCAGTCACTGATTTGAACATTTTTAGAATGACATTTATTCTATTTACTCTGCTCTTCTCCTTTCTTATCCGATGCTTTGTGCAAACACTCTGTTAAGAGGACTTGTGTATGTTTGCTGTCTTGTCTGTTGCTATCACCACGATCGGTTTGTTAACAGGATGTTTAGAAATCGTACATTTGTGAAGAGAAATCCTGGCCCGCTTCAAGCGTTGACCTGTGGACTAATTGCGAGTCCAGCATGCTTGTTCTCACAGGGTAGTGTGTGTTAGGAAGTGGGAGGTCAGAGGGCCTCGCTGACACATTGTCCCCTCCAGTGTGAACATAAACATTTTAGAAGGGCTTTGGACCAAATTAACTGCTCTTAGGAAAGCACTGAGGACAGACAAAGATTTGTCTGTGAGCCTGTGTGGTTTCACAAGTGTCTAGAACACTGATCCACTCTAAAAGGACACTTTTAAAGGATAAATTTTAAATAATTAACCAGAGTAGAAAGCAATTATTTTAACTAGGCTTGATATCCTAACTTATAACAACAAGCCATGTAACGGTTTACTCATACTGTGCAGTTACAAAAATTACAGTTCTTGATATATAAACATACACAGTAAAAGTGGATTATTGATGGAAAACTTGACTCCAATACACTTGCAGTTAGCTTTCTCATATGAGTCATTTCTTATATATAGCAATAGGAACTGCTCTAATGTCAGTTTCATGGTTTATTTCTTACCTTCTGTTTATCAAACATATTTCTCCATAACCTTATTCCAGAGGAACTGCCACATCTTTTGAACACATCCTTTGGTGTCACTTTAAAATCATCTCACTTCCTTTACTTTGACTTACAGAGAGCTGTGTGTGACTGACTTACCACAAACCTCCTGAAGTAGCTGTTGATATAGTGGATACACACAGGCTTAAACACCTTTCTGCTTCTCATGTATATTTTTCCAGTGGTTAAGCTGAATGGTTTCACCTCTGAGAGAAGCCTATCATATCTCACACTGCACGTCTTGTGAAAGGATAAAAAGACAGACCGAGGAGTAGACATCTTGAAGGCCTGGATGCAGTTAAGCAAAATGAGAGTTTTGGAAAAACTTACGGTGAATCTGAGGCAAATAGGAAATGACATACTCTTAAAACTAAGTAAGAGAAACACAAAAAACACACAAAAAATGACATCATAAGTTACTCATGATGAAGCACAAACTTAACATACTGGTTCTTGGCAGGAGAAATCATTTACAGAAGATTTTTACATATGCTGAGGGGAATGACTGGAGTCTTTGTCTTACAGACAGTTTAAAAAATTAGGTGCTGAAGTGTAGGATGATGTAAATCCATTTCCACTTTCAGCATAAACGTGTGTTACCTATAGTTTTGCATTTGAACACTTGCCCAGGATGTCCAGGTTTAACATTTACTTCAACAAGTCTCTGACATTTGTTGTTCTGACTAAATTTGTGCTTAATGCAGAATTAAAAGTAAAACGGAAAAAAGCTGGTTTGAATGGAATTATGTTCTTCACTTGAATAGAAACACTTGAATTGAAGCTCATGAAAACATTTCCCTGAATATAAAGAAATCTGTTAGTGACTATGCAGAACCTAACATGAATTATAAGTCACTTTGTATTTGATATTCAAAGTTTCAAATAACAGAATGTCCCAAAGTTTTTTATTCTTTTTAAACCACAGCATTTTTCAACTAATACAATTTTTATTTTATTAATAAAAGACATTGTGTTTTAACAGTTTATAGTTACATTTAATGTTGTGGAACTTCAACAAGTTCCTGTTACCACTGCAGCTCTAGTAGCTGTATCTCTCTTTTTGTCTCTCTGTTGAAGTTAATCAGATAAATATACACAGCTTTTCATATTACTGAGAAAACGGAAACTCCTCTGTCCTGAAGACTTTCTCATGGTGGAAAACCTACTGGCTCTTACAAATTACTAACACTGGAGACTGTTTAGCATTAGCTTTACAATATGTGAGCCTGCCATACATGTCCCTGTGTATGAGCTGTTAGTATAGAAATGATAAAGTATTATGAAGAGCACACTAATATGCTGTGATTTGAATTACAGTGTGCACTACTGGCAACTAGAGCTGCTGTTATAGAATATTAATCAACACCTTCATAATCTGACCAACTGGAGTTGAGATTTCAGCAGAGTTGTGGTATCAATTAAAGTATTAACCATATATATATATACATATCTTTGATGTGGATCGGCTTCATATTTGGACTAGACTCACGTGGCATTAACTCCCCAGTGGAGGGATCTTGTAATCCAACTTTGTCATTTGTCATTGTCCTTGTGTCCAGTCAGCACTGAGCATTTTCTGTGCTACATTCAGTGCTTCTCCAGGCTCTGCAGAATGATGTGGTGGTGAGTGTGGTCGTGTGGAGCAGGGACATGTGGGGACAGGCTCACACACGCTGCCTCTATTAAAGGCGTTTCAGACGTGCACGCTGCAGATCCCTCATTGTGCTGCAGCAGCCCACATTGGCCCTGCTTTCATGTGGCCGAGCATGTTTAGCATACGACCGTGCGGACCCAGAAACTGTGCCCACTTGGCAACGTGACTGATCAGCCAGCGCCCTATTTTTGAAAGTCAGATTAAAGGTTTCTGTTTGTCTTTGGTTACTTCCAAGTTATTATAGGAAGCCTATGACCTTGGTATATTCTAAATTAAAAAGGTTATGTCATGCATTGACTACAAAGACATATAATCTTCTCTCATTCGACTCACTCTCTTTCTGTCTATCTCTCTCTTTGAAGGAAAAATCAACCACATCATCACTACTGAGCTACAGCAAGTAGGAAATGGGGAATTTACACACACACACAGTCCAAAATTAGCTTTACAGCTCTTCTCAATATTCTAATGATTAGTGTTATGGATATATCAGTAATGTCAGTAAATATCAGTGTTAAAGCTTCATGAATCTTTCTTCACTTGTTGAATATGAGAGTTTTCTAACATCATCATTTTCTAAAACCTCAATTGCAATGGCATGATTTATTTGGAGCAACAACAGGTCTGTTCCTCTCAGAATCCAGACCTAATTAACCTTTAACTAATGATCAGTCCCTTGGCAGAATCAGTTTAGATATTGAATCAAGCATGACGAAAGCATTGTGTGTGTCAGCCTCAACGCTTTTCAATCTACCACAAAGTTCTCAGTGGTCTCCAGATCTCAAGAATGAAACGACCCTAACGCTTAGTGATTGGATTTGTTCAGCTGTTATAAAAATCCTTTCAGCTGAATAAATCAGCTTATTCTTAAATCCCTAAACCATGAATTTTCTCGTGGGCTGGTTCTGAAAAACTGCCAGACAAAAGGGCATTTTCCCTCCTTCCAGTATCTCTTTTATGTGCTAATAAAGCACTGTCTGTTTCCGTTTCCTACACATATAAAAGCATGTGAATATACAGTATATAGCTTACTGTGAAAAGAACAGTATCCCAGCTTTCTGTTTTTTCATTAATTTTGCTAATAGATTCCTTGAAATGACAAGCTCACAAAATAATATTCTCAGAGTTTGTACTTGAACTGGGTTGATATAGTGTCCGATTAGCTATGCTGTTTCTCCACTTCTATGATTTGTAGCAGAATGAAATGAGGAAATTAAATGCTTGAATTAAATATCTACAGTATTACTGTTCAAAATTCATCCAAAGAACATCACTAATATTTCGGGATGTGATGTGCTTCACTTTTCAATGACAAGCATGATGGAACACAATGTTCTGATTACATTCAATGCCCAAAATTTCTTCTTAGTCATACCTTTAAACATACCAGTTTACAAAGTTACAGGCATGTGAGTTAGCCTCATAATAAAATATACAATCTATTGTCTAGTAATGTAACTAATGCAAATACAAAATACCAAACAGGCCTCTCTAATTCCCCTAGCCAAGGTTGTCTCATCAGGCAGATGTATTTAAATGAGCCAAGTAAAAGCTAATAAAACAGTGGGTCCAGATGGACTCTCCATAAGTCACTCAAGTGTGCTATTAAAACGCCCCAGAGACAAGAAACCTAAAGCATTTAGAATTATTACGACTTCCTTAGCAAAGGACACAAAGATTAACTGAGTCAGAAGGTTTGCCTTTTTCTCTCAAGAGAAAACAAGAACGAGAAGAAGCAAAATGAGCGTGATGAAGTGACACACTCCTGATTTAATATGGATTATAAATCCACAAATCCAATTAGCTCCAGAGCTATCTAGTCAACTAGCATCAACAGCTATCTAGTCAACTGGCACATCCTATCTTTTTCCTCATGTGTAGTGTATTTTTAATAATAAATTTAAAAACTCTTAGCACATCTAGGTAAATTACTTTAAGTAAGCTTTGCTTATATTTGTTGTACTGAAAGCAAAAACAGTTAGGCACGTGAGCAATCTAGCTGCCATTATGTTAACATGCTAAATTTATTACAGGCAACAAGCATATTGTAGCTGCTTTCTACTGATGGACTATTCAAAAATATGCTTTTTAGGGTCATGTCTGAAACAGTTTACACTTAAAACCCAAATAAATGGTTAAATAGGTCTTAAGCACAGAATAGTACTGGTTGAACATTAAGCACTTCTATATTGTTCCCAGTAGAGGAAGGAGTGGGTAGCTGTTGAAAAGTGTGTAACAGCACTGAGGGAAACTGATCCTGTGCACTCCCTCGGTGTGCCTCCGGACTTAGTGTAATAGGGCACAAAAAGAGGGTGGACCATGCTAACATTCTTCCCAGAGCCACCTCCAGCTGTGAGTCTCACACTATTGCAGAATGCACAGCTGAGAGCCTGACATCTCTGCCACCACTGGCTAATAATAAGGCCTTTTCAAAGCAGTCAGTTACTGTAGATCAGGACAGGAGTCACAGAGTACCTTCATAATGATTAATTAAAGTGCACTTGGTAAAAAATACACAATGAACACGTAAGAATTCTAAGAAACAAGACTTTATTTGATTTTGAGTTGTCATGTGATCACATTGGTATCTAATAGTCAAAGACAATTTCAATTCAATTCAATTTTATTTAAATAGTGCTTTTAACAAGCAGCTTTACAGAAATCTGTATATAAAATATAAATTTATCCCTAATGAGCAAGCCAGAGGCGACAGCGGCAAGGGAAAACTCCCTGAGGCAACAAGAGGAAGAAAACTTGAGAGGAACCAGACTCTAAAGGGAACTCATGTTCATCTGGGTGACACTGGATAGTGTAATTATAAATCATTTCTCTTCTATAGCTGTGTATTATAAACTCAAGCAGTGCTTGTTAAAAGCGTGTTAAAAGGAACTTGAGTATGAGCATCATAGAGGTTTAACTTTAAGTTTCTTATATCAAACTGAAGTTAGTAAAACTGTTCAATGATGGAGACTTGAGTGTAAACTGTTCTTAGCAATGGTTGTCATTAGGCTATCCAAGAAAGAACATCCAGAGGCATCTTTAGGGTGTCTGCGTAGTACCGTCCACAGTAAACTCATGGTGATCTGTAGGCTATCCATGCGGGGCCATCTTCAGCAGCGGCAAGCAATTTTCAGTTGAGCGAGGCTCCAAGCAGTAGAGGGGCTGGATCATGCGGTAAGGATCATGCAGGTCTGGAAGGCAGAAGGAGTCAGGATCACAGGTATCTCAGGAGTAACACGCGTAGCTTGACAGACGGCACAGGATAACAAAGATTATTAGATGTGCCCTTGTAATGGTTTAAGAAGAAGTACATTGTGTGCAGAGTGCAAGTGGGTAGTCTGGCAAAACTAGCTATGACAGCATAACTAAGTGGGAGAGTCAGAAGGTAACACAGACATGAGGGCATCCTAGGATATAAATAGGTCTGCCATTCCACTGTCAATAAACCTGAGTGAACGCGTGAGAGTGTGGGGGGGTGGGGGGGCGACAACATCCAAACATCCCAGTTTACCAAAACACTCTATGCCCATGAACCCTCCAGATCTGCACTTTTACCTAAGAAAAAAGCTATTAATAAAAGGTTTGACTAAACACACTGTCTTCAGCTTAGACTTAAAGGCTGTTCCATAACTGGGGGCTTTGTATGAAAAAGCTCTGCCCCCTGCTGTAGCCTTCATATTCAAGGTACCAACAAGGAGCCTGTACCTTTTGATTGAAGCAGACGTGGTGGTTCATAAAAGACCAAAATTTACTGAGGTACTGCGGTGCTAGACAATCTTTATTAAATTTATATGGTATCTGTATGATATCACTAATAGCATCTATGGTATACTGTAGAAAAGGTAGGTTAATGAATGATCTAAATTCATTCACCTAACCAAGTTCATTGATTCATTCATCTACAGTAAGCACTTTATACTGGTCAGAGTTGCAGTGGCAGCTCATCCACAGGGGCCACCAAGATTTCATAGCAGATAACTGGAAAAAAATCTAATAAATTTCCATAAACAGAGATAATGTTTAAGTGCGGAAAGTGTATGTATAATGTACAGAACTATTTCTATTGTAAGATATATTGCAAATATTTGGAGAGGGAAAGGGGGATTGTGGAATGCATAGACTAAGAAAAAAAGTCTCCTGTTTCCAATCTGCAAATTTTGAGGAAAGTTTCCGGTCTTTTGTGCGTTTTTTCAAGTAGTTGGGCTAATAATTTTGCAGAAACCTGGTAACCCTGGTTAAACACACCCACTATATTGAACACAGTTGAATCAAATCACTCAAACCACTCAAAACTAGCTGCTATACTGTACTCTGGATGACTGTATGTTGTCGACTCTCAACTATCCATTACAGGATTACTCACTAGATAGTGATACTATCTAATTCACTAGATAGTAGCCCATTGCATAAGCCAAGTGTGATAGCATCTTGACTTAATTTTGTTTGAGGTTGTCATCCCGCCCCACCAAAATTTATGAACATGAGCCACTGCTGATTCATGGCCTAATTCCGGGAAGACAGGCGGGAATACACTCTGGATGACATGCCAGTCCTTTGCAGGACTAACCAAGTTCATTTGACTAATTAATTACACAAACCTAAATGACACAACATTTAAGTTTTATTAGCACTTGATGCTAATTGTGATTGTAGTGTAATTTTTCTTAGTATTTTAGTATTATTTATAGTATTTTCTTTGTAATTTATAAACATATTTGAGGCAGATGTTGATAATCCCAATGGCTTTGTACGGTTTTCACTTTCACACTGTCTTTGGTTTTTATATGTATAAAAAAACATATAGCTTCCATGTTTGGTGTCCATATTTCCCAGTTGCCTAGCAACAGTGTTCTAACGACCGCTTTTGATTTACTTAAGGTTTTCACTGATGACGTTAAAAATGAATCTGTCTGTTGACACTTATGTTGTCATCTTTGGTATGCGGTTTTTCAGGATGGCTGAGAAATAATGATCGAAAGTTGTCACAATTTCTACCCAAATTAATGGAAAAATAATTAAAAGGAACACCTAATTGCTCCAATGTCCATGATTAAAGGGCTGCTTTCCACCAGGTAAATGCTAATATAATAGCACTGAATCTGTTCTGAGTCATTCTTTCACACCTTCTGTGCACTATAATTAAATGACAGTTTGTGTCTGAAACACCCTTTTATCTCCAAGGTTGCCATGTCTGAGCTACTTTTGGCATACTTTTGACTTGCTGAATTTGGTCATTTTAATGCATAATATTACAATGTACTGAACAATGTATTTGCCAGTGACTTTGGAGGTCAATACAGGAATTGCACCAGATTTGGAATTTTGGATCCGAATTGGTTTTATTCACCACTGGACTAGATTTAGGATAAGTTTTGAATGGCCATGATTTGGGCTGATTTTGTCACAAAGACCTGGCAACAGTGCTTATCCCCACCAAAAGGAATGTTGGATGATACCTGGTGATGCACTAAACACCACAACTGCCTAGAAATTAAGGTGTCTATTATGTAAAGGATAATATCAAGTCATTAGTTTCAATAAGTGGAAACTGTAGCTGTGTAGGCCTACAATACATCAAATATAAGAATACTCATATTTCACCACATGTTTTGCTTCATAGCTTCATGGCTTCATTTTTTTCTCTGCACTACCAAATCATCACTCTTTGAAGTTTGACATTTATAGTTATTATACTAAATAGTTTTTAGTATATTTAATGGACAAAAACTGAAAATGGACATTTTTTGCCCCATATCTTTAATAATGTTCTATTAATCAGACAGAAAATGAAAGAAAAGAAAGCATTGTACAAAGGAAATCTCTACACTCCCTTCATGTATGCCCTTTTGACTCAAGGAAATCCCTGTAGCACATCAGCCATAGCATGCAAAGAGCTTAGCTAGGCTGCACTTTAAGCTATTTTCAGCCACTCCCTACATGCAGGACTCACTTCATATTCAATTGGAGCAATGGCCTGCAGACAGAAGTCTGATCACACACGTTGAAGTGGTCAGCAAAGTATTTATATCAGCCCGTATTTTGTTTAAAGTGAGATGGACTAATGGTTGCCATCTGCTGGTGGGATCTGGAGGAAGTAAAGCATGTATTTACACAAAATAAATCTTCACGGATACAGCCAGCGGCACATGAAATTACAGCTCTGTAGCATCATACGCAGATGCAGCTGAGACTGAGGAGCATGTTTTGGTGGAGGACTCCTGTTGCTAGCCTAGTGCCGAGGCCTACACTGCTGGAGCTCTGAGGGCAGGAACGTTCTTGGTGGCAAGCAGAGGCTTTGTTTGAACTTATGGCTTTTTTTTTTTTTTTGCAATCTTCACAAAGTCACTGTCTTCAAGGTTCCCATGACTGCACAGTGACATCATTTGTTTGTACTGGAAAAAAAGGATATAGAAGATGTGACAGTTTACTTAAAAAGGTGAAATAGTCAAAGGACACAAAGAGGACACATGCAGTATTTTTTCCCTTGCAATAGGTTACCATGGCGATGAATTCTGTTCACTTTCATTTCACAAATTGTTGTTTTTCCCTAGGCATTGCTCATGGCATGCTATGAAATAAAGGTCTGATTTTAAAGACAGGCACTATATTTCAGGGTAACATGAGTGAAATAATCTGTTATTTTGTGAATAACATATTACAGATGCTGAAGATTTTGGTATATTTATTGCAGCACATTGTAATGAAATGTGATCCCCAATATAAAAGCTGGAAGTTGTAAATTAAAGCATTGAGGTACTCTAAGAGGACAGGATGGAAAGAGACAGCGACATCAAAGGATATATACATGCAAAGTTTTGCATGCAGCAGTGAATCATGAGCGTTTATGTCTCAGCCTCAACCTGTTAACTACACTACAGCATTTATATATTTCCTAATAGGTTTTTTGAACCAGGAATATATAAAATCATTTAATTCTCCTCTTTAACCTTTTGTGAATATTTCTGTTAATGCTAAAAACATACTCAGCCCTCTCATATATGACTATATACTGGAATCTCCAAAGTGTTGGTGGAATTCTTCATTTGCCTATATATCAATGATTTTCTTTTTGATTTTTTTCCCTTTTTTCCAGATTCAATCAGAGAATCCTATCATTACTCGCCTCCCTCTGCAGAAATGCTGCTTCCAGTAACCTAGTTCAAGGGCGTGTACAGCGAGCAAACACGCATCTTCACAAGAGGCTTTGACTCATGTGAAGGATGGTATTTGAGGGCTTATGTGGGAGAATAGGTAAATGACACAGTAAGAGCTCGTCATAGAGGTACTGTCACTGTGGTCAGGGAATTTCCTTTGTAATTACCTCGGCAATCTCTCTGCACCTGGAGACGCTGCTTAGCAAATCAACTACCTTGCTGCAACCACTGGAATGTAAACAGGGACCATTGAAAGCTTCCTCTAAAAAAAGAGCCGCACAGTACAAAATGGCTGAATGACTGGCCAAAAATTGTTTAGGATGCAGAATAGATCATCCTGTTCATTCACGGGGTTTGGCTGTCACATCCGAGGGCTATAATATTACATTTTTGGAGTCCATTCTGGCCATTATAATAAGCACTCATAAGATGTTTGCTTTTGTAAGTGCACAACAGGATTAATTATTGAATAGCGTAACGGATCTATAACATTTATATGGCCAATAAAACTGGAATGACTATCTTCCCTACTTAAAGCACAGCTGTGCCTAAATCCATGCTTTGCTTCATGAAGTAAGGCAAAAGGCTATTGCAAGAGCCTGTAATGTAGCATGAGAGAGGAGTTTCCACACTCACTGGCTCATGCACAGTTTATACACTTAAGCAATGAAAACAAACAATTAAACTAGCAAGACCCAAATGCCCTCACAGGCAAGAACACATTTTCTGCTGCTGCTTTTGTGAGCTGTATTCAGAGTTAAACGTTTGCATGCGTATAAATTAACTTGTTGCCTCCTGAAGTAAATAAAAATACCAGTGTTTGGCCACTGACTCTGCAGCGCAGCAATTTTGGGTCTATGATTTCCTTGCGCTGTGGTCAGGCCCCTATAGTGCAAATGCAGTCCAGATGAGATCCTGGTTCATGGTTATGAGCTAAATGAGAGGCTTCAGGACAAATTCCCTCCATCAAACTCCTTCGCCCAAAATCAAGCCCTGCTGGAGCTCAAGCAAAGCCAGTGTTGTGTGCACATGTGCAGTCCTAAATGAGCTCTGAATGAGCATTCCATACTGCGATATATATATATATATAATATATATATATATATATATATATATATATATATATATATATAATGTATGTATATTTTTTTACAGAAACATTCACAAAAGGTTAAAGACACAATGGAGTTTTTAATGAAGACCCAATAGTCTAGTAGACAAGCAGAGAAATGAGCAAGCATTAACAATTTGTGGGTATTTTAGAATTTTTTTTAAGTATTTAGTAGTTAGTCAAGGCAATAACATTGCATGAGAAGCAGACAGTTTTCATTAAACTTTGGCTTGGAGCCAAATAAAAGCCGGTGATTATCTGTTATGCCATCAAGCCAGATGAGTGCTCTTTGGAGCAGTAACTCGGAAGTTCCTGTGCTCTTATCTCAACCATTAACATGGTCTCAACACAAATTATGAACCATAAAGATCTTCCCTTATCACTGGAACGTCACAGGAATTATGGGCATCACAGCAACCACGTAAAGAGAAATAGCAAATTCTTTACAGCACATCTGGATTGATCAGTAAAGTTATCACATCACTCTGATACATTGATACTTTATTGCTGTGCTAGTGAAGATGACCAGATGCACTGTATACACTACAGATTCTTCAGCACGCACCTTGACAGGTAGGGTGTATCGGTTCCTCACATCTGTAAACCACACACTCTTATTTCAAAAGAAAAAGAGTGTCCAAGACGTAGTGTAACTTTCCGAAGCCATACAGTTACTGACCCTCTAATGAACTTTGGACATCTTTTTTTCAAACACTCATATGTCAAGACGTTTTATCAACCAAGCGGAGCATGTTCCATTTTAACAAAAGCCGTAAAAGAGATAAAAAGAGGACTTCCCACAGACCTCGTTTTATGATCCAAGGAGAAGTGGAGCTGTAATCCCTCTGACATTTAACCTAGCTGTAAGCTTATAAAGCTTTTGTTCTGTTACCTTTCACATTGGTTATTTTATTCAGTGTGGAGGGCAAGAGTCATTCCATACCCCAGGTCATCCATTTACATTGCCCAGTTAATGAAAAGTGGATGGAGATCGTAGCTAAATGCAGTCTAAAAATAAGAAAAATGTTCCAGAATAGTTCTATCAACCCTTACTGGTGTTGAACACCAATAAATCCTGTTAAAGACTCCTAGACAAGAGCTGTTTATTTATTATTTTTTTTTATCTTTGACATTTGAGTTCAAGTAAGCGAACACTGGGAGGTTTGGCCAATTTCATTAACATATAAAGCCCCAAATGAGAAAAACAAAACAGAGGGTTAATTGTTGTAGTATAATATTTGTCTAGCAGCATGGGGTTGCATTATGTACTCTTTTTTGGACATGTAAATGACAAAGAAGCTGACTTCTTCAACAGCATCCCCCTTTGTATAACAGAGTTCTTGACAGTGTCGAGGCATTAGAATAATTATTATGCCATCTCGTGAACAGCACATATTCAGTTAAGACTTGAGACTTGACAAGGTATTAGAAGGGTAATGCAGTAACCTTTAAGGAACTAAAGCATCAGGACAAAAAGAACATAGATAGCAATTGTTTTTAAGGTATAATGTGAATCTCACGCATACCAACAAAGTTCCTGAGGATTCAGTGTCAACTACCTGTCACATTGCTTCTAGATAAGTGCATTCACATTCACCACTGCTTATTGCTCAAGAAAGGCCCAATGTTCTATATGGTTTTGTTCTATTGAATATGTTCAGTACTCCATTTGACACTATAGCGTGGATGGAACTGAAATTGCAACACATCTTTAACACTTTAGGGCTTTAGCAGCTCTGCACAGAGTAGCCCAAGTCTTGCTTTTTCAGTCTAGCAATTAAAGGAGACACATAAACCCATCTAAGGTGTTCTATCTATTTTTTTTGTCTTCCTGATTACACATAAATAGATATAACCTATTCACTAAAAGTGGTTACAATAGAAATAAATACAAAATCTGACCAGTATACTTCATGTGTGTAAATTGAACTTAAACTAATTGAAATGTACATCATAAAATACATTAGCTGAACTCCAATTAAAATATTTATTTTCCCATTAGTGGACATAAATATAGATTTATATTTTTTTTTTTCAAAATATGTTTTTGTCCTTATAAAACTTTACTTAGCATAAATAAAGGGTAGTATTGGGAAATAAAGTGTCTTTGCAAAAGTGTGTTGTAGTGTCCGTGTGCTTCAGCGGCACCCACAGCCTTCCACCACCATGTCCTGGTAGTTTTTCAGGATCACTCGCTCATACTCATCTAAATAGAGCAGGGAGATGGGGCTCAGGTCTGTGGGCACACAGCATGCCTTGGGAATGTTACTATTCACTGAGTTGACCAGTGTCTGTACAATGGCGTGGTTAGTGGAGTTTAGGTGGTCTGCCAGAGGGAAAGGACACTCTCCCTGGCAGTAAAAAGCATGGTAGCCTGGTGGTGCCACTATCCAGTCATTCCAGCCCACGTCGCTGAAGTCCACATAGAGCGAGTGCCTCCTGCAGTTGGCTTTGTGTTTCTTCTTTGGCTTGTTGACTCGCACTTGCCGTTTCTCCCGAGAGTGGAGCACGTGTCCTTTGCCATCGTGGCTGAACGTCACCAGCAGCGGCCTCATCTGAGGCCACGAGTCTGTGCTGTCATGCAGCGACCTGCTGACTCTGACATGTCTCTTGTAGTCTCTTTCTGCATCGCCTGGGTGAACCACCTCCACCACAAAGCCATGGTTGGTGTTACCCTCTGTGGTCCACCGCAGGACAGCAGGACTCACATCAAAGCTCTCCCACTTGCTCAGGCTGTGCTGAACCAGTCTGGTATCTAGAAGTCTTGTGATAGGCTCTTTAAAAGGAAGTGCAGGCTTGATGATCTCATGGATGTTAATGCGATGGTACCCTGCACTGCTGTTGCTGCTACTGTTCATCATCACCTGCTCCCTGTAAATCCTCAGCTCTGCTGATGTGACAAACTCCTCTCCTGGGATGGAGCTCAGATTAAAGAGGAACCTTTGAGTCGTCTTTCCACTGTGACTTGACAGCTCCTCTGTAGATTCTGGAAGAGATTAAAATATACTCAGGGTACACTCATGTAATTAAATAAGGTGATACATTCTTAGTCACAAACCTATTTGTAAGTAAACTAAATGATTCAAGGTTGCACAAGTAATGTATTGAATGACATGGTCTATGAATCATTTCTAGTTACTTTCCAGAGGGTATGTTTACACTTACTGACACAGAGTGACCTGTTGCTCATAATACTATGTTTTAAAGCCCAAATTTAGATCTCAAACTTTAGTAAGACTCCTGCAGAAAGTTCAAGGTACTAAATGTCTGTTTTGATTAAAGCTTTTGCTCATATTCAGTGTGTCATATCCACCACAACTCCATAATCTTTTTTTTAAATGAATATTTTTTATTTAGGATGAGTTTAAATGGTAGTTATTGAACAAGCACAGAGATGATGTGACTGTGTTTGATAAATCTTTAGACTTAAGAAGTTCTCATCATAAGACAAGCAGAACACTGATTGTAACCGAATGCTATCCATTTTGATGCTACACCTGATATTATCTCCATGAAGACATTGAGCTTTGCTCACACAACTTTATCAGTGGGCTCAGGTGAGGTGTGATGGCTTACCATCATGATGGAAGCTGCGTACTGTGTTCGCCCGACTAGCGGATCTGTCTGCGCTCCTGCCCACTGTGCTCTTCGCTTTGTGGTGCTTTTGCTCGGCGCTGGTGGCTGAATACGTGGAGAACAGATCCAGCATGTACTGCGGCACCACTGCTGACCTGCTCGGACTCGGCCTTTGCTTCAGCCCGAACATGGTGAGCAGACGCAGCTCGAAAGCGTCCAGCGCGTCCTGGGAGAGGTGAGGGCTGTTCTTTCGGCGCCCGATCTCCGGCAGGAGACCCGTGCAGCCTCCGAACAAGAGCTGCGCGATGAGCAAAGCGAACACCGGCAACATGATCACTACAAGGCGGAGAGACGAGGCGCAGAAGACGGCGCGATCAAACTGCCACTAGCCGGCACGCACTTCCTCGGCTCCGGTTCGAGCTGGCCATTATTATTATGATGATCAATCTTTTGATTTATTTATTTATTTATTCAGCGACCTGGATCCTTCATTAATCACTTAATGTAATTTCATCGGATCTGAGTGATGAGTGACGAAAGGCGCAGCAAGAACGCGCCTCAGACCCAGGAAAACACTCACACAGTATCTGCTCAGCTTCTAAAACTCTCCGCTGGATCCTCAGAAACATCCACAACGAGACAAAGCAGGTATCCGCAACAAAGTGTCTCAAATAAGACATGGAAAAGAAGTCGCGACGCTCTCTGCTAGGTGCTGTGTGTCCAAGTGGGCTCTGAGGATGAAGTCCAGCTGAAGTCAGTGCGCAGCCCACTACTGCGTCCCGATCCTCTCCAACACGCATCTGATGAGCCCTGGAGTCCTGCTCAGAGTCCAAGCGCGCAGCTTTTTCTCTACTTTTTTTCCCCTTTAAAGTCTGTTATTGTCGTTTCACAAAGTGTTTTTCATTTTAGAGCGCGCCACCGCCGCACAGCTGTTGTGCAGAAACCGGAAAGGTCCCAAAGCAAAGCACCGAGCGCCTCTTCGTGCAACATGTTTTCAGCTGTCAGTCATTAAAACCCTGAAAAGCACACTGGGCTTAATCTGGCTCCAAAACATACAAGCGAGTTAGGATTATTCAGACGCCTTAATGGTGTAGCCTATTCGACTCATAGTGAGATGAAGTTAACTTTTTAGGCTGTAAAAAAGGAGAGAGAGAGAGAGAGAGAGAGAGAGAGAGAGAGAGAGAGAACCATGGAGTTTAGTGTGCAACAGCCAAGTTCATTGAAGTCCTGCTCTCTTTCTCTGCTCAAGCGTCTTTTTGTTGCTCAGTGATGTCACGAGTGAACACATAACCGGGCAAAGGAAGAGAAAAAAAAAACTATTCATGCTGTCAAATAGGATTATTAGCTGTCTGGGGCGCGTGTTTCCGGTATATTATAGCCACAGATACTTTTACAAAACAAACTGGCTTTTTCTCCTAGTCATCTTATTTTCATTGACTGAATGAAGGGTACTATTTTGAAGGAGCACATTAAAGATCATATAATTTGCATCAATCTAACATAGCCTGGAATGGTTAGCCTTTTCTCTTTTTTTTTTTAAAGGGAGATTAGTAATGTTCAAGTGCACTGGATAAAGTTTGGAGAGAGCGCGCCAGCCAGTGGCGGTTATCGAGTCTTACACACACAAATAGGTAGCCTAAATGATGTATAGGTGAAAGTTCAATAAAACGTGACACTATTTTTTATTAAAGTTTATTATATGCATGTATAAAAAAAACAAACAAACAAAGAACCACTATTCATCTACAGCCACACTCATCCACCACCATGTCCTCATAATGCCTGAGCACCACGTTGTCGTTATTATCGTAGTAGAGCATGGAGATGGGGGACAGTTTGATGGGAACGCAGCACGGCTGAGGAGTTCCTTTCGGGTCAAATGAGTGCACCAGGGTCTGCAGGATGGCGTGGTTAGTCCCGTTCAAGCTCTCGCTCAGAGGAAAGGGGCACTCTCCGTGGCAGTAATTAGCCACGTATCCTTGGGGCGCGATGATCCAGTCCTGCCAGCCCACGTCCTTAAAGTCGATGTAGAGGCGTCTGGGTTTGCACACGTTGCTGGGAGTGACTGGTAAGTAATACGCGCTGCGCTTCTTCCTCGAGCCGCACTGCTGGGGGTTCAGAGAAACGACCACGAGCGACGCCACCAACTCCGGCATCTGCACGTGACCTTGCTGTGCGATTTCTCCATCGCAGTCGTGGTCCAGCTCGTTGCTCAGACGCGTGGCCTGCAATGCCAACACCATGCCGTAGTTTTTGCCCGGTCTTCTCCACGACTCGGCCAGATCGGTCAGGTTGAAGCGGATGGTGCCGGGGGTGGACTGAACAGACTGCGAGAGCAGCAGCCTGCGGCTGGATTCCTGATCCATGCCCTTTAACGCGCTCCTTAAAACTCTGTAGAGGTGCATGGTGAAGGCGAGGTCTTTCCGTGGCGCGGGAAACGAGTCGTGTTTGAACTTTACTTCCAACTGGGCCAACGAGAGCTGCTCAACATCCTCCACAACAGACAGATTAAAATACAAATGGTGCTCCATGCACGCGGGGCAAAGCCTGCTGGAGCCAGCCATCAGCCTACCTGTTGAGAAACACCAGATTCGGTGGTTTATGAGAAGTAGCTTATAAACTGCTCACATGAGGCCTAGGCTAATAAGTTAATGGCATGAAATCTCACCTTGGTCTAACACATATCTGACAATGTTTCCTCTGACTCCATACTCAGGGACTATGCACGCATCCGACTCGCGCTTTTGCTCAGTCTTCCTGAACATTTTCCACAACAGTGAGGGCACCGGGCCATGAGCTGAAGGCCTCGGGCGACTTAAAAGCCCAAGAGAACTTAAAAACAGTCGTTCTTGAATGTGCGCTTTCTCAGTGCTTACAACCATACAAAACGACAACAGAAATAAAAACTTAAAAACGGCCATATTAACCACAAGCGACGCACCCCACGCTATACAGGCCTTTTCACCATTACACCCGCTCAGTGTGTTGCTAAAAGCGCGAGGAGCGACAGCTGATTGGTGGAGAAGACAAAGGCGCGCTAACAAACCCGGAAGTAATTGAATATGCAAATAAGACGCACAGGAGTAGCTTTGAAGTTAACGCATATGGGCTTCACACATGTAAACAGAGTACCAGATACGAGATAAACACTGAACTCATTTTCAAAATTCAATTATCTAAGGATGTATATTAGGAGGGTGCAATGTTTAGTACAGACATAGGTGTCAGTTAAGTTATGCTACAGCTACTTAATAATAATAATAATAATAATAATAATAATAATAATTTGTCACTGTTTGACAGTACTGCAACTTGTTATAAAAGTAGGGTAGTTGAGGGAAACAAAAAGTCAAAATATGCTCATTTCACACCATACACACTGATTCCGAAGTCTAACAACATGGCTACTATTGTTAAACGTAGGCCTATGCTAATTTCGACGTAACGTCATATGTTAACATCAGCATTTTCGTGTGCCAAACACTTTCCCTAAATAGTTTTTCTGCCTCCACCACAGTTTCTGGCTATCTATGATTTTTGCCATCAGTCCATCTGTATGTCTGTCCGTGCGTCTGTCTGTCCACGTGTCTGTCTGAGATATTTGTTCGCACCATATCTCAAGAACAAATGCTCGAATGTTTGTAGGATTTATATGCAATTATCACTGTATCCAGCAGAAGAACTGATTAGATTTTGGAACTGAGCCAAACATGATCAAGGTCACAGCAAGGTCAAGTGTCTGAGATAGTTTTTCAACAATAGCCTCCTTCACGTTTGAAGTATATTTTAAAGGTATTTCAGGCATACAAATTAGTAACAAGAAGGACTAGACTTGTTTGTGACGGTTCTAAAATGTTCTAAAATGAGCTAGTATTTTATAGTTATAATTGTTAGTATACAATAATTATGAGAATGAGTAAATCAATTCACTGATGCACAACATCATCATACAGTAATGCATGCAAAAGAAGCACGCATAGGACTATGGCATGCTTCCAACTGGCAGGCAGGCAAAACTTTGAACACGCAGAAGACGTTTAAAAATTTTTTGGTTCATTTTAGTTCCATTCAACTGGATTCAGTTCAATTCAATTCAATCCTCTCAAAGCCATTCCGTTCCCCCAGGCACTACAGTGTCCTAGAAATACTTAACACCCATTTCTCTTTGAGTACACCGACAACTGGGTGGTTCTTTTAGTTCTTTCGTCATTTGAAGTATACCGCCAGCTTTAGGCTGTCACAGTTACCACAATGATAGTCTCATTAAGACAAGATTATGAAAACTACCACAGTTCTTGATCCAAAAATTTAAATCTTTAGGCCTGTGATATACTCTGAAGCTTTTATACATGTGTTTCATGGCATTCAGTATAAATCTTCTCTTCAAAACCTACTGTCATCCTTAGGTCTACATGCTGCATCCTACTGGGCCACAGAGAAAAAATGTTTTTCATCAAACATATTCCCAAGAGCAATGCTAGAAAAACACTGACAAGACATAACTGACTGATCCATTAGTGTGTTCCAGATAACAGTTTCTTGGCTGAACTCGCTGCTTACATTCCACTTGTACAGCACTAACTGAAAAATATAGAACAGTGAGCAGTGAACAGGCCTCAAAGGGTGGGTGAAAAATTGGGTTCAGTGACCTGGGTTATCTAGAAATTGTGTAATGCAATTAAATCACTGATTTGTCTGTGTAGAATGGATTCGTGTAATATTTTGCATTAAAAAGCAATTTCCACCACATTTACAGAGAGATTATCATTAATATTTTATCCATGTCTGTTTACAGCGTGCGTAAGATGTGCATGTGTGGTATGGAGCTGCATTGATACGATTTCAACAAGAAACACAATCTCTGACAAGCCAGTGATGAAATAAGGACAATTTTAAACAAGATATTGTACTCTCCTCCACATTTGTCACAATCACACTTTGTGCTCTACGTTTACTCATCGACTCCTATTAGATAGAGTTTCAAACACAGAAGCCACAAAAAAAGTTTTGGTTCACATTCAGGGACACAATGAAAAACACCTGTGAAAAACGAGAAGGTCTTAGTCATGATATTTTGCAAGACTCATTTTTCACTTTCTAGGATAATTTATCTAGTGTTGTGGCAGATTTGACAATGTCGTCCTGCAAAACCTCTCTTTTTATTTTTTATTACCTTAGTCAGAGAGAACACTGTGAAATGATAATTTACGTAGTGGTGCACGTTACACTATTAAATACAATTGAGGAAACAAACGTAATTGTCAGTCACTTTGTATAATATTAATACATCTGATGTTTAATATGCAACATAAAATTTAACTCATCTTCTGTTTTATTTTTAGCAAATATACTTTTACATTTATACCAAATATTTTAGTCAAAATTCTGATTTAGGAGTAATTAGAGAAATCTTGTCATTCAGTAGTGCTGTTCACACTGGATGAATCCTGTAATTATTATAATTATAAAAAACTTACAATTATTATAACATAGAGAAATCTATTATTTATTCTAAGAATTTACAACACATGAACTGAGATTCATGTGCTTTTCATGTGCTCTGCAAAAGACCCATTTTCATTTTCATATTCATTTATTTTTGTATTCTTTTTTAACATCTTCCTTAATTCTATGAATTGAACAGATAATGTGTTCTACACTAACACAAATACCCATACAAAATGGTGACTCACTATTCAGCTATTGTTTTTTTTTTCTTTTTTTTTCACAAGGCTTGCCAAATAGGTTCACAGAACATCTGGTGGAAATCTGAGATGTGCATCAGGGCTGTAACCAGTTGTGCGGTTAGATATGAAGCTCATGTGACAAGGCAAGACCACATTCATTAATGTGAGCATCAACACTGATTTACAGCATTCATCATTCATCCTTAGTAACGGCCTGGTCAGGGTTGCACTGGTTACTAGGCTACTACTTTGTTATGGCCTATATTTTGGGAAATAGAACCAGATGTTATATGTGACTGTGTGAGTGGGATTTTAAAATATATTTGAAAAAAGGAAAAAAAAAAAAAAAAAAACTTCTGGCTTAGGCCATGCCCAACTCGGCTTTAAATCCTAATACAAATGTGGATGTTTGTATAGTTACAGATACATATATTGGCATTGCATACCCCTGTAATGCATACATATATACATTTGAGCATGTGATATTACATGATACTACATTGTGTTCAACTGCAAAAGACTTAGCAGGCAAAAAAAAAAGTAATGTCTAAATGAAGCTTAGTGTCATATGATAATGGAATACGCATGCTGTCCTCTCAACGTCTGTCACCCTCACGTAGTACTTCACTCAATTACAGAGTGGAGGCACTCCAGACATTACATCAATGACACAAACAATCATCTAGTGTCTGCTCCCTTAAAGCAGGGTCAGCCATGGAGGTGGATTAGGAAGATAGCACTCGGGATCACAACTGAGACACACCAGGAGAACAGCATTGTGTGGAATTCGGCTTAACTGAATTCGGTTTAGTGTCCCAGAGGAACACAGTGACATGAGTGTGGCAGTGTTGTTACATGCCATTCTTTATAGAATACCAAATGAATACCTATGCATACCAAAGTTTTCTAGATTCTCAACATAACATCAGTACAGTGCACTAGCACCTGGTCAATGCTGGATAAAAAAAAAGCATTTTTTTTTTTTTATACTTGTGGGTCAGGTAATGAAAGAGTTGCTGTGTTACTCATTTGGAGAGTCCCTGCGATACCTCACATCCGCAGATCTTCACCATTTATCACTCCATCTTCCTGCTAGTAGTTTTTTTGTCAACAATAACATGGTTATACATTTATAGGGGGATTTCTGAATGGGTTACATGAATACAATAATTTATATGTTAATCCTGTAACATTACACACACATTTTTGTCACCTGATAGTCTCAGTGAATACATCACCTGGATAGATAGTGACCTTACAACGGAATTAGGGGAAGGAAGGATGTGTTCTCAGGATAAAACAGTCCTTTAGAAAATCAATTATTCCAGAGACATGAAAAAAGTTGAATATATTACCTTATTCCTTTATACTTTGTACTGGCCAGTTATACATAAGTATATATTCACTTCTGCAGTGAAAATGTATCAAATCCAATTCAAACCACAGTTACCAAAGAACTGACTGCAATCATCAGGATTTCATAACTGTCTTTTTCAATTCAGTTCATAGAAAGTGCTTTATATGTGTCTTTTTAAATGTACAGCTGTTTAATGGGTTTTCTGAGAGCCATGCAGCAATGTTTTTCCTTATACGGCTACAGTGGAGGTAAAAAAAAAAAAGTTTCAAAATTTTGAGATTTTTAAATAATTGTTTCCTGATACGGTCTTGAATCCATGTAGTTTATGAAAGGAAACAATTATCACTTCAATCTACAAGCTGTCTAACGATCTATTGACCTTCAGCAGTATCTGCTGCCAAGAGACTGTTAATGAAGCATGTCTCTGGGCTTTTTGTTCTCCTGGCAGAGTTCTGATTTTTAAAAAATATTACTGCTGAACCGCATAAATTATGCTTTACAGCTGCAATGTGACATTTCTTTTTTAAATTTAATATTTAGAATTCAGCTGTCAGCAAACAAGTAAAGCCTGAGAACACAGGGACTTGTAGAACTCTTACATTTCACACAAGTGTAATACCAACATTCAACATGTACAGTAATCATATAATTAAACCTAAATATAATGAAGTTAATATAATTAAGCATAAATAGAGTGGCACAGTTGTACCCCAAGAAGCATTGCCACCTCACAGCTCCAGGGTCCCTGAATCAGTCATGAATTCTAGTTACTGTCTGTGAGTTTTACATTACCTTCTCCCTGTGTGTGTGTGTGTGTGTGTGTAGGTTTCTGGGTTCTTCAGTTTCCTTCCACCCCCCCTAAAACATTAGTAAGTGGATTGGTGATTAATTTTCCCTAGATGTGAAGGAGTGTATGAAAGTGTAAGTGCAAGGACTGGCATTCCATACAGGGTGTATTCCCACCTCATGCCCAGTGTTCCCAGCAAAATATGTTATGGTCTGATGAGGCCAGTTCCAAAAGGTATAATAATTCCATAAATCCAAAATGTATGTTTGGTGCAAAAAAGTACATCACCAAAAGAACACCACATCCACGGTGCAGCATGGTGGTGGCAGCATCATGCTTTATGGCTGCTTTTCTTAAACCAGAACTGGGGCTTTTATCAAGATGGAGGGAATCATTAATAGCTACAAATACCAGTCAATTTTAGTGCAGACCCTTCAGGTGTCTGCTAGTAAGCTGAAAATGAAAAGGCATGACAGTGACCCAAAGCATACATCCAAATCAACAAATGAATGGCTTAACCAAAAGAAGATCTATGTTTTTGAATGGCCTAGCCAGAGCCCAGACCTGAATCCAACTGAAAGTCTGTTTGGTGACCTGAAGCCAGCTGTGCTCAGGAGATGCCCTCATAATTTGATGGATCTAGAATGTTTCTGTAAGAAAGAGTGGGAAAATATTGCCAAGTCAAGATGTGCCAATGCTGATAGACTCTTAGCCAAAAAAGACTGATTGGTGTAATAAAATCAAAAGGTGCTTCAACAAAGTATTAGTTTAGGGGTGTGCATACTTCTACAATAACCTAGTTGTATGTTTTTTTTATTTTTATTTTTTTCCCCTAAAAATGTTTCTGATTGTTTTTCACTTAATTTTTATACGTTGTAATTTCATATTGAGGGTGGAAAAAGTTCTGACATGGTTTATCTTGGTTTCATTTTTTTTTACATCACAAAAACCTGCCTTTTTAACAGGGGTGTGTAGACTTTTTATATTCATTGTAATTATTTATAATTAAATCTAAATATAACTAAAATGTAATGAAGTTAATATAATTAAGCATAAATAGGGTGGCACAGTCGTACACCAAGAAGCATTGCCACCTCACAGCTCCAGGGTCCCTGAATCAGTCATGAATTCTGGTTACTGTGTGTGAGTTTAACTTTACTGAGATTTCTCCCCATGTGTGTGTAGGTTTCAGGGTTCTTCAGTTTCCTTCCAACCCCCTAAAACATTAGTAAGTGGACTGGTGATTAATTTTCCCTAGATGTGAAGGAGTGTGTGAAAGTGTAAGTGCAAGGACTGGCATTTCATACAGGGTGTATTCCCACCTCACGCCCAGTGTTCCCAGGATGTTCTTAATGTGCTTACATTTTCACTGTTTTGTACAGTCAGGATTTTAAAGTAAAGTAAAGCAAGAGTGGCATAATTATTTTGATATGTGCCACTTTTAATTGAGTTGCATCAGTTCTGCTCATATGGATTAAAAACTGTAGCTATTGTGAAGATGGAATGCATAGCTCAAGCTGGAAGGGAAGTCTGGACAAGCAAGCTACTTTTCACCACATTGGCTTAGCCAGTGGACATAAGCCGCGACTGTCAGTGCATGTGTCATCGATCTCTGTGGCTTAGGCTTGAACTTCCCAGTGGAATGCTGTGGATGTCAGCTATCTTTCCCACTCACCATGAGTTCAACAAGTGCAAGAGTTATGTTGTGTATTACGAGCAGGGGTGGACAAAGTACTGAGAAATTATCCTTAAGTGAAAGTATAGATAATGTGTCGAAATCTTAATTAAAGGTGGAAGCATCCAGCCAAAAAATGTATTCAAGTGAAAGTCAAATGTTTAAAATGTATTACAAAGTTAAAAAAAATGTTAACTGATGAAATTAAGTTAATGTCATCATTCGATCTCTGTAAGTTCAATCTCTGCAATACCATTAGCTAGCTTTTGACAAGCTGCCTAGCGAGTTATGTTAGCTGATGGAGTTGATGCTAGTGTAATGTGTCATTAGAAAAGAAAACAAGCCAACTGAATAAAATATACTCAGTTAATGTTTTGCAGATTAGCCAAATTTACTTCAACATGCCTTTTCAAATTAGATGGAGTTCATGCCTTCTAGAGAGGCAAAAAGCAACACCTCATTGTATATGAGTCTTTGTTTACTCCAGCATATTGAAATATTTTACTAAGGTACACTGCATTCCAGTGGCTTATCCATCTTCAGATGAACACGAATAGCTACGGCATTAATTACATCATGTAGCATGAGAAGGTCATGGTCAATGACAGACTGTCCAGATTCTACATTGATCAATCTGATTGAATGCTAAACTGACCCCATTCAATTGATATATGAGTAGTGAGTAAAAAGTATTCCATTTCAATAATACTCAAAGTATAAAATCTAGAATATAAAGTATGTATAATATAGAGTATATATAAAATATACTGTAAATACACCAGATTAATACTTAGGTATAGCATTTAAGTACAATTATTAATTTTTTTTCCTGAATTAAGAAACTGAAAAAGCTGAATTAAAATGAATCACATGTGCCATTAGTGATAGTTTCATTTATATAGAATGTTTTTTTTTTTAAATAAAACATTCTCTGCTGATTGCAAAATTATTGACACTCCTCACTTAATATTTAATGAAGCCTCCCTTGGAGAGAATAACAGCACCAAGCCTTTTTCTGTAATGACTAATAAGCTTGGCAGCATTTGTAAAGGGATCTTGGTCCATGTCTCTGTGCTAACATTTCAAGCTCCTTTATCCTTTATACTGGTTTGAGCATGTGGATTTCCCTCTTCAATTCAGATCAAAGGTTTTCACCACGGTTCAAATCCAGTAACTGAAATGGCCACTGAGAAACACTGATTTTTCTTTTCTTTCCTTAAATATTTCTGTGTTGATTAGGATGTATATTTGGAGTCATCTAGTTGAAAGATGGATCTATGGCCGTGTCCTAACCTTCTGACAGAGGCAACCAAGGTTAAATGTCCTGGGACTTTATGATGCCAACAACCTTCACAACAGCCCCAAAAGTAAATTTTATTCAATAATTTTTGTGTATTCTCTTGAAACATTCTGGTGTTCACTGCATATAAAAATGTCCTACTCAATGTAAATTCTAATCTATATTCAGAATAAGCTAGAAATGTAGGTCTTGTTTAAACTAGTTAAAAAAATTGGCATTTGAGATGCCATATGTTGATCAACGCATTATGGTAAATAAGTAAGAAATTACCCATACATCATAGCACTGCACAGTTCATAGATTAAGCCGACTGCTGAGATTTATTTTTATTTTAGTTTGCCATGTGCATAAGTCAGTGTGTTTGTCAGTCTTTTGACTAGAAATCTTTAGAAATGTACCATCGGTCTCCTGACATCTGCTCAGTCACATGTTCCGCCACTTTGTAGCATATGCTGCTCAAGAATGGCGAAGGGTTATTGGTTCAAAAGGATGTGGTGGCAGCATGTGTGTGCATTACAAGGGCCATTTCCTTGCCTTGATCTTCTCCATGTTTTATGATGGAAAGACGGAAGGAAATAAATACATAATCATTCAACCATTATATAAAATTACTTTCAACACGTGGGCTTTTTCACCAACATGTTTGTGTCTACACAGGAGCTTGATTTAATCATCCCATTAAATTGTGGACAGAAGTTATTCTGTGGTCAACCTTGGAAAGGATGTGCTCACACTCCATTATGGCTAGAGCAAAGCACAGTACAGCATGTTTATTTGTCTTATATTTGTATCTGCTGCTACATATTTCAGGATGAATTTCTTCCTTTAAAAACCTCAAAGACCACGTTTATATTGAAGCAAATTATGTGAATATCCCAGCTAAAAGTTTTAGGGTAGAGGAACGCTTTCTGGATGTTGCAGTTCTAGGAACTTTTGGTGAAAGTCCCTTCAACACGGATGAAACAGCTTGTAGTTATAGGAACACAAAAACTCACTCAAACATTTCTGTTAACTGTGTGAGTAATGGTTGATCCCTTACAGAAAAGTCACATGAAATTCATGGGTACTGCATGCATTTTAATTGTCTTTTTTTTGCACAATTCAATTATTTCCACATGTGAATTTTACACATGATTCATTCATTTTCACGTGTCAATTTTTTGTTTCATTTATTTCCACATGTGATTTTTTTTGTACACAGAATTAGTTTGTCACATTAGTTTTTCTTATACATGATTCATTTATTTTTATATGGGGTTTTATTTAGCACATACTATTCAAATTATCTCACATACATTTTTCAGCTAACATGCAATTTCAGGCCAAAACATGCGGAAATGCACTTACACCTTGTTTTCACATATCTCTCACATAATCATGTAAAAAACATATGATAACGTGAAATGTGATATTTTTCCACAAGGAATATTTCAGGAACAGTATTTGTTGTGCATGGGAATCATCTTAAAACCCGTCAGATACATCACTGGTAATGACAACACTCTCTGGAAGCTGGATGTGACTGAAATGTGATTTGTAAGGTGCTGTAATGTTCTATAGGCTGTTTCCCCCTTGATCTCTTTCAGTAAGTCTAGTACATCGTTCCTGCTAATGAGATGCTCACTGAGATGCTCACAACAAACATACTGTATATACTGTTCTCACTGCTTTCTTATAATTTTCATCACAGCAGGCCTTTCAAAGCTTGTGGAATGAACAAGTGTGATGTGGTTGACCAGGACCGTCCTGAGATGTCCTGAGGCTAAACACTTAGCAATATAAGGCCAATCTTTGCTTCAGCTGCTTTCGCCACAATGCGCAGAAGTCGCAGAGAGCATTGCACACATTCCACTTTAATTGTACACTTGTTGCCTTCAAAGGAAAAAAGCTGTAGTTTAGATTCAAGGAATCTGGGATACAACAATAAGCCACACATCCGTCCAGCCCAAAGCCGCAGGCTATTTAAAGGTACAGTAGGCTGTACTTTTTTGCCACTAAATGAAGCACCCACCCTTCCGCTACGCTACATATTGGAAACAGATGCTGCTGGTTGTGATGCTCAGCTAAGTTCTATGCATTGTGTCTTTCTGTTCCTTTCTTTGAGAACCAAGGACCTGATGTACAAATGCAGGCAAAAAAGGCAAAAACACACTCGAGAGTCAGTGATTGGTTGAGGCAGTAAGCAGACACCAATTGGTATATGTGATACTGTCTGTATATTAGAACCATGTTCATTGAAGGAAGGCTTTTAATTTGTCTTAATTCATTCGCTCATCTTCAGTGACTGCTTTATCCTGGTCAGGGTTACGGTGGATCTGGAGCCTACCCCAGGAACACCGGGTGTGAGGGCACCATGTCCACACATTCACACACTCATTCACACCTAGAGCTAATTTAGAGTAGCCAATCCACCGACGGGCATGTTTTTGGGAGGTAGGAGGAAACCAGAGGACCCAGACAGACACACACAAATCCACACAGACACAAGGTGAACATGTGAATTTCCACAGAGACAGTAACCCAAGCTCAGGATTGAACCAGGGACCCTGGAGGTGTGAGGCAGTAATGCTACCCATTGCACCCATTGGCATGTTACTTAAGTGGTTAATTTAACCATATTCACATGTAAGTGTAAATGAGAAAAGTTTATTATTTTTCTCAACACCCACACTGTATATGTAGATTCTCAAGAACAGGGAATATATTAATGATAAAATTCCTTTACATCAGTGCTCCTTATTTCAGATATATGATAACCAGTAATGACATGACAACTGAGTTACTCCTTGTTTGGCTTTAATTGAAACTGCAGTCCAAGCATTTGTTAGCTCAGTCTTTTTTTTTAAGCTCCCATTTAATATGACAGTCTAGGATTAATTATTTCCCTTTCTGTGGCCCCCCTGTTTGGGTGTTTGATCTGCTCAGCTGTGTTGTGGGACTACTGTTCAGCCCACCTTTGTAACTTGAATAATTGCGGCATCTGCTTCTCATTAAAAGACCTTTAGCTTGATGACTTGACAGCTCTATAGCCACTGAACGACAAGGATCTAAAAGCTTTATGGCAACATGCTTTGGCCTACGTACAGCAGTCAAAAATTAGGAGCCAAGAATTAGCATTCAAGTATTTGTCAGTAAACTCAAAAGTAATTTGAAGTTTTAAAGAAACAAATGGGGCTTTTTCCATTTTTGTGGTTCTTGTAAACTTCTGACTGCAGAGCATCCACTGAAATACATAAACCTATTCATTCTGAAGAAACAATATTCAAAGGCCTGGAGTTTGTAACAGGTAACAGACCTACAGGCTACAGAGCTGCACATTCCACAGTGCAGTTTTCACATTTAGGCCAGTATGTTCCCGCTGCAAAAGGATGAAAGGAAAGAATTGAATGGAAGGCAGGTATATAATCATTGCTGGCAGAACAGCAGGTGATGCAACCCATTTTGAGGATTTATAGGCTGACATGTTGAGGCATGTTCAATGCTAAAGTCTAGAAATAAGCCCAGGAGAGGCAGAATGTATATTGTACTACCTCTGAGGAACATAAGTGTAATGGAGATACAGACCTATTACTAGAATCACCACATACCATTAATTTATTCACTGTGCAGTACAGGTGTATGGGCATGGTCTAACTTTGCAATGTGCTATAGAAAAAGAGAAAGAAGCTCACGACTTCTTAAGCAGTTTTACACTTTTCATTTGAAGATATTCCCACCCTCCCTTTTTTATTATTAAGAACAAGAAAAGGACAAAGGTCAAAAATGCACTTTGTTGGCACGTGAAGGAATCCAACATCCAAAAAAAGAGAGAGATCTTTTTGTTGACACAAAGGCCTGTGCTGATGTGGATCAGTGAATGAACAACATAATTACACTGTCCATTCATCAGTCTGCCCTGTTACTGAACACTCCAAAAGAATACAGCATTAAAATGGAAAAGGGGAAAGTACGGCTTCTTCAATGGGCTCTGAACATGCAGCGGCTTGATCCGTGCAAAACCACTGTGCACCGGTGTGACAGTCCATCTGCAGCATCCCTCCTCTATTTTCCACCCCAATCCCTACTTCTTTTCTCTCTAGTTTCTACTGTATAAGAGGCAGGTGCCTGTGCCCCAGGGGCTTGGGACAGCTGCCATATTATTTTGTTTAGAAAGACAATAGGATCAGTGAGGTTTCAGATTACTGAGGATGCAAAATAAGACACCAAGACGTGTTCGCTGTGCAGTTGGGGACTTCTTCCCACCACGTCCATGAAGAAAAAACTGTTAGCCAAACAATACTGCCATTATGGAGGGCATGCTTGTTCCTCGCACAATTGTCACAGGTGGTTAGGTGAATAAAACACGTCTAAAACACATTTATCTGTTGATGCAAGTCTCACTCCTCCCCAGTGTTCGGGTTTTTACCCCCCTATCTCTTTTCTTAATTCTCTCACAAATTTGTACAAGACTGCTTTGGCAAGGTTTGGAGAATGTCAAATAAGGACTGAGATTGTGAGAATTCAGAAATGAATCAAGGAATTGTTGGACCTGTGATCAGAATTAAAGGGGTTAGAGGATTGGCCCTGTTTACTAAAATTGAGCTTGGTTGTTTAATTATGGCATTTTGGCATGTATTTGATCTTCTAAATGCCAAATGTGTTGTTGCTTGGTGGTGAAACAGGAGTCTAATACATATTATTGCAAGTTATAACTAACCATCAGCAAGGTCATAGAGGCGCTATGTAGGCGTACTTTAAACCTTTTGAAATATGTTGTGCAATACTCAATTAAAAAAATGGTTTGGCTTGAAAAAGCATGTCATAAGTAGAAATCATGAATAAGCATGTCCAATGGCTGTTAATGATAAAGCCTGGAAGCCATTCTCCTTTTCTGAGGTGTGAAACTTACAGCATAGAAATCACTGTCAGTATCACCAGTTAAAATATATATCCTAAAAAAATATTTTAAGCCAGATGTGTTTCAAGTAAAATTAGCAAAAGAGTCATCAGGAAGTGGAACAGGAATTACTAAAATAGTATTGCAAATCATATAGCATTGCTAATCTATTCTAGACTCAACTCTAGTCACAGCAGCTCTTTGGATGCTTCATAAAGCCTTTCTAATGATGAGATCATGTTAAGCATGTTCAGTAAAAATAACAACAACAACAACAACAACAATAATAATAATAATAACAATAATAATAATAATAATAATAATAATAATAATAATAATAATAATAATAATAGATTATTATTATTATTATTAGAGTTTGGTATCTATTTCCCTTTTTCAGTACAGACATCACCGTGCTTGTCAAAGAAGATTCATAGTTAAGATTCATCAGTTTAATCAGTTATCTTGATTTGAGCAGTAACATTACAAAAACACTTAATGATATGTTCAAGATATGTGCAAGAAAACATTAAAAATAAATCATATTAAGAGGCGCGTCATGTTTTTGTACTTAGAGACTCTAACATGAGTGCCTGGTTTTATGCTGAAACATTGGACAATGCTGCCCTCTGCTGAGAAGAGACCCAGCATAGGTTTAGCTAAAAATATATATTGCATGTTCATAACTGCATTTCCTATATTATTGGCATAAATTAGATTAAACTGCATCTTAAATACATATTTAAATAAATAATTCCTCTTCAGAGTGGTGGTTCTGTGTTCCACTGTGTGTGAGGTGGGAATTCACCCTGGATGGGATGCCAAGTCTATCGCTGAGCACCATGCATACACACACACCTAGTGGCAGTTTAGGTTAACCAGCCTACCTTCTGGCATATTTTTTGGAAGCAGGAGGAAATCAGAGGACCCAGAGGAAATCCATATGTGGAGAATATGTGAACCTCAACTCAGACAATAACCTGAGCTTAGGATCGAGCCAGGGACCTTGTAGCTGTGAGATAGCAGCACTACCCACTGCACCATCATGCTGCCCCTGCAGCTTAAATTACATTTGTAATATAATTTTTAAAAAATTTAAGCCATCTTTCCATTTGTCAGTTGACCTCACAGAAAAGAAATGGATGAACTTTGCTCTTAAGTCACTGCATATTGATAGAGCAATACTTTATACTTTTAAAACATACATAATAAATGACAAAAGAATTTTGAAACAACTAGACAGACTGTGAGGACCATTTGTGTAGAAGACCATTATATATAAATTATTATTATTATTATTATTATTATTATTATTATTATTTCTCAATTGCAGATCCAGGAAGAGTACTTACACATCAGTCAGCCTATCCTGCTGATCTTTCTGAAGTTACATGTTTCACCCCTGTGTATGTGTGATGACGGTGCTAGTCGTCTGTGTCGTGCCATGTGCTCATACAGAGATCAGAGAAACTGGGTGCCTTTAGTGAGTCACACATGAATTCTGCCTTTGCATTTATTAAATACTCTGTCATTAGATTACTCAGGTAGCAAGGAGATCACGCATTACTAATGACACAGAGAAGACAACACAAAACACAAGTAACATGACTAACCTTTATAAAAAAAAAAAGGCATGCAAACAAACCCCTTTCAGTAGCAAATAATGTGTATGAAACTTAGTATAAATGTAGTTTAAATACAATGCTAAATTACATGGCAAACACGACTGATATAGTGGTTAAAGACAAAAAATCAGGAACTGCTTTGTCACAAGCTGCTGTTTCACACTGAAACACTAGAGGCTCAGTCACTTTGTGCTGTTAGTTTCCAGTGGAACTGGAGCCTTTCCCAGGAACACTGGACATGAGGCAGGAATACACTCTGGGCACCATGCACACACATTTAGACTCTCATTCACACACTCATTCACACCTAGGGACAATTTATCTTAGTCAGTCCACCTACTGCCATTTTTTCGGGAGGTGGAGGAAACCAGAGAACCCAGAGGAATCCTATGCGGACACAGAGAGAACATGCATAGACAGTAACCTGAGCTCAGGATGGAGCTAGGGGCCCTGGAGCTGCAGGGTGCACTGTGTGGACGTGATGACGTGATGCCTTCTCATTGGGGATCTTTTGTTCAAATAAATCGAAAACAACGATGGCCCATAGGACTGCTGTTTGACCATAATAGTTAATATAATTATCATTTTTGCATGTATGCCTTATGTACATCCACTGGATGTACCTTTTCTTGTCCATCTGCAAGTGTATAGAATACATTCGTAGTTAAAGCATCATAAATTGTTTATTGATTATTTCTTTTATTTTTCAAGGTACAATTTCTCAAGGTAGGAGGAAGATATGCATGAAGCCTCTTCTTTGTCCTAGCACCCAGGTGGTGGAATGAACGTCCCCTGGCTGCCTGAACAGCTGAGTTAATGGCTGTCATCAAACAAAGACGTAAAACACACCTCTTCACCAAGCACTTGAATTAGCACTTTGTTCATCCTTTTTTTACATTCCTTGTCTTGTATCTTCTTTCTTTTCATGCTGTACTAACCTTCCCGTGTTGTATGCTGTAATAAACTGGTGTGTCCTTTTCCTGAGATGCTTGAGAAGCCGTGGGTCTGTAGTGTTATAGAAAGGTCTTATTGCAGTGGGCTGTTTGTTGGAAATGCAGCCATAGGCCATGAGAGGACCGTGAGCTGAGTGAGCATGGTACAGTTTTCCTTCCTGCACAGCTGAGAACACTTAGAGCGTGACTCATGCTCTCATCCAGCCTAATGAACACTTATGCCATGAACACGCCCCATCGTGCGCTCATTGTGTGCTTCCAGATCATGACACACATAAATGACACGTTGTAAATTTTTTAAAGTACACATGGTAGCAGAATGTCACAGCCCATCAGGGTATTAGTGCAATGCAAAAATGCACTTGATGAGTGTAGAATTATACTTGTATGCTTTTTTATATTGAAACATGACACAAATTACTATTGCTAATATGAACTAGGATCATTTAAGTTCAGAACTCAGGTGTTGCTATAGCAGAAGTTGAAATCCAAATGCTTTTTTCATCTCATGCAAAGCTGACAATTTGAAACAGGAAAATTGTTTTTATGGCATCAGCGATATCAAGAGTAGCATTACCAAATCTTTCACTGAGTTCCTTCTCCTTGGCAGATTCCTGAAGCCTTTTCCTGTTTCATTGCACATGTCTCTGACACCTTTACATCTTTGTATAAACTTCAGCCAATCTGCAGCATATGTGGTGATGGTCACTGAAAATAGCTCTTGAGCTGCAGTAACCCTGCCTGTGGTGGAGCAAATTTCTAAACTTGGAGGTGTAGGTCTGCCCCAACACCCTCCCCGCCACCACGTTAAAGTGTCATGTGATCTCCATATAAATACACCCGTTCCTCAAGGCCCAGAGATTGTTAGAGAACACACCTAAACAAACAGCATTATGATGACCAAGGAGCTCTCAAAACAAGTCTAGGACAAAGTTCTGGGATCAGTCATGCTTTGGTATTTGTAAATAAAATTTTGCAAACTATATAGATTTTTATACAAAAATCTATATTCCAGTCTCTGATATAGGTTGATAAGTCCAGAAATGTTTGATGTGATGTGGTAGTTAATAAATCTTATAAATCTCATAAAAATTGTCCATAGGAAAAATGTGTTTATGGACAAAAACTGGTAGCTCTCAAGTGTGCTTTCAGATGTTCAGTATCAGTAAAAGGCTGTGACACAAATGTAGAAAACCAACTCTTTATTTACTTTATTATTGTATAGATTGTATACTATAAATTATTGTTCTGGGACTCAACAAAACAAAACAAAACCAAACAAAAAAAGCCAAATTATTCCCTGAATGAATACTGCCCCCTCCTGGACACAAACACACAGCACATCCTGCTAGGATAAGTTCTTCACATGAGACTGTATAGTATGATGTTATGGTTTAAACTGTATTTTTGAAAAATGAGTAGGCTATTCAAGTAATATTTAAATCCTGTAAAATGTGGTGTAGGATCTCAACAGTTTTCTAGAAAAACTGTACCACAGCCTTACTGTCCTGTAAAAACTCTGCTGCTGTACATTAACTCCAATAACAGCAAAACAACATATACAACCATCTGTCACTTTATTAAGAACACCTGCTCATTCATGCAAGTATCCAATCAATCATGTGGCAGAAGTGCAATGAATACAGGTCAAACGCTTTAGTTAACATCAAATACCAGTCCTCGAATAATCACTCCTTCAAGGTGATGAGCAGAAAAGCATCTCAGAATACACAACACATCAAACCTTGAGGCAGATGGGGAAAAACAGCAGAAGAACAGGGCTCTGAGGCTACAGTGGGCACTGACTCACCAAAACTGAACAGTTAAAGATTGAAAAAGTCCAGGCGACATTTACCAGTACATTTTTGGTGAGTCTGTGCCCAATCCCGGAAGATCAAGGTCACCATGATCATATTTCCCCCCATTCTGATGTTTGATCTGAACATTAATGGAAGTTCTTGCATAATTGCATGAACAGGCAGTGGTGGCTCAGTGGTTAAAGCTCTGGGTTACTGATCAGAAGGTTGGGGGTTCAGCACTGTCAAACTGCCACCGTTGGGCCCTTGAGCAAGGCTCTTAACCCTCTCTGCTCCAGGGGTGCTGGCTCATGGCTGACCCTTGTTAGGGGGCTCTAACTCCAGCCCCCTAACAAGCTGGGATATGCGAAGAAAAGAATTTCACTGTGCTGTAATGTATATGTGACAAATAAAGGCTGCTTCTGAATGAACAGGTGTATAGATGTTCCTATTAAAGTGGCCAGGGAGTGTGCGTGTGTGTGTGTATATATATATATATATATATATATATATATACATATATATATATATATATATAAACCGCACATATTTGAAACCTATAAATAATATTAGTAATCAATTCTAATCATTAAAATGCTACTCTAAATTGCTTGACAGTGTCTTTGTGTTCATCTGTTCAGCATACAAAACTTTCAAACAAGAATGTTCCAAACCGTTTGGTTTTGAAGTCAGTTTTTAATCAGAAAATTGTGGTGGTGATTCAAAAAGGTAAAAAATAACCTTCCACAGAAGTATAGACTGTGTACTCACTGGATATATTAGACAGTTGTGGTGCAATGAGATATCAAAATAATTTGATTCAACAGGTCGCTGTACAGTACTAAACTTAGCTCCAAAGAAAATTGGACCTCAGCATCAATTTGAAGCATATCCACACACAGTCAGTAAAATGATTCCCAGCCTTATTAACCTCAAAGCATCATCAAGTTACAGTAGTCACACAAGAGAACTACTTTCTGTTGTTCAATACTTCAACGGTTTTTCTTCCATAATGGTAGTAGCTGTATCCAGATGCTGCAGTCGTCAGGGCAGTGACATACCTGTAAATAAAAGATATAGTGCAAATTATAAGCTCGAATATGTTCAGGCCTTGTGTGAGATTGAGTCATATACTGAGAAATCTAACACTTTTGAAACGGGATGAGGAAATACTTACCACAATGACTGCAAGAAAACACTGTCAGTGTAGTGAAAGATGGGAGAAGCAAGAGAAACTGCCACCAGAAACAGCTGGATTGCAGTGTTGAACTGTAACACAAAAAAGTGCTAGAATTCATTTTGATAATATTAGAGTGACCATCGCTTCAGTTCTCAAATACTACTGGGGAGAAACAAAAGAAAGATGAGGCAAACAAAGGAACAGTGTAAAATGTCAGAGGTGAACAAATCAGTAGATTTCATGTCGCCAGAAAAGGAAAAAAACTACTCCTTATTGACTTTATAGCAAAAACGCAATGTTTTTAATTGGTATGTGCGTTTAAACTTAATGCACTTCAGGGTATTCAGCACACATGATGCTATAACTATAGTACATACGACTCAATCCAAATCCTGCCGCCTGATACACAAACATCAGCCAAGGAGAATTCTTGTTGATATTGGAGCAGTTTTCAGTAAGCAGATGAATTAGTGTACACCGATTACAGATGATCTTTTCAGAATCAGCAATTGCAGGTATACGGAAACATAGCCAACCCGAGCAAAATAATCTCAAGCGCAAACCTGTAATATAACTCTCCTGTTATAAGAAAGTTACTTAATGGTTAAACATGTTGAGAGCAAATAAGCTAGCCAGACTCAAATAATATATCTTTACATGTGATGCTAGAACAGGCAACCAAAACATGGAACTGGGTAACACACTGTAGCTTTTATTTGCATGGTGAGGTAGCTAATGAATTTACCTTTTGTTCACCCCTGAACCTATCAGAATTGCTGAACCTGTTTCATGTTTGTGCATCGAATTTTCAGTGACGAAACAGAAGTAGAAAGTTAAACACCATACCTTGCTTATAAGAGTTGGTTTAAGTTGGGCAGTAGTGTAGCATGGGTTGAAAAACTTGCTGAGAGTTACCTGTTAAGAGGAAAAACCTGTTACATAATTGTAATGCTTAAATTACTCATTATTATGATAAAATTATGATAATTATGACAAGAAGTCCATTATATATTCTGATTCATACTTACTGGAGGAGGGACAGTTTTGTAACGAACGTAGAAAACTGCAGCAATTAAAGCAATATCCCTGGAGATCACCAGTGCTGTGAGTGGAACTGCAGAAAAGCAAAATGCAAGTTTATGATCAAATATAGAGCAGGAATTCACTGCATTACTGTGCAGGTTAGTGTTACTCAAAGCTTGTTGTGCCATATATTAAACGATGGCTATACGTTCTCTCTGTGAATTAACTGAACAGCCAATTAATGTTGAGTGTGACATTCGCTTATAACAATATCTGGTAATAAAGGTAGCATTATGGTTGCCAACCTGGGATGAGCTGTGCATAGGTCAAACTGATGTACAGCACACTAACAAGGATCTTATCAGCGAGCGGATCCAGAGCGCTACCCAGAGCCGACTTCTGGTTCGGCCAGTTTCGTGCAATGTAGCCGTCCAGCTGTGTAGTGAGAAGCACTACAGAAGTGAGTCTGAATTTTGCAATATAAAAGTGCTGTGTTCATATATGCAACATGAACTCATTATATCAGGACACTTGATCTTACCAAGTCAGTCGCTCCTGCCAAAGCGAACAGTCCAAGAGACACTTGGAAATACTGTTCCATGATTAAGTAACCCAGGACAGGAGACAGGACAATCCTGGCCATGCAAAGGACGTTGGGGATCGTCCATGGGTTTTCATACTGCAAAGATACATGATGAGAACTAGTATGAATGTATTATAATATTAAAAATAATGCAAATGAATGGTAAGTGGAGGTAATGGGGAATTATGTCAAAAATAAACAACATACTAAGGAGTATAAGGGTGGTGTTCTAGCATGGTTTTGAACATGGCATGAATCAGGGCAAATACAGGAGGTGGAATAATATGTACTGGAGTGCAGCACAGTTTGTTGATGTTTCTGATCAGAGGCAAATCATTCAGCTCAGCAGTTTATTTCCGGTTTAGTGGCTATATCTGGGAAATCACCAAACTGTGCTGGATTTTGGATCTGGGTGACTGGGAGTGGTAAACTCTGCACTATGAAACAGTACTGTGTGGTTTTAGACTGAGTGCTTTTTACTTACCAGCTCTTTAAACTGCACTTCGTTAGATGGAGGAGATGATGAGGAGGAGGAGGAGGAGGCACACTGACTAGTTTCTTGATTCAGAGCTTTCTGATCTTCTTTACACTCAGGTTTTCCAGGTGCAGTACAGTATCCCTTTAACCTCGAGTGAAGGCCAATATTAACCCCGTCACTCACAATGCGGCTCAGTGTGTGTATCTGATGGTTACAGATGTTCACATCTGGTCTGTTCAGTGCAGTCTGCTTCGTCCTTGCAGTTAGTTTGTTAATGAATGGCAGACTTGTGGGAAACGCTGGCTCCACAACTTGCTCGACAAAGTGCACACACTCGGGCCGATGGCCAGGAGAGGAAAACTTTGCTTTCAGTCTCTGAAGAGGTTTAGTTTCTGTTCTAGCGGGTGTCAGCTGAACGGTGTGGCGACAGACTGGAGGTGACCCTTCACTCTCCCGGACATGTGTGTACCTTGGGGCTGTACCAACGCTGATCCGCGGTACGTGCCCTTTCGCACAACTTAGCAGGTGATTTCTGCAAAAAGCTAAAAACATGGCTAACACAACCTTTAAACCACCTTATTTCATAAATAACGTCCACCGCTTCATTTCTCATCTCGTAAGCACAGGTTTTGTCTCGATCCCGTCATTATTTTTCCTATAAGATATCCGACCCATTTCACACGGAGCGCCTCCTGGCAGCGCACAACGTGTTTCGTCTTGCCGTATTCCGGACGTGTTTTGCGACAGTCGTCAGTGAAGCGGCGGAAGAAACAACAGTACACGTAATTCCACTGTATTGCGGATTGCAGTGTGGTTTATTTTCGTCATGCAAAAACTTATTGTGATAGCAGTCCGTTTAAATTCTTATCTTTCTTGCTTCTTCTTCATGTGTGAGAATGATTTGAACTCAAATAACATTCCGTAGTCCAGTAACTTTCTTTAGGTAAAGTTTAATAACAGAATTAAGTGGAAAAATGTTACACGGTCAAAAAACTGTTTCGCTCCAATATTGCATCACAAAAAAAAACCAACGGTTCTTGCCGGAAATGACATCATTGTTAATATGAAATATAATAGACATTAAATTATTTACTTTTATAATTATTTTACAATTGCTTAACACACACAATTATTTATTTCACATCTATATAAGAAACAAATAACATGTGGCTCTTACATTTATACTGAACTAGAATTAGACACATCAGCAGTTCAAGTACCTTATTTAAAAAAAAAACGCGAATGTTCTGTATTAGGAGCACTGTAAGGCTTATTTAAAGATACAATGCATCATTTATTATTAAAAGAATGATGTGGCAAAGAGACACATTGTACCAATTAATATTGTCTTTCTTTAATTTGCAGTAACAAGAAATACAAACAAAATAATGTAGATCCATTTTACAAGCTACACATACCACAGGTCCACACTGATCACATTGTAAACTTTAAAACTCCTGACTGTAGCCCACAGGTTCCCAGCCCTGGCCCTGGAGCTCCCTCTGTCCTGCACATTTTACTGGATTTCCTGCTCTAACACACCTGATTCAACCAATCAGCTATTTAGCAGCCCCTCCTGAGTTGCAATGGACGTTAGAGCAGGGAAACCACTATATGCAGGACAAGGGGTTCTCCAATACCAGGGCTGTAAACCTGTGCTGTAGCACATCTCTGCTGTAAGCAATCTGACCCCTTCTACCTGTCCATCAGTTGAAAGGGACCATACTGACCAGATATTATTTGGGTACTATATTCAGTACAGTACTGAAGCTGACATGGTGGTGTGCATGGCACTGGTGAAGCAGGTCAGATGCAGAAACATTGCTGGAGTTGGCAACTTTATTAGATAGAACTACCTGGTTTGTGTATCGTTATAGATGACAGTTAATCCTTTCGATCAGAGAGTGTAAATAACCACTGCTGGATGGATATTTCTTTATTAGTTTGACTATTCTTAACTGAACGGTGACAAGGAGGTCAAAAAGCCCACCAGCATTGCTGCGCTTGATCCACTCATACCAGTAACACACACACACACACACACACAAAAGTGACTCTGCTATAGTGAGGATGTTCCTTCTATCTGGTCAGCATGGTCCTATGATGGTTCCCTGGACAGACAGATGGGACTGACAAACTGCACAAAAACAGATGAGCTGCAATCGGTAATCCTGCACCTACAAAGTGCACCTATATGGTACATGTCTCTAATAAAATGGTCAGTGAGTGTTGGTACAAGTTAGGTGTACCTGATAAAGGAGCGACTGAGTGTATATCCATAAATAAGTTATGCTAGAAGATATTATACAATAAATTCTCAAATTCATTAAAAGTTTTTATAAATCTCTTTCTGTAACATATGTACAAATAAGTTGTTTTCATTCAGATGGTTTGCAGCTGGTATGTTCTGTGTCCTCTTTTTAGCAGGTAGCCTTGTTCATTGAGTGCGCTGATAAAGCCTTCAAAATCAACAACCTGAAAAATAATGTGTAAATAAAGAATAAATTCACTTATTAACGGAGCTGTATTGTACACAATGTAAAACGAAAAAATCTCTTTACCTGAACTTGGAGATCTTTAGCCAGCTGTCGCAGGTCCTGAATTTCAAACAAGGTTTTGTGGGTGCGCTCAGCGATTTGGTTCAAAGCCGCAACAAACTTCTTGACTTTTGATCTGTTGCTCATCCCAGACCCAAGCTGAGATCGGTCAAAATCCAGCCGGCCAAATTCGTCTGAGTAGGTATCTGTCAAACTTGTTAAAAGAACAGATTACATTAAAACATTTAACATTACTATTTAATAGAACAGAGCTTTAACTTGAGAGATTGGACCAGATATCAGTTTATGTTCAGAAGTGCCAACAGTGCTAAAAAGAAAATCCTAGCAGTCAGAGGGAGAAAAAATCAGAATTTTAGCATAAAACCCTTTTTGGCATTATGTGTTACCTGTGTTTCATGATCTCCACCACATCCTCTGCATCACTTTGAGTAGCTTTTTCTCGAAGCTCAAGACGTGCCCTTGCCTTGAAACCAGAAGCAAAACAATGAACTTTCTTGCATTGGATTGAGCTGTTCTAAGAGAAGTTATCAGAATAAGCTCAAAAGAAAATCCATGTCATTATGGATAAGCTCATGGCCTGTGCTGTTCAGAAGCTGTGTGTGTGTGTGTGTGTGTGTGTGTGTGTGTGTGTGTGTTTGTGTGTGTGTCAGGCAGTTACCTCAGTGAGGCGGATGAGGGACTCCAGCTGGCGAGTTGTGATTGGGGTGCTGTCAGCTGATTGGTTCTGCTTGCGCAGTTCCAGGTAGAAGTCCTGTAGGACCTGAGCAGCTTCGACTGAGAGACTGGGATGCACATAGTGCCGGGCGTAGCCTACATATTTACGCAGCAGCTGGTGAGGAATTGGGTCAAAAGTCTCTCCAGGAAGCACCTGAGTATAAATGTGGAAGGAATATGGAAAACATCAATAATAGTGAAATTAAATTAAGACATAGATAATGATCTTGACTAGCAGACTTATTTAGTCCTATTTTCTGTTTAGAGGAGAAAGTGCATGAAATATGTAGCGCACCTTTGTGGTTTACACAAAATGTATTATAATACGCATGAATATATAGTTTTACAAATAACTGATGTACATTCATAAATTGTTTAATGATTTTTATAGCCAAGAACCTACTACATGGCACAGGAACACTTATGTAGACATTTACTCTCATTACAAATGCCAGGATGTATACTTATAAATGAATATGGAAATTATGTCAACATCCCAAAAGCCTAATATGACTAATATTAGCTAAATAATCTAGCATTTGTCACAACTAGACATGAGTGTCACAACTAGACATGAGTTTTTGGTTACAGACCCTCCAATCTTCATATTCTTTAAAAAATGTACCATAACAATCAAAATGATTTTGTGACATCAATAAATAATTGTCAGTGTCATGTTCCCTCATTCAGGCTGTTACACAAGTACTTATAAAGCCTCTAATTTTAATTTTTAAAAAAATTCACTTTTGCACTGTGTCGACAAATTTTACATAAACACAAATCTACTGTATATATCTGAAACCAACCACTCAAAAGGAGTTTAACTATTTATCAAACAGGTTCAGAGATACATCCAAATACTCACAACAGTGACAAAATAAATGGCTTTCAAAGCAATACAATCAGTTACCTTCAGTCTGTCTGAGAGAGGCTTGTTTGAGGGAATCTCCAGAATGGATATGTTGGACTCCTGTGCGCAGCCCCTAGTGGCTGTCAAACCGCGAATCACGCCTTTCTTCCCTGCACGCATAGCCATGACGTGTTCTGACAGCATGTGGTCATGGTCTTCATTGGGAGTGTCCAGAAGAATAAAGACCAGATCAAATCTGGATAGCAGAGCACTGCCCATTCTACAGAGGAAGAAGGAAGCCTTCAGTGTGCACTTGTAAATACACTTGTTTATTACTTACACTTACTGTACCATATCCCTACACTCACTGGTCATTTTATCAGGTTCACCTACCATATAGGCCTCTTTATGTCTTCCATCAGTGGATGACATGCAACATGCCACTGCCATGTCAATAGTTCATTCATTCATTCATCTTCAGAAACAAATTTAGGTTTGTGTCACAGTGATGTGAAGCCTATTCTGAGAACACTTGGCACAAGGCAGAGATACACCCTAAAAACAGTCACCACACAGGCTCTGTTCAAACTTGCTATTAACATCCATTTCGGGTGATAAGAAAGATAAGACGGATGTTCACACATGGTGGTTTCATGTGTCTTGAATGTGTCTCCACATTGCAACAAAAATGGTTGCAAATCTGGCAAAAGAAACCTGATGTTACTTCGTAGAAGACAATAATTATAGAGCAGCATAAAACCAGCATACAGGAGTTTCAAGCTCATGCTTGGGGATTTGTTTGTGTGCATTCTGACTATTTTGTGCATTAGACAGCTTTAATATAGCCATTCTGTATAACAGAATAATAACATGTCGTTTAACACTGCTGGAGAAAACTAACCGTACACTGCCAAACTCAAAATATTGTCATATGTTAAGAAGGACTATGCATATGATAGGAGACTTTGTGTGCCCAGTATGCATGTTTAAATATAGACATTAATGTAATGTTTGCAGAATGCCCGAGCCATGGGAAAAAAAGCAGTTACATGTAGCAACAGTGTGGCTGGATATTTCATAAGTAGTTCTATTCTGCATGAAAACCCAAATCTGGCAACATCAGTGACTATGCAGTCTTTTGTTGTTGTCATGGACACATTAGGAATCGTTGCCGTTCACACTACAACTGTAATGTAGGCAGACCATCTCCGCAAGTCGTCTGGGTGATTGAATTGCACTGGACTCCACACAGACCTGTATTTAGTGTTGTTTGCTCTTGATCTGATCAACCGAGATGGATGTTGATTTGCACACTCATTCATATCTCGAAGCAGTTTAGAGTCAGCAGTCCTATTGGCATGTTACTGGTGGGAGTAAACTGGAGAACATGAACACAGGAAGAAGATGCAAAATTTCTCATAGGCAATAATGTGACCTTAGGATCAAATCCAGGTCAAATCCAGGAGGCAGAAACACCACCGCACCTCCACAAAAACGATCCCCCGCCCGAATGATCTAATCTTTTGGTAGTTCCTTTCCACAGATTGCATTTTTAGAGAGCAGGTGATAAATTGTGCATAGGTGGGCTACAGTGAGTAATTTCATTTCTACAAAGTGCAAATAGGTAGGCTTACCTGATAAAATGGCTGTATGTATGTATAAATGTATGTATATTTGTATGTATGAGCTTGGTGTACCTAATAAATTGGCAACTAAGTGTAATTTTTTTTTAGTCCACTTCACTTATTTTGAGTCAACAAGTCTACTCAAGATATATTTTGTTCTAAATGCTTACTTCAGGTTTTCAGATACTGTCTTAGCTTTATTGTAATGTCCTCCCACTGGGTTAGCTGCTGCAATGATGGAGGTGCGAGCTGGAAGAGTACAGACAATTCCAGCTTTGGCCAAACTTATACTTTGCTGCTCCATAGCCTCCAACAAGGCCTGGTGCTGATTCCCCATCTTATCAAATTCATCAATACAGCAGATACCTGGAGACACAAAACAGAACTCAGCTGCATGTGTACATTATGTGATAATATATAAGTGTGTCAGAGATTATTCATATACCTTGATCTCCTAACACTAAAGCTCCAGCTTCTAGTGCATAGTCTCCAGAGCCACTGTCCTTGGACAGGGAGACAGTCAGGCCTGTGGTGGTGGTGGTGTTTCCACAAACGTAGATGCCACGTGGGGCGACGTTACATACTGCCTATAAATGCATTCAAGAAAAAAGGTTGATAATTTGACCCACTTATAACAATTTCTCAACAATACTTCTTAGGATTTTAGTTTAAATGAGAGAAAATGTGCACCTGTAACATCTGACTTTTGCCAAGTCCAGGATCTCCTACGACAAGCATGTGTGGGTCTCCTCTTATAGGGATTCGGTTCTTATCATCCACATATTTATGACAGCCTCCAAATAAAGCCAGGACTAATCCTGCCTTAACAAGCTAACAAAATATCAATTAATCAACACAAAGTGGCTATTACACACACATGACAACCACACAAACAGACACACATGCAAACACACAACTTTATCAATGGCCATAGATAGCTGGACAAAGCCACACACACAGATACACACAGAGGCGAACATCAGAGACACACACAGAGACACACAGCAGCACACATAGGGGCACACCACCATGAAGCACACACTCATACACAAATAAATGAACACACAGAGACACACACAGACACACACAAGGACATACCAAATGCCCATAGATGGCTGGACAAAGAGAACTGCAAAAAATAAAAGCAATTTAACATACCATTAGTGGTCTAGTCACTCATGTAGGCCTTATTGTTGATGCTGCAGTTTTCTTATCATGACTACAGTGCATTTAATAGAAAAAAGCCAAAAAGTCCCTCACTTGACAATTAACTTAAAGAGGTCCTCTTGTGCCTGAATCTCCTGGATGGCGTAGAGATCTTTGAGCGAAAACTCTACAGATGTCTCCTGGCCTTCAGGTTCAGACACACACTTGTTCTTTCGCCCTTTTGAGTTACTGAGAGAGTTTGCTTCTATGTATAAAAGGAACATGCACTTGTCCTTTTTATTTCTTCCAAACCCTGTGAGAAGCCAAAAACAAACAAACAATGAATTGTATTCTAAAGTATTATACACATATATATAAATAAATGCAAAAAAAATAAAATACAATTCAGTGACAACAGATTAAAGCCAACACCAGTGTGGTCTGTGTGTACTGAAATGACAGCCAGCTGGGAATACCTTCTACTACACACTTACTTTAAAAAAATATCAGTTAACCTTCACTGAACCAATAACTGCAGACTCCTAGATATATCTTACTTTCATATTAAATTAACAGAGAAGCATTTTAAATATTGCATAAAAAAGTCTTTAAATTCAGAATCTAAGTAAACCCATCTATTTACTATACAGGTTTAACTATTTTTTGATTTCACTGGTCAATTTCAACAATTTCACTGGTCAACATTTCTGATATCACAAACAGTGTGCACTGAGGTAACCAACCTTCCTCATTAGAGACTTTAATAACTCCTGTAATGGTGACCATATCTCCTGGTACACAGCTGTCCACCAAATCCTGAGTGAGCTCACACTCGATGGTCCGGGGAATACGTCCTGATTCACGCTGGTCATCTGATATCAGCTCCTGAACCCTGAGAAATACATGTTCTGTTTAAACTGTATACAACAGCTCTCACTCATGGAAAGCAATTAATGTCTGTGCAGACAACACTGAACAAATCTGGAGTTTTGGTTATGAACAAACAGAGGAAGAAAAGGGTGGATTTAAATATTTAATAAAACATCCTACTTTATAGTCTGCCAGTCGACTGTCAGCGTTAGTGGTGAACTTCTGTTTGGGGTAAAACATCGTCCACGGCATTCTCTTTTTAGACACTGCAAAACATCAACAGTCTTTCTTTCTCTGGCTTCAACTAAAAGAAACAGGAGCTACAGCAACTAAATGGCATTATCATATTATCATTTAATGATTGCAACATGATAAGCTTGAATTATTTAGACAGTGTATTTTACAGACAGAATTTGCACCATTCAAAGCATAAGATAAAAACAAGTTTGCCCTGAATTGCATCAAAGTAAAATAATGCCAAACCAGAATACAAATACAATATACTGTATGTATTTGTGGGCTAAATTAGATGATAAAATATTACACTTAAGCTCTATGTTTATGTATATCTGTATCTCCTCTTTCTATTGTAGCCTTTCTGACCACATATCACAGATTAAAAATGCTTTTGGACATACTAGTGTATGTTCAGTCACATCAAATATAAGACTCAGACCACTGGTCAGATGATTTTAACATCTAAACAACATCTAGTCTAACATATGAAACACGCTGGCAGATAATTCATTTACAGCACACCATCACTTTCATAAAGCCAAGACCTGGCAATGCCAGAATACTTTTTACCTTAGTGGGTACAGTGTATTTCCCATCAGTCAGAGCCAGACTCTGAGTGTCTCCACACATGTTACAGATGAACGCCATCTTGCTGCAAAGAGGTTTGATGTTGCTAACTCTCACCACAGTGCCTCTAATAGCCACAAACTTGCCGTATAAGTTGGCTCTGAGCATCTTCAATGGAGTGAGAGGCTCATAGTTATAAATCCTAACCAAAAAAACAAAGAAACATTAGTATTGTATCACACTGACCTTGAATATCACCACTGTTAAAGTCCAAATAAAATATAAAAGAACAAATACCTAGCACTTATGTGTGGTATGCTAATAATAGGGGTTGCGCCTGCAGGAAGCCCTTCCTGGACTTGTAGCTCATTTGCATGCTTTTCCAGATCCTTCGTCAACACCTGTAAGGAAAAGCAGAGGAGGCTCAGACTTATTTCATCATCAAGATTAAATAATCACTATAATCTTTACACTGAGATTATATCCACAGATTTTGAAGACACCAGTGTTTCGCTAATGACAATGAGCAAGCACGCACCTGATGAATGGCTAGGCCCAAGCAGTCAAGTATCTTTTCAGGCATGTCTTTAAGCTCATGAGCAAGTGGTAGTGCTGCGGAAATCTGTTTGTTCACAAGCAAGTCTTTGTAGTCCACCATGATGCTGCCTTTCCTTTCAATTTCATCCTGTTGAGAAAAAAATGTTTCTCTGGAACAACATCCTTATACACTGCACGGAAAAATGTTAGCAGATTATATCTGATGCATACCTTGTCATAAAGATCTATTTGTGAAGTGAAGTATTTTTCAAATGCCTTTATCTTCTCAACATAAGGTGAAGATTCAACAAAACCTTCAAAAAGACCAAAAGACAATTAACAAGGCATTATTTCATTACAAAAAACAACATTACAAACCTCAGGTGCTGCTCAGGAAATAAACCCAACATGCAAACCTTCTGTAAAGTAGAGCCTCCATCCTTTGTAAGGACAAGTTATGTCAAGTGTTGCTTGGGTTGAACAAGGAACTGGTGAAGACATCTCTGCACCTATGCACAGAATGATAAAGCAGCATGCTGTCAGTAACAAAGCTGTTTCTCAGGTGATTGCTTTATTTACATTAAAGTGGGATCTCAACCTTTTTGTAGCCAGGAACTCCTTTAACTACATTTAAAATCCACAAACCCTATCAGCACAGATTTATTTCATGAGCATTAGTTAAACATATAAAATTACATTTTGCCTATTTACAAGGGCGAGTCAAATGAAAACATTTTTTTTTTTTGGAAATAGATGTCACAAAATGTATCAGATGTAAGGTAGCAGTCGAAGCAGCTATTTAGAACAATGGACCAGTAGTACATGTTTACCTTTGCAACTACAGATTGAATGCCCTCTTTCTCTGATTTATGTTGCACTTTCAAGATTTTTATTTGACTCTCCCTTGTTTTACAGCCATACAGTTTTCAGACTTTCCACTGACAGAACGCAGAGGTTTCAAGGTGACATTATTTAAATGCCTACTTATCTTTGAGTTATTGAACTTTGATAATGGTGGCTTGTGATTTCCACTGCTAACTAAGTTAAAAAATGGATCCCACTCTGAGAACCACTGATCTAAACTACATCGCAACCCCAGTAAGTAGAAACAAAGCAATCCAAGTCACAGATTCATGTTTTGGGATTCAGTGGCGATTATATTATACTGGACAGGATGATTTATTTTCTGGAGTTTTTCATTGAATAACTGTTTGCTTGTTTGTTGTCTATGCCCATTGTCCGGCATGTCTATTTAAAGATTTTCAGGACTTAATGTTTTCACTGCCTGACAAAGACCGAAACAGTCGAAACATTGTCTGCTTATTTATTATTAAAATGTTTTGAGAGCATCATAGCAGTGTGCCATTTTCCTTCCATGATTTATTTAGAGTTTTTGGCTGTGCACTTGTTAAAAAAAAAAAAAAAAAAAAACTTTTTTGGATGTGTGCACACTATCCTGTTTCTTTACTGATCCAATTCACAGACATATTTTGTGCTGACCATGTGTGTTACATTGACTTACAAGACACAGATCTTGCAGCATGTTGGGTTAGTTACTTTGAGATGATCAGTATGAGATCAGTGTCAGATATTCAGCGATACACAGAGCTCTCACACCAGTATAATATCAGAAATTGAAAAAGTGGAACTGGTGTATAATAACCCTAGCTGATGTGATTCCAAAGCCTCACCACGTTGTGTGTTACTGGGTGAATTATTGCCCCCTCCTCTTCCCCATGTATGACCTCTCCAGCCTCTGTTTTTTCCTCCATTCCATCTTCCTCCACCTCTATTGCCATTACTTCCACCTCCACCAGACTCTGCGCCTTTGCCACCTCTCCAGGAACCTCCTCCACCTCTCCAAGAACCTCCTCCACCTCTCCAGGAACCTCCTCCACCTCTCCAGGAACCTCCTCCACCTCTCCAGGAACCTCTCCAGGACCCTCTCCAGGAACCTCTCCCTGCTCCACGGCCACTCATCTTTCCTCCTGTTCCCACCAGGAGATCAAAATGATACTCCGTGTGTTGGATATAAACAGCCTGTAATTACCTTTAGCAAGCTAGCGTGGGTTAGCTCGAGTAATTAAACAGTATTAAACTGACACGCCCGCGTTACGAACATACACGAGTGACGATTTATATTTACATCTTATTAGCTAACTAGCTACTTTAAATAATGTATCATTAAACAGTGCTTAAAAGTTTCCTGCGTTTCGGTTTTCACCCGAGCTGTCGTGTTTACATTCTGAGGAACAACGCTTCAACTTTGGCGGTAAAGCGTCACTTCCGGTCACGTGATTATGCTCTCGTTTTTGAGTGATTCAGTTGTATTTTTAATGTTTTTTCTTATTTAATTTATTTTTATGTCTATACAAGGCAATGTCAAACTCCCCATATTATTAAAAAATTGCTGAAAATAATTTAGGGAAGCTACACCGTAGAGCTGGTTTCCGGTTCGAGGAAATGACTCGCTTAATCGGAAGGTAGCGCGCTTCAGCCTGCATTGTGTTGCCAGGTCCGTGATTTATCTTCCTTATTTAAACTGCATTGATTTTTTTTTTTTTTTTTTGCGCTATTTGGAAATTGAACGTTTTGAACATGCTTATAACAAGATTATATATATTGTAGATGAAATGAATCCTCGTTAATATAAGCCCTACAGGTCATGGAAGGTCGTCGTCTTGTAACATTGTATTTAACCAGGTCTACACTACACAACATTCCCACACACACTACATGACATTCCCATGCCCACAACATTCCCACACCCACTACACAACATTCCCACACCCACTCCCCCAACCCTAACCCTAAGCTTTATTTATTTGTTGTGGGCGTATCTTGTAAGGGGCGTGGTTTGTAATCCTGACAGATGCTTGGCGTGGTTTGTAATCCTGACAGATGTTTTACGTATTTTTTGTGGGCGTAACTTGTAGTAGTGGGCGTGTCTTGTAAAGGGCGTTTGTAATCCTGCAGCACGGAGTTGGATACACTTGGACAAAAAAAATTATCTCTCGAAGATCTGGCAACCCAGCCTGCATGGGAGGTGCTGTACTGCGGCTCTCTCATCAGCACCCGGAGGAGGAGGAGGAAAGCATCGTCACGGCACATCATTTTCCATCAGCTTCATCTGCGAAAACACATCCCATAATTCCGCAAAACGAAGATACATTCAAATTACAAACATGGATAACTCGGGCAAGGAAAAAGAGGCCATCCAACTGATGGCTGAGGCGGACAAAAAAGTCAAGTCGTCCGGTTCATTTCTTGGAGGGATGTTCGGGTAAGGGTGATGTCGTGAACAAGCTAGCTGTGATGCTAATAATGTTATTTCCATGATGGTTCCTATGTTATGACATTCACTGGTCATTGACATTGCAGGAAGTGGTCCTGATCCCATTCCAAATGCCTGTTGCTAAAACATTATTATCTGTGCTGTCTTACAAAAATAATAATATTTCTGCTCACCCATGCGTTTCCCTGTCAGTGTCATATGACCAGATCTGTCTTACAAATACCTGACATCCACAAAAATATAAGCGTATGCATGGGCTAGGTACTGCACAGACAAGCTGATTTAGAGGATGAAGTTCAGATTAATGAATATACATTAATGCTTTTGCAGAGGAAACCACAAGGTAGAGGACGCGTGTGAGATGTATGCAAGAGCTGCCAACATGTTTAAAATGGCAAAGAACTGGAGTGGTATGGACAACTCTAAATATATGCGTATACAATTTTTTTATTTCCATGGTCTTTGTCCTGATTATTTTAGTGCTTCTGTTATCCAGCTGCAGGCAATGCTTTCTGCCAGGCCGCAAAACTTCACATGCAAATGCAGAACAAACTGGATGCTGCGACCAGCTTTGTTGACGCTGGCAATGCATACAAGAAGGCTGATCCCCAAGGTGAAAACACTGTACACTATGAATATTCTCTGACAGAATGATCAGTGCATTAACACAACTGCTTGGTTGGGCATTTTTGAGGTGGTACATCAGGGATAAAACTCATGGAGATGGATTATTTCCAAAACACATAGATTTAGAGAATCTGGGAATCATCATCATCTCTTGTAATTCTTACCTCATCAATCAAATCATATTAAATCTTCTTAGAAAATACCTAGACTATTAAACTGTATAATTGTGTAGTACAAATCCAACACATTCCTATGTAGGAAGTGACAAACAGAACAAACCTTAAGTAATGCACAGTTAAATTGTTACCTTATTATGGGTCTTTGCTATTACATGTCTTAGTTTAAGTCTAACAACTTCACCTATTCTTTCCCAATGCATCAAACAGAGGCTATCAATTGCATAAATGCAGCCATCGATATATATACGGACATGGTAAGATCAACACATGTTTAAATGGTTAACTCTGTCTTGTTCAATTAGCACATAGAGCTTCATCTTTTTTTCCCCATGGTTGTTCTTTCTATCAATGTTATCCTTCTTTCACAGGGTCGGTTTACAATTGCAGCCAAACACCACATGACTATTGCAGAAATATACGAGTCTGAGCTGGTGGATATTGAAAAGGTAAGATTTACTTGCAAATTTCTGATCAGTGCAGCCTTTTAGTTGAGGAAGCTCTACATTATGCACCATTCGAGTGAATCCATAGCTGTAATATGATCGCTGCATTCCTTAACTAGCTCGAGACCCATAATCAATCCAGAGAACAAGTGAATCTTTAATTACTTTAAAATTATGTTCTTAAATTAAAATGCACATTTCTTGTCTCAGTCGTAAATTAACTATAAATGCAATGTTAATGAAGTTTGTGTATCTTTGTGTTCTTCAATTATATAATGTTCTACATAACATACGGTATATTCCCTGTGTACCAGAGTATGTAAGATATAAGTTTTAAAAATTAAAGATTGTAGAAGCTTTCGCCTTGACAGTGCTTGATATAACGCAGGTACAATAATATATGAGCTTTTAAAAAATGAAAACCATTGTTACTAAGTGGTGTTTAAGTCGTTTTTCACATTTGGGCACCAAACGTCATTGTCCAGTGGCATTTAAAGGTCAACGACTGTCCATTGATACACTCGCCATGGCTAAAGTGTGTTGGTGTTGCCAGAAAACACAAAGCCAAATAAAAAAATTATAAAAACAGAATGACTGAGTGGAGGACTCATGATTGACTGAACATTCAGTAAACACTGAAATGGTTTGAGGTGTAGCATTCCCAGCCTTGCCAATGGTCGCTGCAGTCACCATCCATGACAGATGTAGAAAGTCTACATATGGGTGTTGTGTGACCGCTCATAATTTTCTGACTGCCTTTATGATAGGTCTGCAAGACTGCCAGTCAAACATCATGCCTATGAACTACGCAGGTGTAAAAATGGCACTTCATGCAATCAACTTTGAATCCTAGAGCTTCTCTATGTGAGATCGGGAGCTCTGTTTGGCTTGTCACTTGCTGTTGGGACTATCCACACACCATCTACATGGGGGATATACACAGACCCCAGAGTTTCAGAGGCTCTAGAGCAACTCTCACAAATTCACTCTCACACCCTGGGTGCTAAAGCTAACCCAAGGGGAAGGACCACTATCTGTCAATTAAAATCTAGAAATATCCATCCTGTTGTTGCAAACCTACTGTGTTTGTGCGTAATGTACCGCATGGTAGTCTTTTAACGCAAAACGGAAGTCGTTTTAAGTCTTGTTGGTCTAAAATGGGACAGACTCTACCTGGCTGCATGGTTTCATTATTAGCTTGCAATCCTGCCCTGAAATACACAAGAGGTTGGGAAAGTTTCAACAAATTACAACAAGCAATAAACCATGTGACCTGTTCAGCAACACAGTCAGTTAATAATAAATCAAATATTAGAAAACTACTGTCACCTACAGTGTGCCTCAGTGCACTCTCTCTGATTGTTCACATTTTATAAATAAGATTAGAAAAAAATCAATTGATTATCATGTACTCAGTGTCTTTAAATCCACTTTCTTAACTCCTCGACAGGATGAGAATGGGAAGAGGTCAAACATGATGTAGCGGTTACACGTTTGAGATCACGGTCACAAAATGATGACTTGGCTATTAATATCCAGCAATGAAATGAGCAAACTGGAAAACTCCACTAAAGACACCTCCTTGGCAGTCAGGAACAAAAGGAAGCTTCATTGTGGAGTTTGGTCATGTCTGCCAGTTTGAAATCTTACTGTGCTTTAAGATGAGCAGTCTGACTCCATTCATAGTTTTTCTCTTGATAAACCAGAGCCTGATATATGTTGAAACTTCAAGGTTAAACAGCTCAGTATGGCTGATACATATGCCACCCTGCTAAACCGATACCTTTAGCACACTAATGGTCCTTGTCCTTTTTGTTGCAGGCAATTGCCCATTATGAGCAGGCAGCTGACTATTATAAAGGAGAGGAATCGAACAGGTATTTCATTTTCTTATGAAATACTACAATGTATGTGAGATTTTTTACTCTACGGAGCATTATGTAGTATGTTTTAGCCTTTTAATAGCTCCCTACAGATTACTTGGCTGGCTGAACAGCTTGATAGGATTTCAGAATGGGAAGTAATTTCCATATTCACCCATATCAACAGTAGGAAAAGGAAGCTATGAAAATGCAGCTTTACTTCTCATCCGTATTTCACAGACACACCAACTGTCATTTTGTATTTATTTGCCTCTTAATATTTCATCTTTGGCCTTTCGTAATATTCCGCCTGCTTATAAAGAATTACTTAGTTGTCTTTTGAGGTACATGAGACGTTTTGTAATCTGTCGTTGATTTACAGGAGATTACAAAATATCTCCTGACAAAATTCATAAACTCAGCCCTCAGTTTCCAGCTGACTATTTTGCCTGAACACCCTGTAGCACAAATGAATGACTACCCCAAATCAAATGATTACAAAGATATGATGAAGCGTGTATTGCATACAACTAGTCAGACTCTCTCTGCTCAGTTCCAGAGTGCTTTTATACCCGTCCAGGGTGTGAGCGGTTTCGTAGTTAAGCTGTTAATCCTAAATCCTAATTTGACACTAAGATATTCAATTGTGCATAGGAAATTTTCTTACGTGTCGTGTCTTCTTTCAGCTCTGCCAACAAATGTCTCCTGAAAGTTGGCTTTTACTGTGCACAGCTGGAACAGTATCCGAAAGCCATTGAAATCTTTGAGCAGGTTTGTGTGCCAGGTTTACATAGTTTATAAACTTTAATCTCGCATTGAATATATCCCTGCAGAGTGGAATATTTCCTCTCTCACCAGGTTGCAACTAGTACAATGGATAATCCACTTCTGAAGTACAACGCAAAAGAGTACTTCTGGAAGGCTTCACTGTGCCACTTCATTGTGGACGAATTAAATGCAAAGGTTAGTGCGGCAGCTTTAGTTTTTTTCTGTGATCATTTGTAGTATGTCTGTAAGCTGGTCATTCTCAAGTTATATCCCTCATTTGCTTCTTTAAATATTGCAAGAAGAGATGTTGTGTGCCTCATGGCTTGTATATTGGATTACTTTTAACATCATGGATTTCCATTTATTTCGGATAGCTGGCCATAGAGAAGTATGAGAGCATGTTTCCAGCGTTCTCAGACTCAAGAGAATGCAAGCTTTTGAAAGTAAGTAAGAAAGACAACTCATTTCAAACTTTTACAGATTTAAAATGACAAACAATGCTGAGATGTGTGTAATCTTTGAACTGCAAATTTCTCTTTACAGAAACTGTTGGAAGCACATGAAGAGCAAAACAGCGAGGCCTTCACTGAGGCTGTAAGTTTTACTTTAAGTTTAGAAGTCTGTTATTTAAAAAAAATGCTTTGCAACTTCATGTTAAGCGGTTATGGTATATAAATAGTGTTTTTTGACACTATTTCAGGTGAAAGAGTTTGACTCAATCTCCCGTCTGGACCAGTGGCAGACCACCATGTTACTCCGCATCAAGAAGACGATCCAGGGAGATGGTGGTGATCTGAAGTGAATCGCCAGTAACACTGTGGCACACTTCCCTGCTCATTTTTATGTTTTATTGTGAGAATCTGGTTGAACACTTCTGTAGTGATGCTAGCTCTGATATGTGCCCCAATGCCAGTCTTTTAGTTCACAGGTGGATCGTTTGTGTAATAAGACTAGCATTCAGGACACTAGAGTCACATACTGTGTCAGTATTGTCAGTATTAAAACATTACTCCTGAGGTTCTATTTAATGACTAGTGTTGTCTTTTATCCCTTTAGTGCACAGATAATGCATCTTAACCACATTCATTATTTGACAGTGTGTGGCATGAAAAAAAATAATCAGAGAATAAATGTGTATCTGTATGTTCTGTATATTCATAGTAATGTTGTCACTGGCATTGTCTTGCATGATAAATGTTCAGATTTCAGTATGTGGACTCATGCTTGTGTACTTTATTTTGAAATCATGGTTATGTGAGATTTAATTCAGATTAAAAACTTTATTGCCTTTATTTTTGTTTAGGCTGCGTAGTTGCCCTTATGTTGGAATATTGGCATTTGTAGATGACCTAAGATTACGTGTTACATATCACTGGAATACTGTGTTGCTCATAAATATAAGATACAGCATTATTTTTTTTTCTCGTGTCCTGGTGTTGATGCTAACCTTCCCATTGGCAAATCTATACATATTCTATATAAATTACTTTTATTATTTTATATATCATGTATAATTCTTGTGTGTAGTTGTCCTGATTTTCACCTGGCATGAAGAGGAATTATATCTACCTTAATCTGAGGATGATTGGGTCGCTCCTGCTGAAAAAATCCAGCTTAGCCTGACCAGCTACCAGCTGCCAAGACACCGGCTGAGATGGTCAAACTGGTGGATGATCTTTACCAGTCGGTACGTGCTGCTAGAAAGGAAACAGTCACTGAATTACTACTTCTAATCTGCTAATGCTTCATCATATACATATAATGATTAAGACAATATAATAATACGACAGTAAGAGATTTAGAAAACCTCAAAGATTTATTGATGGATTTATTTACCAGTTGGTGAAGAAGGTCTACTAGTTTGACCACACCAAACTCATTTAAGCAGCTTTATTTTTTTTTTTTTTTAAACTTCCCCAATTATCAATCAGGACTTAGTGTTTAATATTTTAAGTAATACTAATATTTTGGGCTGTGTTCAGTGTGACACTAATTTATACCTCATGCCATGAAGCATGCTGTATCTAATTAATTTTGAATCCTTTAAATTAAGCCATTAGTAAATAACATTACTGTGGCATCTTATCCACACACTGAAACTTATAATAAATGTTAGCCTGTATTTATTCTGTGCAACCTAATAAATACTGAATATATAAAGTGTCATTTACTTTATTATGTCCAGAATTATGTACTTCAGGTACAGTTGGCCTACACCGCGCAGTATTTTATTCGTTTTCCAGTCTGTTTTTTTTTTTTTTTTTTTTTGTAGAAAAACACATTTAGCTCTATATTATTTTTTAATATTAACGTTCCACAGGCGGTTTAACGACTTCTCCTCCTGCAGGATCACTCACTAGCTTCCGAGTTCAGTGAATTTTATTACTGATTTGAACGAAATGCTTTCGCCTTTTTCTTCCAAGAAAGAGTCCAGAGGTTCTCATTATATCAGCGTCGGTAAAAATGTGTTACATGAGAAAGTGGCGGAAAACGTGTTTAAAGCTGCCAGCCTGCACAGCGGCAAACATCTGCTCTGTAAGGTGAGCTGATTCTCACACTGTACACCCACATGGCCAATGAAATGAGCTGCTGGGTTACAATAAGCACAGCAAAGCTCAATACCCATGCATTATACACTGCTTGCTTGCTTTCTTTTTGTTGTTGTTTTCTGTCTTTTTTTCCCTTGGAGGTGATTTTTCAGATCTTGGTCAATTCATCAACTGCAAATCAAATTCTAATTTTATTTTATTTTATTTATCACACCATACACAGTGTAGTGAACTGCTGTGTAGTGAACTTTTCGACTGTCTGTGACAGACAATAAAATTTACATAGAGTTAGAAAATGGGAATTTCTTTTTTTTTTTTTTTTTTTTTTAAGTATGATAATATAATTGGGGGCAGGGGGTGGGTTACAGTGGCTTAGTGGTTAGCACTGTTGCCTCACACCCTTGGGGTTGAGTGAAGTGAAGTGACTTGTGGCCAAGTATGGTGACCCATACTCGGAATTTGTGCTCTGCATTTAACCCATCCAAGTGCACACACACAGTAGTGAACACACACCCGGAGCAGTGGGCAGCCTTTTTTGCTGCGGCACCCGGGGATCAGTTGGGGGTTCGGTGCCTTGCTCAAGGGTCTCACCTCAGTCGTGATATTGAGGGTGGAAGAGAGCGCTGGTCATTCACTCCCCCCACCTACAATCCCTGCCAGACCCGAGACTCGAACCCACAACCTTCAGGTTCACCTTCAGGTTGCAAGTCCGACTCTCTATCCATTAGGCCACGACTGCCCCAAGGGCTTGATTCCTGCCCCTGCCCCTGCCCCTGCCCCTGCCCCTGCCCCTGCCCTGTGTGTGGAGCATGTTCTCAGGGTTTCCTCCTGGAACTATGTTTTCCCTCCCCAGTCCAAAGACATGTGTTGTAGGCTGATTGGCAACCTAAATTGTCTGTGGTGTATGAGTGTGTGTGTATGATTGTGCCCTGCTATGGGTTGGCACCCTGTCCAGGGTGTCCCCCGCCTTGTGCCCCAAGGACCCTGGAATAGGCTCTAGGCTTACAGCGACCCTGTCTAGGATAAGTGACATACAAGATGAATATAATGTGTCTTATGGAATATAATGTGAGGATATAAAGACAGATGGCAGCAACACTCTCATAAAGTGCAGATATGTGCAGTTGTTTTGTGCAGTATAAAGCTGAGGTAGTAGTGAAAAATGAAATTGCCCACATATATAATAAATATTTATAAATACAGGATAAAGTGTAATACAGGATAAAATGGTTACTGAAGATGAATGAATAGAAGATGTATTAAGGAATGTATGTGGTGTAGGTGTTGTGAAAGCAAGTCCAAGCAAAGGAGTTATACACAAGTACAGTATTAAACATGCACATTTAATAATGAATTTACATTGTAGAATTAATTCAAATGGAGTGGCTGTGTAGGCTGTGGTTCATCCAAAATGAAAATATCCTTGAATTATCATTGAGGTTTTGAACTATTTTTCACTGGCTGCATTCCATAGCCAAACAAAAAAAGTGTCCTTGCCCAATCACTTATGGACTGAATAATCCAACATCAGACAATATTCCGACACAGTTACACATTACACAGTTTATAGTGTGTTTTGTGGATGATTTAGATTTACATTCAAAGTAGTGTTTGTTTTAGGAAACTGGAAAAATCCAAGAGGTCGTACTGTAGTGTTGGCATTATGACCTCCAAATAAAAACAGATCATCAGATCAAAGTTAATACAATAATGCAGTGTTCATAATTATGCAGTTATACTGTCTTTCTTTCTTTCTTTCTTTCTTTCTTTCAATTTTTGTAGGTTTTTCCCATTAGTAGATATGCCCAGTCCCTGGCTGTGTATTCTCACCTTCCTGTTCAGCCCAACCTACGCCATCCATCTGAAATCATCCTTGGACACTCTATAGCTTACGTCTTCTTTGAACATACGTACGGTAATATGTACAAACATGTTCTGTCCTCACAAGGCTTGTGTGAAGATGAAGCTTTAATGCTCTTTCATCAGATAGTCTCTGTTGTGGCACATTGTCACAATAACGGTGTGGTTCTGCGTAGACTGAAACTAAAGAATTTTGCCTTTAAAAATGAAGAGCGGTAAGACTTCTTTTCTTCTTTGCAATAGAAAGGAGTTTAAAAGCATATGCTTATGTAGAAAATGCTTGATTGTGTTCAAGTAAAATTAAAATATAACCAAGTTTTTGGAATCTTTCATTTTTTGGATTAATTATTGCACACAAATGAGGTATCTGTCTTGTTTGGTATTGTTTTTATGTGTTTGTGTAATTGTTAATTATTCATTTTTTTTTAATGTAGAACCCAGTTGGCACTGTGCACCCTTAAAGATGCATATATTATAGAAAAGGATGATTTTGTATCAGGCAAGCACAGCTGTCCAGTCTATATCAGTCCAGAGAGCCTACAGCCAGAGAGCTCATTCTCAGGAAGAGCATCAAATGTATGGACTCTTGGAGTTATGTTGTATACTATTCTGGTTGGACGTCATCCTTTCACACACTCAAACCTCAACGGTCTGTACACTAAAATCCAGAAGTGCAAATTTAATCTTCCAGAGCTTCTCTCGCCTAAAGCCAAGTGTCTCATATGTAGCATCCTTCGTCTAGACCCTTCAGAGCGGCTAACAGCGGAGGAAATCTTGTCCCATCCTTGGTTTTCCTCTACCAACTACTCTCAATATATGTGGAGGAAGATGTTCTACAACGAGGAGGATCAAAAAGTTCCATCTTTATAGCGAATTAGTATAAACTGATTTCAATCACAGGAAGTGGCCATACATCAACACAGATGATACATGCATTTACTTTTTGGTATACATTTACTGACTGTAGATTATACACAACAACAGATTATCAGACCGTTCCATCAATATAAAGAGACCACCACAGGAATGCTCACCAGATTTTATTTGTCTGCTGTATTATTGGACTGTTGCACCTATTTTTACATGTATACATTTTACTAGCCACTTTATTAGACACATCTACCAGTGTATGCTCATTACTCTCCAGCCCTTTATCCACAAGATTACTGTTGGCTTGTAATGTTTTTGGTTGGTGGACTGTTCTAAACCCACTGACACCATTGTGGTACACCCATCCAAATATCAGTTAGTCCATATGGTGGTCCCTTTTCACTGATGGGTGAGGGTCAATGGAAATGGCATATTGTGCATTAACAGATGGGCTAGAGTCAGTAACTGTCTACTAACAAAGGCACTATACAGTAAGTATCTTAATAAAATGGCAACTTTGTCTAGTTTACAACATAGGCTGAATAGCACCATGGCCACAAGGTGGCAATCATGCTTTGACAATAAAATAAGGCCCTTTAATGAAGATACACGTTTGTTGTCTTTAGTAGTACACAAACTACTTATCTGTGCATATCTGCCTGGCTGTGTTAACCTGGAGCTTAAATGGAAATACACTGACTGCAATGGCTGATTTTAAATAAGTGCTTGTTACAGTAAAATCTTGGGACAGCCCAGTCGTCACGGGGGTGGGGGGTAACCAGGGAAGCTGCACTAGACCCAGACTGGGTGGTGGCCCAGGAGGGTTTAGTAATCTATTGACACGAAAAATATAAACTACTGAAATACTTTTATATACTTGTAACATATGTAGGCCCATGCATCGTTCGCAAGCCTTCAGATAAGTTAATATTCCTCCTATTTTGTGAAATGGTTTGGTCTGCTGTGTTTTGGCGGGAGAACGTCCACAAACACTGAAACCTTTCTGACAGTGCTGACATTTTGTATTGTGTAGAGGGTCTGTGGCAATTACTTTCAAGTTTGAATAAATAAATAAATAAATAAATAAATAAGAAAAAGAGAGGGGAAAAAAGTACTGGTTATCTCAATTTCTTGTTGAAAATTTCTTGTATATTGATTCTATATTGATTTTAGCGTTAGAATGAGATATCATTCCATTATTATGGTGTGTGTGTATATATTCATATATATATATATATATATATAAATATATATATGTGTGTGTGTGTGTGTGTGTGTGTTTCTGTGTGTGTGTGGACCCTTTTTGAATCGTTTGTCCCCGGGAATATTTACACCTCAGGCCTGTCTTGTAACAAAGCTCCTAATTCAGCATAATTTCTCAAACAGTCTATATAACTCCGCTAGGCGGCGCTGTGCGACTTCTCCAAAATGCTGAGAGCCGCGTGAGCGCTCTAAAAGAGGCGGAGTCCTGGAGCAGCGTCTCACGTGACCCCGCTCTCACCCCGCCCACTCACACAGCGAAACAGCGAGCGGAGAGGCGCGCAGGGCATCGGCTCCGAGTCGCGCGCTTCTTGGACGCTTCGTGACACTAGCGAAAAGACACGAGTGCTTTTGTAGCGGTAACACCTACTGCTCTATTCCAACCGGAAGCTGTCGGCAAGAGCACAGATTTATGGCACAATGAAACAAAAGCGAGGAGTGTGTCAGTGCCAGAGAGAGTGTTACCATTAACCAGGCGCACAAACACAAGAACGCCAGTTAAGAAGGTAAGCGCGCATGGGAGCGGGTGTAAAGGGTTTATTATGGCATACAGGTACAGTTATACTGACCAGATTGAGATTGTTTCTCACTGCACTCTGCACTAAGCTCTGATTAAAGGAGCTTAAAAGCTTAAAGCTGGCACAGTGGACGATGCTGTCCCACTGATTCACTGACCGACTTCACAGCAACCTCAATCTTGCACAAACTTTCCAACATGCATGCATAAGGGTGCCAATAGTTTACTCTATGAACAGTACTAAAGCAGTGCTTTCACTCGAACATGACAGCTGGTTCACATATACTTATACTTTTGATGCTGTTATTGCACTAGGCTTGAAGGTGGCACCTTTTCTTTCTTTCTTTTTTTTTTTTTCTTCTTCCTTGTCAGTTATTTTCATGTACAGGGTTTAAGAAGTATGTTGGCACTCTTCCAGACCAGGATTGTGTGGTCATCAACTTGAACTTGAGTCATCAAAAATAATACAGACCTAAGGCTGTAATGGCCAGTGTTTATCCAACAAAAAATGAGGGGAAAGTGAGGACCTGAAGTGTATAAAGCTCATGTTTTGTGTATACATTTTGTGCATGTGTCCATGTATCAGTCAGTTCACATTTGATTGTATTCAATTCCAGCAAAATCAATGAGAAGTCAGAGGTGAACACACACTTCTGTGCAAGAACAGTGTAAGTGTTCATGTGTGCACTCAGCTCACCCCTCAGCTCTTTCTCTCTTTCTCGCAGTGTTCACTGTGTTTTACCTAATTGTGCCCAGCCACTGTTTTCATATCCGATGTAAGGGGTGTGTGTGATGTATTGATTTCTCTTGAGTGATTTGTTTTGTTTTACCTGCAAATGAATGTGCTGGTAATGCAATGATGAATTATTGATAAAGGACCTATGTTGGAATGTTAGTAAAGTCATCTGTGAAGTGGAGAAAAAAAATACCTCACTGGTTCACAGTTCATAGGTCTTCAAGTGACCAGTGTTCTCTTAATTCTTTTTTTTAATTAATTTATTTAATTCCTTAGCTCATTAATTCATTTTTAAATAAAGCTGTGTTATTGGCATTTGAGTGTAGCTAAAAAATGATGCTGTATTTTCTCAGTTGCTTAAAGGTTGGCTTACATGTCAGGTTTTATATCCAATCAATAAAAAAATATAAATTTTTTTTGCTTCAATTCAGCTGCAGTATTTGATGGCAATTGCTTTTAAAAGTGACGTTTAGATCCGACATAATTTCCATTAATATTGTTACAGAGCAGTATTTAGGCTGTGTAGATGTTCATGTACAGCTTATCATTGCAACATGAGGAAACACGGCGCCATATCATACAATCCATACCATTAAATATCCCTACCAGACATTCGTATACTCAGTGACGTGGCATTACAATAACCTAATCATTTAAATCAGCAGCCACTTTAGTGTAAACTCAAACCAGTGCGTGATGTGTCTCATTCATATTTCTCACACTTCTGCTTTGAATTGTATTATTGTTATTTAAATTATTTAACATTAAAGTGAAATGTTGGCTTCTGCCTGGGTTGATTATCTTTTTCACTGAAACACTTGAATTTTAATCGTGGTAGAAATACATAAGTAAAACTATTTAAATAATAAATAATGCATATTCTGTTTTATGCGTTACATTATCCTACGATTCTGCTGTCTGACAGGTGAGCCAGATCTCCAGCATGAATATTCACATCCATCTTCTTATAACACCGGGTTTTTACAGACACCTCATGAGATGGAATAGCAGGAACAGCACCACACCACACCACGCCATCTGTCTGCTTTTGTTTGCGAGCTGGCTATGGAGCTGAAAATGACATAAAAGTCATTTTTAAAGATAAAGTCATTTTTTAAACGTTCTACATGCTGTTGGTAGATCTGACTCATCTGATACATTTTCCAGAGATAAACCACCTCCTGACATGTCATTAAAAAGGTGCATTATTTCTGGAGGCTGTATTCAAAGGCAAAACACTTGCATCTCAGCTGCTTCCTATATTTTGTTGATGAAAGCTGTGCTTTAAATGACAGAGTTTACCATCACATCCTTGGTGGTTTTAGAGAAAAAGACAGAAATGATTAAAAGCTTGTTGACAGCCCTGCAGCACAAAAAGAGCCTTAATTGGGTAATGCCTTTGCTGATACGGACAGAAAAGCCTTGAGGGTTCAGTAAGTGTTGCGGATCTGCAGGTTCTGCTCCATCTAATGGATGTCCCGTCTATGAATAGTTCATGCCTGAAAACAGCGCAAAGAGCGGAGGCTGTGCCTTCACTGCCATTCTCGTAGCACTGCGTGTCCAAACCGGGCTGTGACTGGAAGCGATCAAGACCTCATGGCTTTATTTAGGAGAGCAGGATAATGATTTTTGCAGTCTTCTTATTTAGTGTATTGAGTCTCTACCTAGTGTTTATGACACTCCTAATAATGAATAGTTTGAGCTAGGTTGCTTTTAGGTTAAAAAGTATTTAAAGATATTGAGTTGCAATTGTAAAACACAATTGGAATTACATTACTATCTGTTTGTATTCATTTTATGAATATAATCGGAATTTCTAAAAAATTCATCTCTTAATAGTTGTAGATTATTATATAATTTGATGCTCTTGAGTTAGTTTTCCTTTTTCTATCAGAAAAAAATGTTTTGTTCATCTGAAGAATTGAACATATATATTATGAATTTAACATGCGTGTTTCTAATTTGCCTTCCACAGGAGCTGTTTGCTTTTGTGGAAAATACCACTGCTGACTGTAATGTGCATCCATCAGAGACACTGTGTGGTAAGAAAAATTTGGATTATTTTATCATTTTGTTTTCTTTAATAGAAATTTATCTACACGTGTGTCTGTTTCCTAAATGCCGATCAGAATTTTTTGATGAACTGATCCTTTCTGATAAAAGCGTGCTTGGGCTGTACTGACGGATGAACAGGGGATCCTCTTCATTGTGTTCCCATGCTTTGAAGTCAGTTTGAAAACGGCTGTGTTTGAACTTCTTCTGACTATCGCTATGTGTTTGACAGCTCAGGTCACAGGGCAGATTTTATAGTATGAAAGTTGGATGGTGTGTCTGACTGGGCTGATGTGAGCTGGGCCGTTTGGCTGTGTCGAGTTGGAGAGATATCATGCTGGGATTCCTGCTGTGATGCTGTCTCACACGTGGGGGTGCCTGCTCCTTTGCCTCTTAGCTCGAGACAGCTTAATCGCCATGTGTCAGGGTGTAAAGATGCAGATTACAGGGAAAATTCAAGGAAAAGGAATAAATATCTGTTTGCAGCAAATATCTGTTTTTGGACTAAAGTGGAATGCACAGCATTTACTTTACATAGTGAGTGAAGGTAGATCACTGTTAAAGGAGAATTCCTGCATTAAACCAGAGTTTAATATGATATTATGAATTATGAATTAGTATTCTGTTGCACAGTATTTCCTCAATGTTTTGGCAAAATTTACACTTTTATGTTGTCATCAGTTTTACGTCCATTAATGTTTGGTCACTACAATGCCTCGCATTCGTCGCAAATACATCATGCAATCATTGGGAATCCATTCGTCAGATGAATCATGTGCAATGGTTATAAGTAAAGAATTAGTAGGAAGCCGAATTTGGTTGAAAAGGTTTCAGAGAAAACCCAGTGATGCAAAAATGTTACAGGAATATAAGAATAGTGTGGTTTTTCACATGTCCCAGAAACTAATTTGCAAAAAGTGGTTAGTAGCTAAAAGAAAAGAAAAAAAGTCAGCTCCTAAGAGAGATCTGGAAGCAGAGATACTGGAATATCACACACAAATGATTGTAAAGAAAACTGCAATTTTATATATTCTTCAGACAAAAAACTAACCAGAAGCGAGTTCATTTCCCTCTCAGGATCAAAAGACCCTAGTATTAACTGTAAAGCATAAATACTGTATATGGTGTGTGCTACAAGTACCTAATTAGATTAGATTTAGATTGTTTTGGTAAAATACCCATTTCTACCATTTCTCAATTCATGAAACATTTAATAATAAAGATTTTTTTTGATTCACTTATGCCTGTACTTTGGTTACTTTTTCAAATATTAGATTAATTAACATGAAGTCATTAACACAAAAATGTTAAAATGTAGAGTGTTCAAAGACTTTTGACTGGTAGTCATTTCATATTGATTTATTTCTCAAAATGAACTTGTCATTTGGCTGAAGTCAAGTAAATTACAAAGTAAATTTTCAAAATAACCTTGATAACCTTGTACAACTGCCATGGCTGGCAGTATTTCATTTATAGTCCATTTCTGTGTGATTGTGTAATTATTAGGTATTTAAATGCACATGATGGATGAGTATGAAATCACACCTGAATGTCACAACTTGTATAATATGCAAGTAAAGTAAAGTACTACAAAAGTAGTTGTTCTGTTGCCTGGCTAATCACATACTTTTGTCGGAGTTGTTTCCGTTGTGAAGTGTCAGATCAAAATGAGCAGAGGGAATTTTTGCACCACTCTGACTGTACGGCTGCAGGCTAAAGGTTAATTGCTTTTGCTAATGTTATTGAGGCTCGTTTAAAAGTGGGCCAAGTTCACAGCTTGAGAAAGTGGCTTTTCTGAAGACAGCTCTAGCTAACTCAATTCATAACGAGACTAAGATGCTGTTTTCTCTTCACGTCAGCACAAAAATTCACATCACGGCCCAGAAAAGCTTTTGCCGAATCTCTGTCATTCTGGTCAGTGACAGTGGTTGAGATTCACTACAGTACACTTACATACATTTCACTTTGAAGAATATGTTAAGAGTGCAGATATGTTTCAGGATATTTGTTATATTCCTGCACATTTTTTTTTCACAAGTCATGGGGCTATGGAGCATGTTGTTACACTTGATCAAGGATCTGTGCCAAGGACTTGTGTTGACACACTGTAGTCATGCACTTTATCCCTCCTGTGATGATGTATTTTTCTATAGTGACATCTACAGTTGTTCTTCTGTTGTTTATCCCTGTTACCATCACCTCTATCACACCGGACTGCCCCGAGGGGGGTTTACTCCTCCACTTGTCCTTCCTAAGGACTTTTACCGGTTTTCATTGAGAGTCTGGAGGCTTTTTAAAAATATATATTTTTATATGGCCTGTTAGACAGGAGTATGTAAATATTAGGCATAAATACAGATGTCCCAGTTTTTTAAGCAATAATCAATTTTTTTTATGGTAAACAGTGCTAGGGAATTTTACAAAATAATAAAATGATTTGAAGGAAAATAATAAGGAATAAATAATAAAGCAGGGGAAAATAAGGAAAGAAACCAACCCCAGCCCTCAGATGGTCATAAATAGTATAGTCACAGCTAGTCTCAGTTTACTACGGACATTTGAGAATATTGGCTAAGGCGTAAGAGGCATGTGGCAAGGAAGAACATCCTGTGCATCAATTTATGATATAAATATACTGTAGATGGAATCTTGTCAAAGTATGAGATCAGAGGTTGCCATGATTTATAGAATTTCTGTGTGGAGCCTCTGAGTGTGTACTTAATTTAATAAATGACATTACATTTGCGAGCCAGACTTGTTCATATGTTCCAATTATGGCATTAATTTTTTTATTTATTTGGCAGAAAGAGGTAGTCGAATGGGACACTGAATATAGCTATATTCATATGTAGCTACACTATATGGCCAAAAGTTTGTGGACACCTGACCATCACACCCATATGTAGGTCTTCCCCAAACTGTTGCCACAAAGTTGGAAGCACACAATTATATAGGATGTCTCTGTATGTTGTAGCATTACAATTTTACCCTCACTGGATCTAAGAGGTCCAAACGTGTTCCAGCATGACAGTGCCCCTGTGCACAAACTGAGCTCCATAAAGACGTGGCTTGCCAGGGTTGGCGTGGAGGAACTCGAGTGGCCTGCACAGAGCCCTGACTTCAACCCCACTAAACACCTTTGGGATGAACTAGAAGGCTGACTGTGCCCCAGGCCTTCTTGCCTGACATCAGTGCCTGGCCTCACTAATGCTCATGTGGCTGAATGGACAAATCCCCACAGCCACGCTAGTGGAAAGCCTTCCCAGAAGAGTGGAGGTTAACAGCAAACGGGGGACTAAATCTGAAATGGGATGTTCAAAAAAGCATATATGAATGTGATGGACAGGTGTCCACAAACTTTTGGCCATATAGTCTATATGGGGACAAGGCTGAACATCAGTGTCTAGTGCCCCTGAAATAGTATCAAAATAACTGGTCCAGAATTTTGTTAATTTTGGATATGTCCGAAACATACAGCGTTTGTCAAGTTAGCTGGGGATATTGCACAGTGGCCACATGTTCATATCTTCTATGTCAGGGAAAAATTTTTGCTAGTTTGGCTTTATATAGATGTACACTAGAGTTCTATGAAGCACCTTGAATTGTATATGAAAAATACAGGAAATAGAATAGTTCACCTTTCAGAGAGCAGGAAACAATTGAGTTGCCAGAGAGGTCGGTTAAAATTACAGGCTTGGAAATTAAGATCACAGGACAAGGGGTCATGGTCTGGTATAACAATGCTTGAGTATTCTACCTGTGAAACACTTGAAAAAAGGGTTCTGGCTACAAAAAAAAAAAAAATCTATTCTTGAATAGACTTGATGAACATGAGAGTAGTACAAATAATCACTTTTTTTTAAAATGTCATTGAAACCGCACTAGCAGTGTCACCCTGTGTCATCAGTGTGGCACATAACCACTAACTGCCCAGAGGAATAATGAAAGTACAGCAAAAACCAGCAAATTAGTACCAGAGTCACTAAACCAATCACAAATATTTCAATGTAAACATAATTAAAGTGTTTCAGGCTGCAGTTTTCCTTTAAGGCTCTGTGAGATATGCTTGTATCTTTGCGCTTCTATTTTAGACTTGATTTTTGAACTTCCAGAAGAAGTCCTGATGTTGTGTAGAAAATCAAATCCCATACTTTAGCTACATCCGTCTACTCGCGTACAACATAGTTAAGAAAGATGTTGACTAATGAGGTGAAAACAGATTTCAACCATGGTTGAACTGAATAATTAGGTTGGTTGAATGATTCGATTGTTATGGACATAGCACAGCCTGCTAATACAATCAAGAGCTGAATCGCACAGTAATATATGTAAATTCAATGCAAATTCATATGTTTTACTCTTCTTATAGATGCGCTGATGCCGCTGCTCCCATTAGATCCCCTGTTGTAAATGTCTGCTTCAGTCTTCACTCATGACTGGTTCTGTTTGTCAGGAAGCTGATTATATTACATCGTTTCATGTTCGTGCTTATACAGTGGACTGTGTGGTTGCTGTTGGCTTGGCTGCAGCGTTGTATTAAATTAGCCAACTGTGTTTTACACATACAGCAGTCACAGCAGAGCTGTGTGTCACCGGCACCTTGGGGTTTTTATTTCATTTCATTTTATGGCTGGAAGTCGGATACAAACCTTTCTAAAATGAATAGATATTTTCTCTCTTCAGTTCTATTCTTTCAAAATTGAAATGGGACATGAGAAAAACATGAGAGAAAAACATGAGAGCGTCCTGATATGCTGGCTTTGGTCAGTAGGATGGGTGGAAGGTAGTAATAGTAAGATAACCCGGTGTCACTATATCACAATAGAGTTTTCTGTGACTTGTGCCTGCTGTGTTTGTTCTGTAATTTCAGACAACACAGATTTTGTGATGCTGTATACATCATTAACACTATGCTACACTGGTATGGTTAAGGATTGTATATGATTTTTCTAATCTGTAAGATGAACTGATTAGTGCTGTACTCTAGTCGTCCAACATGATTTAAAAGTAAAGAACTCATTTGGGAAACAGTAAGGTATTTGAACCATCTGTATGACTCGTGAATTAATTAAAAACCTTTCCAAATTGTCATCTCAGGCTTGAGCTCTGTGCTAACCACTTTACAGAGGAAGCCATCCGGTGTTGGATGTGTAAAATCCGACAGTTCAGCACCTTTCGGATCGTTCTCAAATGCGCTGATGCATGTCTGTGCCTGAGGTTTGTTTTCAGCTCTCTAATTTGGATCACTGCTTTCTGAAATCAGACTTCAGTGTGCTTGTCATACATACGTATGTTTGATATTTCTGTATAATTGAGCATAGCTGTACTTGTAGAGAGATGCATATTTCTGCACATCTTAGTGCTGTGATCAATGGTTCAAATCTAAATTGCAAGTCTGGGAGACAATATTTTTAATGAAAGACATACAGGCCATAGAGATGCTTAACCCATATTCCGCTGCAAATTCTTTCCTGTATTATTTGTAATGGTTAAATCTGTGAGAGTGAAGTGCACTGGTGAAATATGTAAAGCTACAGGACGTACGATTTTGGAAATTCACCCTGTCTGGTAAATGCTATTGTCAGCTAGTAGTATGGCTAAATAGCAATGACACCAATTTTGTAGTGACAGACTATTTAATAGGGTAGTTTGCAGTTTGGACACAGTCCAAGCATTCCTAACTCGTGATTGCTCAGTATTACAGAAGTGTTATGAGAATAAAATAACTCGTACATTAATGGGACTGTCACAGGTACTAAGTACCAGATGAAATATCAAGATCTCAACAACGGCTTATATTTTAACCTAACAGCTGATGCCTAATAAAGCAGCAGTGTCTGTGCAATCTGCTGTGAATAACACTTTTATTTATTAACAGTTTTTAACTGTTTTAGTAGGAATTATTAAAAGCTTGAAGATTAATGGGTCAATTCAGTAAGAATGAACAAACGATGAGCCAGTGAGCTCCCCTTCTCCGATTACCAGCGTGCCCACGAGTATGGCTTAGGGCTGTAATTGCGTTTCAGTGTAGCGCGACTGCAACACACTGATGAAAGTGAAATGCAACACAACAGGGAATTACATTCACTTCTGACATGACGTCAGTGTTAATTCATAAAAAAATAATCTTTTGCTGATTCCTATTTTTCACTGAAGAGATCAAGAGACATGAGCAATGCAGTGAAGGTTTTGCTTTTCAGTGTGCAATGTTTTCTCCATGACACAGATGAGAAGTAATACAGTTTGTGTATTCCATTGCACATTTTTCACCGGTGTGATTACTTTTTGTTCTGGCATGGAATCCTATCCACAGCCAAAAGCCATCAGAACAGCTTGAATGTACCTTGGCAGAGGTTCTACACATCTCTGGAGCTGTACTGAAGGTACTCTACACCATTCTTCGAAAATATATTCCCTCAGCTGGTGTTCTGATGATGGTGGTGGAGAGCGCTATCTGACACGCCAGTCAAAAATCTCTCATGGATGTACAATTAGGTTGAGATCCGGTGATTGTGAAGGCCGTACCATATAATTTACACCATTTTCATACTCATCAAACCGTTCAGTGAGCCCTGGTGCCCTGTGGATAGGAGTGTGTCATTCTGCAAGAGACCACTCCCATCTGGATAGAAATGTTTCTTCATTGGATAAAGGTGATTAATCAGAACATTTGTACTGATTTCAAATTTTTCCCTATAATTTGTTACCTGTGAAAAGTTCTATGCTGTAGTATTTACATTTTTTTCAAATATTGTTTTGCTTTAAATGTATTTATTTAAAGGAGATTATGGGATCGTTTTCAGACAGATATGTACGTAAATACTGTTACACAGATTATGCGTTAATACTTTTTGCCTTCACATGGTACTATTTGTCTCATCTTGGAATTAGCAGGTGGGTGAATTATTATGCTTTAACATGTTTTATCATGAGATCAAAAATCAAAAGCAGGAGACATGCATGCCGGCATTGTGAGTACTGGAGTCGGTTTGGCAGCACTACAGAGCCTGGGCTGTGGTCTTGTCTCTCCTGATTACTCTCTATGTGCTTAAGTGGTTACGGCAGGGCAGCTGCAGGATTGGCACTATTTCAAAAGTTTCCCGCTGATCAGAATTGCCAGGTGTGAGTTCACTGGTGTGATCTGTGTAGTCACAATCTCAGCCGTCAAACTGCGGTACTGCTCGAATGTGGCATTCTTTAGCTCTTTGCCTCCAGGTATTTGTTTTTTTCCATCTTTGAAAGTGCCATTGACTGTTTAACCTGTGTGGATCCCAACAGCTGTGGCTTCATCTTAGTTTCTTGCTTCAAGGGTCTGTTAGAAAAAATGTGACCTGATTTCTTGATTGTTTACTATTCTTGTATCATCATGATGTAGGGCCACTTTCCCCTGATTGTATTTAGCTATAAAGTCAAGCACCAGCAAACAGTTTGAAGCACAAATGTTTAAATATATCTTCTTGGTGTCATGTTGCTGATGCATGGGACGGAGACTGTGCGCAGGTGTGAGCCTCTCAGGGTGGATCAGTGTCAGACTGGGCTGCTGGTGCATCTGCTGCCCCACACACTCATCCTGACCTGCGCTCACAGTAGCGCGTAAAAAAGAGATTTTATGAGCACTCGGATCAGATTACAGCCAGAGAGCACGGCTCTGGCATGCATTAATCATAATGTGTTCTATGTAAATCACCAGCATTGACTCTGTTCTGTATATTAATACACTTGCACAACTACAACACACGGACAACTAGGCTGTGGTTCTGAGAACTTCTACAAACTTTCTGCTTTTACTTGGAACCTCTTCACATGGAAAAGCTGATTTGCATATGGAAATAGATGTAGTTAAGTGATTTGCTGGGCTATTTTAAAAATAACCTTTTCTGTTTGACAAGCTGCACATGCAAATTCAAATCAGCTGAAATGAGTGATCTGTTTCATATCTACATTTACAGCATTTAAAAGATTCCCTTATCCACTGTGACTTACAGAGTACTTTGTAGTACCTATCAAAAACATATCCTAATGTTAGCTCAGTAGGTCTGAGAATGCCACTCAGCTAAAACCCTGTTAGTGGAAGGTTTTAAGTATGTTAAATGTTTAAATTATAATTATATTAATATTTGTAAAAAATAGTTAGACATTTAACTAGTGTTTTTTTTTTTCTAACTTATATCACAGTAGGTGGTCAATAACCTGCTAAGTGCATTATGTTCCTATATGTCAGATGTTATTGTAGCACAGCAGAATCTCTTTGCTGACTAGGGTATTGATTAAAGCTGACATAGTGATAATAAGGCTTTTTTGGCCAGCCATCTGGACAGGTGTTGCTGACTGTATACTGCTGGCCAGAGAGCCAAGTCCACCCTCCTCCCTCCTCCCTCCTCCTCCTAGGGCTATCTTTATATCTGCTTTCTCATGTTCTAAGAAAGGTACATTATTTCTTATGGCATAGGCTGCCTATTATTATTGTCATATCATATTAAATTATAGGGTTATCAATTTATATTATGAACTGTGAGATGAAGGATAAGGAAACATTTAACAAGCTAAAACTCATGCATTAAAAAAATTACCACCAAGACACAGGAATGAGTGTAATTTTTTTTAATGTTCATTTTGATTTAATTCATTAAACTCCCACTTTCTCATCCTCACTTCCATAACTGCACGTCTTTTCTCTTAGTTTCACTGTAGTTAATGAATAATTCACAATAAGCTTTAATATGTTTTAAGATGAATAGTAATAAGACAGGGGTTTAATGTGTATTAATTAGTCCCAATTTACACCTAGTCTTTTCATCTGTTTTCTAGGTATCAGGATTATATCCTAACAGTAGGGGTGCACATCTGCGTCGAACAATACATTCAACAGACTGCGTAATAAAGCAGGTTATTCGTCATAAAATAGAGCTTATATTACGTGAGGTGTAATAAACATTGAAACTTAATCAAGCCCACACTTCCTCTTGTAAAAAGGTTGCTTCCTCTTGATCTCAAATCAGGAAAGGCTACAGAGGATAAAAAAAAACACATTTCTCCTAAGCGTAGCCAGAGATAATACCATTACATCTGCACCGACATCATGCAAAACATGAAAACTCTCTCTCCCTCTCTCTCCCTCTCCCTCTCTCCCTCCCTCTCTCTCTCTCTCCTGCATTTCTCGGCTGATCCAATATGGGTTAAATAAATCAGCGTGGCATAGCTCGGTATAGAGAAGAAACATGTTTGAACTGCAGAGAACTGTGTGATCTCAGACACGCACCTTGAGAGAGTCACACCAGCAGGGTTGCCAGAGTTGGGGTTTTTACGCCAAAGTATATATAGTTTTGAAACAAGGCTGTGGGCGGAAAAGTAAATTGATTGAAATGTAGAGACTTAGAAAAAAAAACAGTGTCCTCTTTTTCCAATGGCAGAATCTTTAGGTTTATCTAATCTTTTAGTTTCAGGTCTTTTTGTGCAGAGCTGTGGTTGAGGTTTTACTAACTGCTTAGCTACACTTTAATATTTTTTTTCATTCTAATGCACAGCTTTTGTTTAGTTATATGCAACTAAGAGTCTGAAAGGATCATGCAAATACTATGTCATTATTAAATTTCAGTTATTGTACTTTTATAATGTTGAATGTTTTATTCAACTGAAAGTTGAAGCCTAAGACACATATTCAAGCAATGCTTATTTTCGCTGTATCAAAAATATATTGTATGGAGACACTACTGTATCATATCATATTGAATTAAAATTTTGTGTATTGTTACACCCCTACTGGACAGGGATTATCTCTGTAAAAAAGTATAAATATGTCTAAGATACTTACAGATAAACAGCTTCATGAGGTCTGAGGTGCCTTTTTAGCAAAAGTGTTGAACGCATCGCTTCAGCACATGTTTGTGTTGCGTCCTTGTTTTCTGTATGTCTCTGGGCCTCATTGTTGCGTGCTGTGCCGTCATTTGGAGATCTGATTTAAGATTACCAGTGTGCATGGAACAGTGGTTTCGTGCTTCCATTTTGCTTATGTGTGTGAAGACTTCTTGAACTGTTGTATGTGCACTTTGTGCGTGACAGTTCCAGGGTCCCCAGTTCAATCCTGAGCTCAGGTTGCTGTATGTGCGGAGATTCCATGTTCATGTGTGTTTCTTCCAGGTTCTCTCGTTTCTTTCCACCTCCCAAAAACATGGAAGTAGGTGAATAGGCTATGCTACATAGCCCCGAGGGATGAATAAGTGTGTGAATGTGTGTGCATGCATGGTGCCCTATAATGGAGTGGCACCCTATTCAGGGTATATCCCGCCTTGAGCCCAGTGTTCCTGGAATAGGTTCCGGATCCACCATCACCTTGACCAGGATAAAGCGGTTACTGAAGATGAATGAATGTTTGTGCATTAAGACAGTTTCTGTCACAAGAAGTATAACAGACTGATTTGCATATTAATATGTGATACAGTGTATGTGGTAAAGATTTTATCCTGATACCATTCAGACTCAATGCACAAAACATCCAGGGGTAAATGATGTATTAGTTTGCAGTTTTGCTGTCAAAATGTTCATTCTACTTTAGTTTTGATTTATTTGCCAAAAAGAGCTCTGATGCCTTCATGTAAATTATTCATGTAAATTTCAGAAACAAGGAGCCTTACCTCATTTAATGAGTGTTTATTTGGATTGAGAATTAACAAATTTACAACTGCACACTTTAACAGTTTGTGTAAAGTGAAAATCCACAAAACTATAATTATGACTCAGTTGAAGTGCAAGTGCAATTTGTTGAATTTTTTTTTTTAGTTGGCATTTAAATCTGAACCTCCTCCGTGCTGATGAATATTTAAATTCTTTGCACACTTGTGCTCTGAGCAGTGTGCCTCTTCAATTACTCTACAGTTGAAACATTTCCCCTGAAATATTCAGTAGTCATTTAAGTCAAACCCTCAGCCCGCAGAATGCTGGCGTAGTTTGTGATACGCATTTCTAATTTCTTTTCATTGAGCATTCAGCTTGTCTGGTGCCTCTGAATGTCCCCATTAGTGTGTGTGACCCTGTTGACCTTTCTGTGTGCGGCTCACTGCCAAGTTGAGCAGAGGTGGATGAAAAAAGGAATCATGTTCAGACATAAAGTCTTTATCTGCCACATATTAGCCACATGTTTATCCTTCCAAATAGTCTTGCAGATCTAATTTTCTGCTGTCTAGAATAAAAGGGGGAAAAGATTAGAAGCTATTTAAAAGGTGTTGTGTTCTTGATCGTATCATGTGTAGAAGTAAATTAAGGTTTCAAGGTTTTAGAGGTTTAATGGCCCAGTTGACTAGACAGTGGACCAGCTCCTTTTCTTCCTTCCTTAAAATTTCCCAGCTGGCTATGAAATGCTAAATGTTTTTATACAGTTTCCTCCAAAAATATTGGAGCCTTCATAAATATGGCTCTTTAAATCAAGCATTAAACAGAATGTATACTTTCCTGCTCAAACAAAAGAAATGTACCTTTGCGCTGACAAAACAATCATTGTCATAAGAACGTCTTTTTTTTAATTAAAGGTATTTTGTTACAAAAACATATATGGCAGAAGTATTGACACTGTGTGGAATATTTAAAATAAATCTCTTGTTTTTAATATATTGAAATATATGCTTAGCAATTATGGATCAGATATCAATTATAAAGACTAGTATGCAAGTTGTTCCCTTTTTATTGTATATGCGTATGTTCCCTAATATGTAAGAGATCCCCTTAAGTTTAAACTTAAACTATCACTCATTGCATGTGTTAGTCTTTTTAAATAGTCATTTTGCTCATTGTCATGAAGGGTGCCAATAATTCTAGAGGACATGGTATGTTTATAGTGGTGCTAATATAGGGCTACAGAATGGTGATGACCTTGTTCAAGACTTGTAGTCTGATTAAAATTAAAAACTGACCTCAAATCTGAGTGCGCAGAGAAAGAAGCATCATGCACTGTCTGTGTCTTTAGAAAACAGAGGGAGCTCAGCTAATAGATGTAGCTGCGTTTGCGATGCATGTGTTTGTTGCTATCTTTAAAACTCAGAGGAATGGCTGTGTAGACTATGAGAGAGGTCAATCTAAGTGCAGCAAGCGTGTTTCTCACGTCTTCAGGGAGGCTGCTGATGCTTTCTGCCCACAGCACACTGGCACCCATACATTACTAATGAAGCATAGCTATAAAAGAGGCTCGGCACAGATAAACCTGAGTATGTAGTAAAGTGCACTGGGGGTAATATTGTAACTCAATCCGATCAACCATTTTATACTACACTAAGATACAAACCAGTGTATTCCTGCAAAGAGGCTTACCGCTGTTGAATATATTTTCAGCTGATTTTCCTCAAGGCTGAGATGCTCAGACATCAGCGTTCCCACAGTTTCGGCTTTATCCTGGTCAGCAGTTCAAGCTCTCAAGCATATGATTAGTGTGTTTATACACAATGTACAGATTTCTTATGCTTTCCATCTCACAACTGAAAAAATTGGCTTCTTTAATTCATTTCACACAGATGGCCAGCTTTTGCATGTACATTTCCTGGTGGATTGAAGCATGTTCAGTTCCACTGAGTGAAATAATTTGTGCAGGTCAATGATGACATGGTGATTGTGTACAGCATTATATAATGCAAAATAAAATGAGCTATGTAGAGTAACTCCTGTCCTTCCTGTTATATCCTGCCTTAGGCTTGGTAAGCTTTTCATCCAGCCCTGTTAAATATAATGAGAGGCTGCCTACAGAGCACTGCAGAATTTTTGGCACCCTTTGGAAAAATGAGCAAAAATAATTGTATAATATACGCATTTCACACAATAATTAACAATTTCCACACAAACTGTTAGAAAACCTACTGAACATTTGCTCTAACAAAAATCATTCTTTTAAGATATTATCTGGCATTATTGATACCAACTATCTTTGAAAAAAAGATTTAAATTGCTCTTACTTCTGCACAAGAAAATTAAAAACTGTAGTTTAAAAAAAGACCAGGAATTGGAAGCAGGAACATTCTAATCCTACGTATTTTTTACTCATTTTCATGAAGGGTGCCAGTAATTCTGAAAGGCACTATACATATATCAGTTTCAATTTCTCCTTTATTAACATCAGTGATTTGCATAGAAAGATCAGAAATGAGGTAATTAGTTTAAATGTCATATTGGTTTAGTTTTGCAGGCCTGTTATGAACTGTCAAGAAAACATAATGATTAAATGAGTTAAACTGAAACAGTTTTGATGTTTATGTGAGATATACACTCAGCAGCCACTTTAACAGGAACACATATATACCTGCTCTTTCATGTAATTATCCAATGAGCCACACATGGCAGCAGCACAGTGCATAAAATCATGCAGGTGCAGGTCAAGAGCATCAGTTAGTGTTCACATCAAACATTAGAATGGAGCCAGAAATGTGATCTCAGTGATAAGCACTCGTTACAACTGTGGTGAACAGAAAAGCATCTCAGAACGCCCAACACATCGAACCTTGAGGCGAATGGGTTATAACAGCAGAAGACCACATTGGGTTCCACTCCTGTAAACCAAGAACAGAAATCTGAGGCTACAGTGGGCACAGACTCGTTAAACTGGACAGTTGAAGACTGGAGAAAAATTGCCTTGTCTTCTTACACTTTCAGCTGTCTAGCTTTGGGGAACCTGTGCCATCTGTAGCCGCAGATACTTGTTCTTGGCTGACAGGATTGGAACCTGATGTGGTCTTTTGCTACTGGATGTTTTTAGTGTTCCACACCATTCTGTGTAAACTCGAGAGGCTGTTGTGTGTGTCCCAGGAGATCATTGGTTTCTGAAATATTCTAACCAGCTAATGTGGCACCAGCAACCATGCCACGGTCACAGAGATCACCAATATTTTTCCCAATTCTGGTGTGTGAACATGTGAACATTAACTGAAGCTCTTGAGCCGTATCTGCACGAGTGTATGTGCAGCATTGCTGCCACATGATTGACTGATTCGGTAATTGCATGAATGAGCAGGAGTATGGGTGTTCCAAGAGAAATGGCTGTTGGATAGTTTATAAGGGCACAAACTGGGCCTATTATAAATGTACACCTGAGTTACTATTATCCACAATTGGTGGTGTACTGAGTGGCTGAATGAATTAATTGGTCTAGGAGGAGCACTGGAGACTTATGAACTCTTAGTAATTAATTGAATGCTTGGCAGAGTGCACTTGGTATGTGGGTGCGGAGAAACCATTATCACCTTCTCTTTGAAAAGAAGCTGAATGTAGTGTTTACTTGCCTTTGGGTGTTTTATTAATAGAGATCAATGATTGCACTGTGTGTGTGACATTGTTTCATAGTGGAGCTGCTACTTTCTAACTTGTAACCTATTGCTATCAGCACAGAACTTAGGGCTCCATATAAACAGCCTTAAAAGAGAATGAATTTGGATTTTTCTATCATTGAATATCACAAGGCAAGACATGATATATGATCCTATAAATATTTATATGTATGTTTTTACACAAATACTCAGATATGCACTGAATGAAAAAATATGTAGATATGCAATGAAAGATAAAATAGGGTCTCAGGAAATGTCAGAGATTGAATCGGTTTTATTTCAAATGCTAAATAAGTAAGTAAGTAAGTAAAAAATAAATAAATAAATAAATAAATAAAATTACAATGGAAATAACAGCAAGCAATGTTTTTCTGTGTTTTTTTTCTGTTGTAATAATTATCTATATCTATAACTGTAATGTAATAATCATCTATCTATCTATAATTATCTATAAATATCTGTAATTATTATATTCAAGCGGCAATGGCTGGATATTTAACTGCCTTTGTAGTTGTTTGTCGGCATAAATGCTTAACTGTATTGCGACTAACCCAATCTTCTGTAGGAGCTTTTCACTGCTAGTGGAGCGTTTAGTGCCATACAGGTATCCCTCCCAGGATCTGATCGTGATCAGCAGATATTAACGCTGAGCAGGACCAGCAAGCTCTGACCTTTGGCTGAATGTTAAGGACCTGAGTGTACAATGCTCTTTTCCACTGATGATTAGATGAGTGCCTGGAAACCATCATTGTTCATTTGGTTTAGTCTCCCGTAATTAGGCAAATTAACCAATTGGAAACAGATCATTTAATAAATAGTCAGCTTTCAAATGATGGCACCCATGGTAAAGATGAGAAAAATGTCTGACTTCATAAGCTGCTCTGGATAAGATAAATTGGTGCTAAATGCTGTAAATGTAGTGTGTGTGTGTGTGTGTGTGTATATATATATATATATATATATATATATATACTGAGCATCTTGCATATATGAGCATATATTACTGAGCATCTTGCAGAAGCAGCCACAGTTCTTCTGGAGACTTTGACTGTCACACTTGCTTCTTATTTTTGCAGCAAAACCCAGCAGCCTTCATTATGTTTTTTTTGGCTGAAAAGTGTCTCTTTTGTAATATGCTGCTTTCTTTACTGACATACAAAAATTTTTCTGGAACATTTAATTTTGTGCTGGAAAACTAATGTTTAGAATTCTAAAATGTTTTTGATCTGAATCAATAATATAGAAGTCATAAAATAAAAATCTATAACAAAGTTTGTATTAAAAAAAATAGGGTGCCTAAGACTTTTGCACAGTACTGTATATACATGCACAAACAAAACCACGTCGCAGTTAATGGCACCCATAGAAATTAACATGTTAACATTTATATTTTACTTTTTTTGAGCTCACCTTTTTTTGAGTTGAGTGTTTAAGAGCTCTTAAGTGGTCATTCATTGCATATAGGCCAAATTCCACTAGGAATTTGGGGAAAATTAGAGAATACACAAATGAAACAAGAGAAAAATGTTGACCTTCAGAAATCAGGCAATGGCTGCAAAAATAACTACATGCCTGAAAATCTTCATATCCACTGTTAGGACAATAGTTAAGAAGTTTAAAACAAACAGAGCCATAATAAACCTGTCTGAAAGTGTATTTTACTCAAACACACTGTGCGGAGAGTGGATAGAGAGGCAAAAATTGCTTCAAGGATCACAGCTGGAGATTTGCAGAAGATGGCAGCATTTTGGGGTTACCAAGTGTGCCACCTCTATGCCAACATACTATTTAGGAATGCCAGAAGAAAGCCTTTTTTCCCCCCCTCTCTGCACAAACATATGTGCCTGGAGTGTCACTAGATACTACTGGAACTTTGACTGGAACCGGGTAGTGTTGACAAAAATAGAACTTTTGGCAACAAACACTGAAGATGGGTTTGGCATAAAAAGGAGGATGGTTATTCAGAGAAGAACCAAATCCCCACTGTTAAGTAGGATGGAGGATCTGTGATGTCGTGGGGGTGTTTTTCCTCCAAAGGCCCTGGGAAACTTGTTAGTATACATGGCATCATGGACTCCATGAAGTTCCAGGAGATTGAATGAAAATCTGACTGCTTCTGCCAAGAAGTTGTAACTTGGTCATGGTTGAATATTCCAGCAAGACCTAATGAGCCAAAACACACATTCAAATCCATGCAAAAAAGTTCAGTGACCTCAGATTCAAGCTTTTGACAAGTTCATCCTAGCCTCCTGACCTAAAACCCAGTGAAAACCTGGGGTTAGCAGAACAGGAGAGTCCACAAGAGAGGACTTTGAACCCTGGAGAATCTTGCTAGATTCTGGATTGAGGAGTGTCTCAGATTCCTTGCTCATTATTCCCCAATCTCATCATCTTTATACGAGAAGACTCAGTCCTGCAAAGGAGGTTGGCAAATTATGAAATGCAGGGGCGACAATAGTTGTGACATGTAGTTTTGTTAAAAATATACTTTTATCAGCCACAACCATTCTGTGTAAAATCCAGGAGATTAGCAATTTCTGAAATACTCAATCCAGCTTGTCTGACACCAACAGCCTTCCCATGGTCAAAGATAATGTTTGATGTGAACATTAACTAAAGCTTGAGTTATACTGTATATGCATGATTTTGGGCATTGCACTGCTATCACATGATTAACTTATTGGATAATTACACGAACAAGCAAGTGTACATGTGTTCCTAATAAAGTGGGTGGGGAATGTATATATTTTTCCATTGAATATATTTACCTCATGTAAAGGTTCTCTATTTTTCAATATAAGATTAAGCTAATTAACCAGAAAGACATTTTTCCTACAACCTTCGTTTTTTTCATGAAAGGTAGATGTCTGTACTTATTGCACTTTATTAGAAACTTGTTCAATATGACTACAGTTAAAACACCACCTCCTGTTCCTTATTCACTTCTGCTTTATTAGGCATGGTCTGATTAGCCATGTGTGTGCTTATTATGACAAACCGGTTGAAATGTTGAATGAATACGGCATATCTTTTTTCAACAGTTTACAGCTAGGTTTGTCTGTCACATTTTTCTGAACATGCAGTACAGTTTATGCACAAAATTAGGTGATTTTTTTCAACATCTGTAGCTTTCTGAGTTGTATGCGCACAATGCAGACTGTTTTTTTTTTTTCCTTCACTCTCTCTAATTTCAGCCTTGGAAATTTTCTTTCATATTGAAATTAATCAAGAGCCCGGCTGTAATTGCAGAGTGCTGCTGTTAGCTGTCATCACACACCATCTTCACTAGCAAGAATATAGCTGTGTAGACCTGTTGAGCAAGTCTGTACTCAGCTGTTTGAATTTGCTTCGTTATTTTTAGACGTTCATCACTTTGCGAATCAAAACCATATCTCTGTTACCATGATGCACAAATCGCACCTCACTGGATCCGCTATTATTTTAAAATAAACAGCTTGAAGATATGTAGATATTAACTTGTACTATACTCAAATCCTTTCAACCAGGGTGTCTGAGACATCACATTCCTGATCTCTACTATATCTATATATATGATCTATGATCTATACTATATCCATACTTTTAAAATGCCATCAGTATTTGCTGTGGATAAATATTTAATTGTGGGATCACCATAATCCTTGTTTCAGATATTTCTTTGTTTTGTTGCTTTTACTAAATGCATAAAAGCTATCACTTGTGTATTCATATGTGTTGTGTGATGATGCATGTTTCTTTTTTGCTCCATCCCCAAAAGAAAAGCAGCGGTGTATCTGACATGCCCTTGGACAGATTTTAGAGGGCTCAGGCAATTAGGCCTGCTCCATGGTGCCTGTGCTGGGAGAGAGCCTTGTTATCTGGATGCTGTTGATTGCACTACACTGCTGCTGATTGTCCGTCATGTGAGCTTTACTCGGCCCTCACGCTGCTGGCCTTATTCAAGCAAACTCAGCTGCTCGCTGTTCAGCTGCATTTTATCCTCTTTTAGTGACTAACCATAATCCTTTTCACCAAATATCATTCAAAGGCAAAGATATAAAAACGTTACCTCTGTGAAGTTTCCCCCCAAAAAGATATTAAACAAAACCTGGATCATTTGCGTGTTGTGGTTGTGTTTTGTACCATAAAAATGAAAGTTTGTGCCAGTTTAGTTTGTGAGGAAATATATTGTAGTATTATACATTTATAGTGCAAACTAATGAAGGTAACTTGTCTATATTGTTGTTTTGGTTTTGAAATGAATGAGATTCAGTGCGCTAGTGACATCACTCTCGGGTATAGGCTTACAGTGAAATATGTAAAGAAATAAAACAAGACGAGTGGCGATTATTTTCTAATAATAGCTTGTCCCTGAGAGTTTTATTCCTTTTATGCCACAATAATTTGCCAACAATTACAGTTGGTCTGTCAGTTTGTCCGAGATTCTCATTTCCGCTATATCTCAAGAATGAGTGGTTGAATGTTTGTAGGATTTGATTGATTGAGTAGGTGTTGGAATTGATCCAAATAGGATCAAGGTCACTACAAGGTCAAATGTCTGGAATCGGTTTTCTTCAGTTGCTTCCTTCCTGTTTGTCAGACAGAGATGTTACTTAGAAACTCGTATTCAGGAACTCAAGGCCCATTTTCTATCTATCTGTAATTTTTGCCAGTGGTCCGTCTATCTGTCAATCCTCCAGTCCATCGTTCCGAGATTCTCTATAGTGCAATATCTCAAGACCAAGAGGGTGAATGTTTGTAGAATTTATATGAATTATCATTGTAACCAGTAGATGAACTGATTAGATTTTGGAATCCAAACAGGGTCAAGGTCAAAACAAGGTCAGGTGTTAGAAATACATAGGTTCCTCCCCGTAAAGTATATTTTAAGGCACAGGAAGGACTAGCTGTGTTGGCAGAGTAGGCATCCCTATCGACGCCATCAGCATTGAATTCTGCCGGTTTATTCATTAAAGAATAGAGTGTCATACTTTTCATATGTTTATATAGGGTGTCCCAAAAGACTCCATACGTAGGGGGTTATGTTCACCAGCACCACATCGGTTGTGCCTTCAACAGTGGATGTTCGTGGACGTCCACATCTCGGTTGGTCCACAGCACTTCCAGTCTTTTAGAATTTGTTAATAAATTTGGCAACAGTGTCGTGCGTGATGCAACCTTGCGACAGCTTCCTGATCCAGCCATTAGAATGATTTCAGTACGTTCTTCTTTCGTCAAAGGCATTCTTAAAGGCTATCTGAAAAAAAATATATGTAATATCAACTAAGTATGAAAAATTTTGGAAGACATTTTGCTGAAAAGTGTTAATTTCCCTTTTGGAGACTTTTGGGACACCCTGTAATTATATTTAACGTTGTGGAACATCTGCAGGACAAATTAGTTCCAGGTAGCACTTACAATAATCAGCTATAAACAATTGTTCCCTCTTTTCCCCCCTAATAAGACAAGAAGCACACAGCTTTTCTGAAAGTGTAAGCCTTTTAATTTGAGGAAAGACTGCTAATTTAAGGCTGCTTTTAGAAATACAGAAGATGAAAATTACCTCTAAACAACTCCAACATTATATATACCATAAGTGTTGCTCCTCCCAATCTAAAATGCTGACAGTGAAAGATGCAGCATGTCTCTGTTATTTCTGTAAAAAAAAAAAAAAAACTGTCAGACTGTAACAAACAGCTCAGACATAAACTGCAGTGTTACTGAATTTGTTAAAAAGAAAAAAAAGAAAGGTATTTTCTATAATTCTGGACATCAAGTAAAAAAAACCCTCAATGCTGTGTAATATTTTAGACAGAAATAGTGAATGTTTTTTCAGCAGTAATGTTTATTTTACTCCTCTGCTGTCCTTTGACGCCTTTTAGCTTCATTTGCTGTTAGTGATTTAAATACTTTATTTTTACATTATGTGGATTTTTGGAAAATCCCCACTGGATTAGAGATTTTTCATTTGAGATTCTTGTTATATCAGCTCAGTCTAACCCTAACCCTAATCCTTGATTTGTTTTATCTTAACATTTTAACATTTTCCTCCCTTTTTGTGTGTTAAAGCAGATGCATCGTCAGACAATACATTTAAAAATACATTTATTTATATGTTGACTGAACTCAGATAAGAAAATGGGAAACAAAAAAATCACTGAAATGAACTGGTACTCACAGAAATAATCACAAAGCCGTATTTGTAGTCTGACTCACTTTATGTCAGGGAACATGTTTTAAAAATATGCCTATGAGCAATACCACAGATACAAAATAATTTTTTTTTTTTATACAATGATGAAGTGGGTAAATTTATTACTCATCCACTCGCTCCTTGCAAATTGCAAAGCCATCACTGCTCTTTTATTATTAGAGAGTTATCAGTGTTTTTTTTTTTTTTCTGACAGCATTGTTGCTGAATAGACATAAATATATCTGACCTTTTGTAGCCCTTTATTCTGTCTTTAAAGGTTGAGCACAATGCAATGTCTCCATTTACAGCACAAAGGGGCTGGAGTAAAGATTCACACTTTCATTTGTCTGGTTCCCAGATAAAAGCCTGGTGCATCTAGGAAAATATATTTTTTTTATCAGTCTTTTCAGAAGCACAACACTGGTCAGATCTGATATCACCTCTTCTGTTATATGACTATGAAAGGTTTCAGACAGTCAGTGAATTGTCATGTAATAGTCAGTCAAGGTGACTGCACTGACTAAAAGAGACCTTTTGAATGAGGGGTAAAGCGTCTTCAAGGAAAACCCTACACACTGTCACATTTTTGACCTTTCTATATATAATTCTGAAAACTGCACCTTTCCTGAACTGCAGTATGTTTCTCTTTTCCGCTGTAAGTAATGTTACAGCATTTTAAAGTCGAAAGTTTCCTATGTGAAACGAGTTCTCACATTGATTATCAGCATCATCCACATCAGTCTCTGTCTCATTCCCTTGAGATAAAAGTCATTCACGGTATTTAAACACAAGCCTCATCACAATCTCTTCACTCGACTGATCTCTGTTCACACTAACATTGTTGTGGAAATAATCACTGATTAATTCAGTCAGTTCTGTTCTGTTGGCTATATTTCTTGTTATTAATGTCTTTTTATTAGGTCATTTAAATATTTTAAAACCTTGTCTGCTGCAAATTGCCTGCATTTAGTGCTGTGTTTGTTAAACTTGTTTCTTACCCGATGTTATATTTGCAGCCAGAAAGCCAAGGCAAGGTTAGAAATTAGCCTAAATAAAAACATTTCTATATTGTTTAGGTAAAATATAGTTATGTTTTCTGAAAATAGAGATGTCAAAGGTACTATTGGCCAAAATTTGATTTGTCACTCACAATGACATCTACCAGGTTTTTCCAGGTCATCACACATATTACAAATCCAGTCATCATTGTGTTAAAACTATAGGATATCTTTCACTTGTATTTTAACCAACCTTATTTTTTCCAGGTGCTCGCCAGCTCCTGAGCAGAAGCGGCTCTTTACGTGTCTTTTGGTGTGGGATGTCGCGCCACAGCCATCGTTTTGAACGGGACGTGCGGCCCGTCTGGGAGCGCAGAGAACGCAGTGGTGTCAGTAGTAGCTGCATCACGGCCAACGGCTGCGGCTCTTCCACCGCCTGTGCCACCTCCATGACCAACAGCTCCAACAACCGTCCTGGCCTGCTGCCGCTGCCGGTCATGCCCTCTCTGCTGCCCACGCCAGCCACTGGGGCAAACACCACCTGCAGCACAGAGCTGTCTGGCAAGCGTTTAGCCTCCACTTGCAGCACCTCCAATACCAAGGTAAAACTCATTCCACCCACTCACTAGAGCCCCATAGCCTCTCTAACAGTCTCTTCTGCTTCATGTAGGGTGTTAGCGATAGCTTGGGTAGTGTAATATCAGGGATATTTTCAGCAATTCCAAAAGAAGCAGCTGTAAATGCATGTACTGTAGTTTCAGCCATGATTCAGATCATCAAGTCTCATTTCAGCCGGTTTTCTCTATATTTAGCACCTTTTTTCTTTTATGTATTATCTCTGCCTTAAAAGTGGTGAAGATTTCAGAAATACCCACATGCCGTCTGTTTTTTGTCACTCACTAGAGAGAAAAAAAAGATTAAAGTAGTAGCTGATCTTAGGGTCAATTTCTGTCATCCATCATGAAAGGCCTGGAGCCACCATCTTTCCCCAGCATATCCCCACACACGATATTTCCTCATATCTCTAGCATCCATCTCTGATAATGGACGGGAAGGGTGAATATTGATCCATGTCAAGAAGAAACTTCTCCACGTTCTTTCAAATAGTCACAGGGAGATGGTGGAGATACTCACAATCGCAGCTCCCAGGCCTCTAGATTAAGGACAGTGTGGGCTCTAATGTAATATATTCCTGCATTTTGCATATTGTGTGTTTCCCCAAGGGTAATATATATTGCAGATTTTAGTACATTTCATTCCACAGACGAAGCAATAGATAAGAAATGCTGGCAGTTTCAGAAAAGATATGAATGACACTGTTGTCTTTCTTTGTTGTCTACGGCCACTTTAGCCACTTTATTTTTGAGGCTTATGTAACATAATGTGGTTGCTCTGTTTTGTTTTGTTTTGTTTTTTGCATATATTTGCATTTGATCATGATGATACCCATTCACTGTGTGACATTTATTTGTTTTTTTGCCCAACTGTAGGTAAAACCTGCCACTCAAATTGCAGAGATGCTATTCAATTATCCCACAGTTGGTAAAATTGCATTGCATAGCCACAGATGACCTTAAAGCTCAGTCATAATAATGTTTTCAGATAGAAGCAGTTGTGTAATTTGATTATGTAAGAGTGAAGCATTATGCTTTTCTGAGGAAGACTTGATGAAATCCGCTCTAAAATGCCTGCAGCGTTGGGATGCTGTTATTTTGTTAGCATTGCAATCTTATAAGATTAAGATTAAAATGTTTCAGTTTCAGAGCCTTACTCATAGCTCTGTTTATGACTTGTATGAGTGTAATACATTATTATCCACTTGCCCAAAACTGTTGCTTTTTTTTTGTTTTTTAATATATTAACATGTTAAGTAAATGTGCCCATTAAGATATCTAGTTACCAGAGGTGGGTAGAGTAGCCAAAAACTGTACGCAAGTAAAAGTATTGTTACTTTAAAATAATAAGTACTCAAGTAGGAGTAAAAGAAGTTGAAAGTAAAAGTAAAAAAAAGTATCTAGTAAAAAAATCACTCAAGAAGCGAGTTACTTCATTGGTTCTCATTTAATAATCAGAGATGCATTTCCAAAAAAAAAAAAAAAAAACCTGTAGAACACATTAGCAAACAAACTTAGCTCAGCAGGTGAACATCACAAACCGCTAAATTATAACATTAATTTGTGCTCGTTGTTCTGTATTAACATCACTAATTTATCATAGCTAAAACAGTAGACAGTAAAACAGTTTTAACATTAAAGAGTAATATTCTTTGCCTGCCAGTTAGCCACATTACATGCCACTGTTAGCTACACAAAGAAAAATGAACAATTTCTTGAGATCTTGAATTCTTGATTACTGAAATGTCCACATTTTTAGGCTGACAGAGAGGAAAGCACATTATATAATTGGAAACAGAGAGGAAAGCACGTTATATAATTGTCCTGGGTGCGCTCCTTCCACCGTTTGAGCCACTGCTGTCCTGCTATGAGGTGAAATCAGTGGTACTACTCCTGAGTTAACGACTATGGTACTATTAGTTTACAGTAGGCATATGACTGTGTTTGATTTGTGAGATGCTTCTGATAGGTGTGTTTGAACAGAGTGCACAGAGTGTGCATTGAATTGCTTTTTTTTTAAATATATTGGGAGGAAAATAGACAATTATAACAGAGCAATATTTTGACCTCAGAAATGTAATGTGAGTACAAACTATCCTCTTTTAAAATGACTCTTAAAGTACAATTTATTACAAAAGTTACTTAATTAAATGTAACGGATTAAATGTAGCATGTTACTACCCACCTCTGCTAGTTACCCTAATCTGAGTCAAAATAAATGGTCATTCCATTCCTTTCATTATCTTTCATGTTAATGTGTTACTTAGACACAGGTTCTTTCAGCTTTGCCACTTGCTAAGGCGACTCGACAGCGTCTGTAGTCAATTCACGTTCACAACAGATTTAGTAAATAGATACTGCAAGAGTGTATGTGTGAGAGGGTATTAGCATAGTCTCGGTCTCTCTCCCGCTCTCTCTCTCTCTCTCACACACACACACACACACACACACACACACACACAAATACACACACACACACACAAACTCAGACAGAGCTCCCATTTGATTTTCTTCCATGATTATCACTATCTTTTTTTGGACCACTCTCAAGATGCCTGAAGGTTTATCAAGTATCCTCAGTCTCTATCTGCAGGCTGCCCTCTTTCCCCTCCTTCAGCTGCTCAGCTTTGCAAAATGTTTCATTTTGTCAGCAAAGTTCGGCCCCATTTAGATTTGTTAAAATGGCATTATGCAAAACAGAGTATGCCAAAAACACAGAGCCACATGAACTTGGAAATCATTTACTACAAGAAGAGATGTGAAGAATGAGGGGTACTGTGGGAAAATCGTTCAAATATGTCATGCAAATGTTGCGAATTGCTAGTCCTTATTACACTGGCTCATAGACAGTGCTGTAATAAACAAAAATATCCAACATTTCAACATTCAGTAATCGCTAAGATTATCTTTCATTCATCTTCAGTAAGCACTTTATCCTGATCAGGGTTGCTGTGGATCTGGAGTCCTGGGAACGCTGGGTGTAAAGCAGGAATGCATCCTGGATGGGGCACCAGTCCATTGCAGGGCACCACACACACGCACACACACACACACACACACACACACACACACAAATTCCTACTTAGAGGTAATTTAGTGTAGCAAGTCCACTTACCAGCACCTACCAGAGAACCTGGACAGAAGGAGAAAATGTGAAACTCCACACAGAGAGTAAATCAAGCTCAGGATTGAAACTGGAGCTTTGAGCCAGCAACGGTCCCCACTGCACCACCGTGCTGCCCCCAACTAGATTACACATGATTAAAATTAAAGTTAAAAATGAAAGTAAGCTACTGAGAACCTGCCTGTCACTCTGCCAGTCGAAAGTGAAATGTAGAGCTGTAGATCTCACAAGGTCAGTTTAGTGATGGAAAGCTGTTCACTTAGTGTTAAGAAAAACAGAAACTGACACATTTGATGCGGCGTGAACATGAAATCCATTTAAGAACAAAGCTACTCCCTCAGTGCTCCCTGCTAGGAGTGGGCATAGAGAAACTAGGGGCCAAGAGCGATTCCTCTGAACCTCGAGAACATTCTGAACATTCTGACGATGCTCAAACAGGAAGAAGCAAAGCAACCATAGCTCCCCTCAGAGACTGGGCTCATCCAGCTCTCCCAGGCTCTTCCTTCAGTAGCCAACAGAGCTTCAGCGAAGAAAAGAACCCACTTTGTAACAGACCTCTTCACACAGAGGCATCAATGTTCCCTCTCGATTTGTCAGTGGCAGGGCTAAAGAGGAGGCTTCAATGCTGACAGCAAAGATAGGAATAGCAAATAAGAGTACGACAGCTTGTACTCTGCATTGGGGCTTTCTCAGTGGCAGACGGTGATCCTGGCCAGAGTTGAGAAGATTAGACGAATGGAAGACTGCCATCTTGAATCGAGATGGCTTATTTGACTAAAGGAAGGAGATCTTCCACACACATGTAGGGATGAGATTTAATTGCAAGCTGCAGTCTGTGATGGTTCACATTTACTGTGCAAATGGATGAAATCATGTCATATCCATGTTGTCATTTTGACAGGGCTAAAGCATAGTACATTTAAATGAAGTGCATGTATTCGGAGAAATAAATGGCAGTGTGTAGCGATAATGAGCACAGCATACTGGGGAGAAGATAACTAACGATCTCATGAGTGTGTCCACACCGCCAAGATACAGATGTTTAAGTGGCGTGCAAAACAGTGGTAAACAAAACCAGATCTGTCTCTTTAAGTGGGATTTTTTCCCCTGCAGTTCTGGTATAAATAATTGTCTGAATTGTCTCAGTGAGTTCAGGATCATTAATCAGTAATGAAAAAAAAATAATGCTGAAAGTATATGTGGAGTTTGATATACGTTGTCAGTGGGTACACGTTGATAAGCACAATTGTGATTAGCTACTGTCAACTCCAGAATTATTGGCACCCGTTCAAGAAGATCAGTGCATAAATTACACACAGTGGGCCTCATTTATCAACCTTTTGGTAAAGTTTTGAGTAAGTGCTTTTGTAAGCCAAACAACTAAAAATTTCCCCCAGATTTACATAAGTTTCGGTAACGCTGATTTTCTTCTGGTGTATATGTTGATAAATGTCAATCAACTGTAAATTACCAAGCGTGCTCATGGGGCAGATGATTTGCTTGTAGTGATGCCCACAAAACTCCATAAAAGGCAAAGCTTTCGGATCTGAAAACGACAAAATGACTGAACAGTGGAAGAGCGCCTCTAAGGGCCGAGAGTGCTAATTCTTCCAGTAGTGCAGCACAGCCTTTGGAGGCTGTGATATCTCTAGCAGCGAACTCTTCCACATTTTATAGGATGCCATTACGTTTTTTGAATTGAATGGCTAGTCTTCTGTGTCTTTATGGATTTCTTTTGGATTGCATTAATATGAAGTGGTTGAGAGAAGCAGAATTCTCACTAAATTTGTGTGTGTCATTGAAATAAATAAATGGTATAAACTTAGCATAATTTGAATATAAATTTTCTGTAACTCTCACCACTTATACGGTTTGAAGCCTGTCAGTCGAGGTTCACATTAGTGAGTGTCCTTATATGTAAACTGACACAAATACAGGAGCTCTCTTTGGATATGAACATTTTTCCTGAACTAACTGGATTTTCATGAATGCCATATTTCTTGTGTTATAAAAACTGGAGAAACTGCTTACTTTTCCTGTAACAAAAATTAGGTTCCAAATCATGTTTTTTTAAGAGCATTTAAAATTATAAAGGAAAAGAAAACATTTAAAAAATAAGGCAAAACTGGAGTACTTTCAGCACAAACAGTGATAGCACAAAAAACTTTTTGAAAAAGGTTGCAAAAGTCTATAATTATTGAAAATTTCAGCACTGAAGTGGAAGCCAGGAGCACATGCTCAATAATTTTTTTTTTTAGTGGTCGTCTGTGGATTTTAACCCTGTTGAGAACCTGTGGGCTGAATTTAAAACATGCATAAACCTAAGAATATAAAGAAGTTAGAAATGGTTAGCATATAAAAGTGGTCTATCATCCCTCTGTAATTGTCTCCAATGTTGTTAGTCAGTACAGGAAGAGTCTCAGTGCTATAATTCTTTCCGAGGGGCTTCACCACATATTACTAACTTGGGGGGGTGATCATTTTGAAACCAGTGTTTCACGGAAAGAATTGCACTATCTAAAACATCGATGTTTAAATAAATGCAGTGTTAAAACAAGTATAGTGTTCCCTTCTGTTGAAGCTTAAATATCACTCGTTCAGTGTGTTGTCTATTGTATACTTTGTGTTATGCATTTTTGCTCATTTTGATAAAGGGCATCATTTTTCTGCCTCTGGAGATAACTATTACATGCTGTGGGATGGTCTATTATGATTTACTTAGTCCTTATTATGGCTAACTGACTGTAATCTAATCTAAACCCATTCATAAAAATACAAATCCATTCCACATTGGTTTAATACCATTCTGCATCAGTGTGTGTATGCTTGTGTGTAGCCTAAAAATGTTTCTTGTCAAGCATTGGCAAAGTATGGAATGGGATCTCAAATGACACCTGACACAGATGCACACACACACACACACACACACACACACACACACACACACACATTTAGTATTCAGGTGGAACCAAACCAAAATATAGGACTAGCAGTGGAATTCAGCAAGATCCCTCTCCTGAAATGAAATATTTACTGTTTGATTTTCCGAGCAGACTGCACTGAGAACAAGCAAGTCAGCCACTAACCAACCACTAGTGCATTTCATTTTCATTTGGTTACACCTAGGGCAGATTTGAAAAGCGACCTCATATTCTTACATAAATGTTACATGAGGGTGTGTATATACACATTTAGATAGCAAATAGAAGTGTGTTTATAGTAGGGTAATTGTGCGTGGAATGATTTTATTATGAAACAAGCACAAGATTAATTTTTCAGCAGTATTAATATGTCAGTGTTGTTTCTCCTTAATAATAAATGGCAAACATACACAGCTTATGCGAAAGCGGATGAACTGTAACCATAACATTTAGACAGCACTAATGTGGGATGTAGTCATTGCTTTATTGAGGACCAGTTTTGAAACATAGCCAACTGTAGCTACTGGCTGTGGTGCAAAGCCTTTATAAGACTCTAGCCAACCTTTAAATTCCGCTTTTGCCTGCCACATTCACATGTGCTATTATGGTTGTATGGGTCACTCCATGAAAACTACAGCCAACTGTGACATGAGGGTAAAATTCCAGAAAAAATAATTTGGAAGAACACTCCTACCCTTACGCTGACATTACCATCTGACATAATGGCATATGGGTCAAAAGATACCATCTCCACTCAAATATGAGTTATAAGGCATCACAGTTACTGCACGAACAATGAAATGAATGAAATTAACAATAAAAGTATCAATAAAAAAAATTATTTAAAAAAATAGGAAAACATTTGACAAGTCAATGAATAACATTTAACAGAGGTTTGAAAACAATCAAGAATTTGTACCAACTTGAATATGTCAAGATAACTCTTTAATCTATATTCGATCCAATCAAAAAGGATTCAGAACACTGAAGTCGAGATTTTCTTGGGTAGAGAGTGCATCACTAGGAAGTTAAGGCAAGACCATATCAGTTATTTTAGTTTTTATGATAATGTTGTTGCAGTATATATTAATAGACTGACTTCACTATACCCTGCACAAAACGTCACGTGTGTAACTTACCTGGACAGGAACATCACAGATTGTCAAAACTGCCATGATGAATGATTAATGTAGGAGATCCGTTAGTATTATTGGGTGATACACATCATACCTGAATGTGGGGTCCTGTGGGAAATTTCAAGCTTGGGAATAAGGCTGCGGCTGTTTTGAGCGTAACATACCCAAAACAAGACATCATAAAACTACAAACCTTAAAATGTTGATTTTATCTGTAATCGTAAGTTCTGGTAATTTTCCTCTGTTTTTTAAATACCATAAATTGTGCTTGACAAAAATAGGAAGACTTTTATTACAGGAAAGGGTAAGAATTAAAGCAAAAAATATTTACTTTATTAGGTAAGGTAAGAAATGTCACAATTTCCAGCACAATTAATTAATGGGGAGAATTTAGAAAGACATTATGTTTCTACAGTAGTTAGGAACAAGATGACATAGAAATAACCTTTTCATATCTTAAGCTGTAACACCTTACATTAATCATGATATTTAACAGTATTCACTGCAGTGTTAAATTTTATTGCCTATGATTTATATACATTTTAATGGCTGCAGTATTCATGGAGTGACCAGTATACATTAGTATTAGTATAGTTTAATAAGCTTTATATTTATCACAAACATTATGACCAGCCACTGCTTTACATCATACTTCTGTTTATTACACCAGTTTGTTCCATAGGTTTGTCTATCAACCATTTTATATAAAAATATGGTAATGAAAAAAGCAGGCTTAATGTACTTTAGTAGTCTAAAAAATATTTCAGACTAGATGAAGCCAAAAGTTTTTTTTTTTTTTTTTGCTTTAAAGCACCATTAACACTTTATCACATTGCACGAAGTGAAGAGGTGTGCATGATACCAAAGGAATTCCTCCTGCAGTTATTTTTGTTGTCTTTTAAAGTAAAATTTAAATAAGATACTTACACTGTGGCAGTGAATTCCACTGTGACTGCACTGTGTGAAAACGCACTTACTCGGGGTGTAATGATACACCGTGACACGATACATCACGATGCAAACATTTTACGATCTGCATTGTGGGAATGCGCGATTCACATTATGGAAATCAGCATTCTATTAATTATGCATCTAATACAGTTGCACTGTTTGAACACCACAGGACCTAATCTGTGCAACCCTTAACCCGATAGCTTCAGATCGCAGCAACTGACACACATTATAAGTTATATGATTATACAACCATGTTATTATAGTTAAAAAGAGCTCTTCATTAGCTTTTAAACAACATCAGCCCCACACCGCTGTGATCTACAGTGCCCAAGAATGAGTTTCCTCCCCCAGTCCTGCCCCCAGACATGCGTTGTAGACTGATTGGCATTTCCAAATTGTCTGTAGTGTGTGAATGGGTGTGAGTGTGTGTGTGATTGTGCCCTGCAATGGGTCGTGCCCTGTCCAGGGTATTCCCTGCCTTGTGCCCCGGGTCTCCTGGGATAGGCTCCAAGCTCCCCGTGACCCTGTGTTGCTGTGCCCCATTGTTATGCATTGTTTATGATTAAAAAATAAGTCAATAAATCAAAAAATAAATGTCATTTCAGTACAAGTTTTCTTCATTCATATTTTGTTCAAAATATTCTGAGAATTGAAATGAATCGTGAATTGTGAAGACAGTATTGTGAATAGAATTGAATCCTGACAGCAGTGTATCATTACACCCCTATCGCTTTTGAAGTCGCAGGTGGCACTATTCAGTCCCTCTCAGCTAGGTTAGAGTCAGATCAGGAGCTTTTTTTTAATTACTGGTCAACTACACTATATGGCCAGAAAACCTGACCATCACACCCATATATGCTTTTTGAACATCCCATTCCAGATTTTGCTGTTATAATAACCTCCACTGTTCTGGGAAGGCTTTACACTAGATTTTAGAACGTGGCTGTGGGGATTCTCACATTCAATCACAAGAGAATTAGTGAGGCACGCAGTTTGTTTTCCAATTCATCCCGACGATGTTCAGTGGGGGTGAAGTTCTTGCAGGCCACTTGAGTTCTTCCACTCCAAACTTCGCAAACCATGGCTTCATTGAGCTGACTTTGTGCACATGGGCGTTGTAATGATGGAAAAGGATTGGGCCCCTTAGTTCCAGTGAAGAGAAATTGTAAAGCTACAGCACACAAAGACATTCGGTACAATTGTGTGCTTCCAACTTTGTGGCAACAGTTTGGTGAAGAACCACATATGGGTGTGATACTTAGGTGTCCACAAAGTTATGGCTGTATAGTGTAATAAAAATGTGGCTAATATAAGTGAACGTGTGGAATAGGTGGTTCAAGACAACTCTTATTCAAAAATGTCCTTTTGGAAATAGACTGAACAACTTGAGCAGGAAAGGTTTTGTTTATCTGTGATTATACCAAAAGGTGGCTATGTTAACTGGAGGAAGAGAACAAAGCCCTTTTTCGTGTTATAGACACACATTAGAACCTTTACTAATGTTAGGAGATATATTGAAGATCATCAATGTTTGACAAAAGATATATTAGGCTCATAAATGAACAAAATGTAACAGGAATTTTTAGAAGAAGAGTAAAAATAATTTTCTAATCTGTTATATAGAAAAGTATAATTATTGAATCCTTTAATTCCATGCCCTGAATAATGTAAAATTATTATATATTATAGGTTAAATGTTGTAAGATTTAAAAAGAAAAAGAAAAAACTCCTCTGGCAATTTCCCTGTTATCAGATGCTTTAGGCATTTTCCTAATTAACTGTACTTGGCTCATAATTGTAAAATGTTTCAGGTTTATGTGCAGTAGATTATCAGAATAATGTACACACTTTAATTGCACATTTTAATTGCAATGGAAAAATGTCCAAGAGTAAAGAACATTTAATTATGTTGAGACAGTTCATCAAGATGTGTTTTTGGACATGCAACATGGATCTTTAAAACTGTGGCAGTTTATCTGCAGGAATAATATAATATAATATAATATAATATAGTGTAGTGTAGTGTAGTGTAGTGTAGTGTAGTGTTATGTTATGTTATGTTATGTTATGTTATCAGTTCAGAAGGAGCTGCACTCTTAAAGGTTCTTCAGGTTGTCCATCTGAGGGAATGCTTCTGTGTAGAACCCTACTATAAGGAATTTCCAATTCAGAGAAAGTTCTAAATAAAAAACAATAACATTAGAAAGCATATAGAAATTCCCAACTGGCCAAAGAACATTTGAGGAGCCTTTTTTTTAATTTAATTTAATTTTTTTTATTTATTTTTTTTTAACTAAGCATGAAATGTCCAAACATGGGAGTTCACTTCTGATTTCCATTTATATTTTCTTTAGTTTTTGAAATAGCAGTATATTTCATTAACCGTGTTAACCTCATACATCATATGAAAGAATCTGGACACAAAACCTTGATTGATTGACCATGAAAAATTAATCATTTCTACCATTTTTAATCAAACCGTTTGTTGTGCTTTAAGATTTGTTCAGGCTTTGAATTGTGCTTAGCCACCTGTGCTTCAGTCTTTTTTTAATTTTCATTTTATTTTTATTTCATTTATAGATGAATACATATACTTGTACAGTTCAGTATGAAGTTGTCCTTTTTACTGAATCTTGTATAACTGTACAAGTGCATGTATTCATCTATAAAAGAAATAAAAATAAAAATGGTGGATTGTGGATATCATGGAAGTAATTATTGCACCTGAGAAAATGAAAGTTAATCAGAAAATACATAGCATTTTGTATCATTATATTAAATTTCCTTACACATTTACTACATTGTTTGGGATTTGACAATATTTTTGAATGTAATACACAAAATTTGTAGTTGTGCTATTTTATTAGTTTATTTTTCTTTATCACAGTATCACAGTGTTGCTGCTGGAGTTCACACCATGCAATGTGTAATGAATATTCAGTGGCTCATTACAGCCACTAGCTGCTTTGTTAACTAAACTGATCTTTAGCTTTTGGCCCCTGTCTCTGCTTTGTAAAACATTCCTGATGAATGACAATGACAGTGGCGTGGACTTTGCTGTTTTAAATTTGAAGCAGTGCATTATTAGAGATTGAGATAAACACTGCTGCTTTTCACAAACTGATGGATATAGCAGTGTGCTGATAATGCTAGTGAAATACTTTTAGTTCCTTACACAAGAAATATGTAACATACAGGACGTGATTTACTGTAAGATCATTTTACAAAGTGATAAACAGACTTAGTGCAAATGAAACTCTCTTGCCTGTTGTTTTGAATAATATTCCCTAAATTAATTGGTTTAGCACCAAAGCTGTGATTTGGTAGTAATCCAATTACTAGCAGTTTTGACATTTGAAGAAAATAGGTATTTATATGAATTGGTTTGATCTCACTGATTACTGTTTGCACTTTCTACTACTTCACTTGTAGATCTTTTCATATTCAGCCTGAATGATGAATGATGAAAGGGAACGCTTTCCATAATGGTACAATAACAGATCATGAATTGTCTTTATTGAAATAGTCATTTGTGACACAGTAAAGTATTTTAATAGACATTTAAGGTAATTAAACTATACAGCCTACTTATTGAATATAGTCGTGCTTATGATGTGAAGATTTCAGTGATTGCATTGCTTCTCTTTACAAGCCTGTCATATTAATAATCCAGAAGACATATTCAAAACTAAAGAGGAACAGTTTTAATAAATCTGTTTGTGCTGACTTTTGTGCAGACAGTTAATTGCTCTGCATCACCAAAGAAATATGTTCTGTCAGTTCTGTCAGGTATAGTGGAATATAAATTTAGTCCCTCTGCAGGTAATATTCAACTATCAAGTCTCATGAAGTCATTTGTGCTATTTTTCATTGGCAGTGAAATGAGACAATTCCTCTAAATAACTGTGAAATAGCTTTTCTCATATTGGGTCTCCACTTTGATTTAGAGGCAGTGTGAGGTGGAGATAATTAGTAAAATGTTTTCTATATAGATCTCCCTTCCTTTTGCCAAGTCAAATTGCTGGCAGCCGACCTTGGGTTTTCCTACATTATTGATGGCACTAAACTAGAACAGCAGCATAATTAAACGAGCGGAGGAGAATGGAATATTAAGAAAGCACAATGATCTACCAGTGTCTGACACCCTGTGTGTAATTGGGGATTGTAGATGATAATTAAAGCTCGGGGTGTTCTGTTTAGCAGGTTTACTTTTCTTATTTGAAGCAGGTCTCAGCACATGCAGTAGTAGAAAACCAAACTGCAGGACCTGTCCTGGCTCCCAGTGTCAGATGGGGACAGACGCCCATTAACCAATCCACTCCCTGGGACACAGACGAACCCCCTAGCAAACAACTGAGGGAGAAAGATAATACAGGTAAAGAATGGCAGTGGATCTTTGGATCTTTGTTTCTCTGACGTCAAAATGATCTGAAAATAATTTCAACAATGTTACCTTTGTTATTTTGGTCTTTAGTTACATTTTTGAATGGATAATTTTTATCCAAACAGAGCATATGAGTCACATATTAACTTCCTCTCTTCAGGTCAGCTATGGCCCCCAGCGGTGCCCACAGTGAGTCAGGCGAGTCTTCTTTCCCACACCTACGGCGTTCCCCAACCACCGGCTTACAGCCAGGGAGTGACTGTCCAGGCACCCATCATAGGTGCCACTCCTCCCCTTCAAACTGCTGTACCCCCGCCTCACCAGCTTCTGCCCTCACACTATCAGCTGACCCAACCGCCCTCACAGCCACTGGCCAGCATGGTGCTCAATGTGCACAGCCAGACCCTGGGGCTCACTGGCCTGCCCCCTATCGCCATGTCCCCTATGCCTGGAGTATGCCAGGTCACTCAGACCGCCCAAACAGTGCTGGGCAATGGCCATCTCACCCACCCCATGGTGCAGCCGTCTACCACGTTAACCAGCAGTGTCCCGATGATAAATGGACAAGCTTCTGTGCATCCTCCTCCTACCAATGGCTGCACCGCTCAAGAGACTGCCAACGGCCTGCAGATGCTCCGCACGGTCGGCATGGGGAAGTATGAGTTCACAGACCCTTGGCATCCCAAAGGTAAAATTGTCCTCGACTTCAAATTCTAAATTGAAATTTAAGCTATTGTGGGGTTTTTTGAGTGTGTGGGTAGATATTGGTGAACCGATAACCCTGGGAAAACGTGCTTTCTCAGTCCAAACAGCTGATGATCTTGCACACATTTATTACTTTCTTGACTATCGCCCTCAATAAATGATCTCATTCATCTCTTTCTCCAAGCGGATAAATGCACTCTGCTTTGTTTTCCTTTTCCGGTCCTTTTCCTTTTTTTCATCCTGCAAATGCTATTATGATAACTTTATGAAGTCTTAGGGTTAGCTTCTGCAATATTCTGCAGTATACTCAGCAAACAAGTGCCTTGATGATTAATGTGAGTGACATAGTATTAAAGGTGGAGGCTGGTGAGTGATATATTTCTTTTAACCTTTGGTTGCTTCTTCATGGAGCTGTATATTCACCATAAAAACCTCGAATTATAACAATCAACAATGAATATATGTTCATAGACATAATCCAGCTTATACCATAATGATTGGTATATACTGTTTGTGCAGCAGTCTGTGATGTTGCATAAACTGGAGAGCTTGATTTATCTTTCTGTTTTCATCTTAGGGGCATTAAATAATACATTTCCCACCTAGCTTACATTAAACAAATGGAAAGCAGTTGGTCATGTAATCAGTATGGGAAATTGTGTGGCGGCACTATGCGCATTTGGCCGATGGTGGAATCTAGATACTCTGCTGAGCTAAAGGCAAAAAATCTGTTCCACTGCCTCTCTTTTAAATTGCATGTCATGTTGCATCACTAGTAATATTAATCTTCTATAGAGGGAGCGATGTGAAGACAGGGAACAGCTTTGCTCTCTACTTATCAGCTTGTCACTGCGAATAGAAGGTCCGTTCAATAGATCATCATCGCTGTCTTTAAGATCCCTAAAGTTCATTCATGAGCTCCCCAAGGTTCCTGTGTCAGAGTAAAGGAAAATATATTAAAATAAAAACAAAAAAGCACTTTATATAGTGCAGGCCCATAGAACCGTAAATGCACAAAAAAATTTAAATTACAGAACTGTCTTCAGCATTAACAGTGATACAATTCAAATGCTAACCTCACGAGAGGAAACACAAAATGGAAAACCAATTTGCCCTTTTTGACATACTCAATTCTGCTCTCGGTGATTAAAGCAAAGCGAGTGGATAGCTCATTAATTTGGACGATTGGACAAATTAATTGCAGCTCTCATTAATGACATGCAATCCCTTGTTCATAATAATGTGTGTTAGTGGGAGTGAGTCGTACCTCTTACACTTTCAGTGTGAAATGAAATATCAAAGGCATATTATAGTATCCAAAGCAGCAGCTCACTCCAAACATGCCCCAGCCATGAGGATTCAGCTCTCTATTCCTCTCGCCTCAAAGAACAAGACACATCAGTCAGCCGCTGACCTGCTCTCCACTGCTGGAGCACTGATTAAAACCCCTGCCAGTCAGAGAGCTCAGAGATTTCAGGAGATTAGCAGCTTAGAAAATGCATTCATCAACATTGTTTTTTATAGTATTTTTAATAAAGGGCTCTTTCTATGTGGGGGAAAAAAGCAATAAATGTCCTTGTTATGTATTCTCAAAATTTTTTACTCATAGGTCAAGTCTGAGTTAATGGATCTGCATCTGGACAGAATATAATCAGACTGATAATCAGATCTACCTGTCGAATAAAATATTTGAATATTAAATGTAAAGTGAAATATTCATTCAATTCTGTAGGTTCAATTTATAGTACACCATGTGTATGGACATAGAGAATATAAAATAAGTTTTTAAAAAAACTAAACGACGCAGGCACAGGAATGCAGTGTATAGTCAGGTTTAATCCAAATATATTATTAGGCGGACCTATGATATATGTATAGCCTGGGAAAATCCGTTGGCTGTCGCCGTGCCACAATTTAACTAAATATTAATCAGAATTGGCACCTCAACTTTAAGTAATTATAAATATACTTCATCAAAAGGATGTGCAAATGTTTTTATTTAGGCTACTTTTTAACCTTGCCTTGGTCTGTCCTGTAAAGATCATATTATGTAAGGAGCCAGTTTAACAAATGCAGTGGTAAAAACAGTCAGTCTGAATAAAGATGTCTAATACCTCGCTAGCTAAGTGTGATTTCATCACACAGTGAATGTCAGTTGCTGGATAGCTAAGTGAGGTAGCGAAACAGACAAAAGCCTAATCAATTCGGATTGTAATCAGACACCGGCTGGCTGTCAAAATGTCCACGATGCTCCTGTGCCAGAGTCAGAATGAAATCTTTAAATGCAATTTTCTCACTTTTCACTTTCACTGACCAGATATTATTTTAGAACATGGTAGTGTGTGTGGTGCTGGTACAAGGGTATCAGGTGCAGCAGCATCTATTTAAACTCCTAAATACTCAAGCACCATGGACAACTAACCCACACTTTTATTGTAAATGTTCATTGTGGCTTATTGATATTGACAAGTTAAGTGTGACAAATTTACAGTGGATATAAAAAGTCTACACACCCCTGCTAACATGCCAGGTTTTGGTGAAGTTAAAAAAAATGAAACCAAAATAAATCATGTCAGATCTTTTCCCACCTTTAATGTGAAATTGCAAAGTGTATAAATAAAGTGCAAAAAACAATCAGAAACTTTTATAGGGAAAAAAGAAAAATAAAAAACTCACAATAACCTAGTTGTATAAGTGTGCACACCCCTAAACTAATATTTTGTTGAAGCACCTTTTGATTTTATTACACCACTCAGTCTTTTTGGGTCTTTATTACACCACTCAGTCTTTTCAATCTTGGCTTGGAAATATTTTCCCACTCTTTCTTTCAAAAACCTTCTAGATCTGTCACATTGTGAGGGCATCTCCTGTGCACAGCCTGCTTCAGGTCACCCCACAGTATTTTAGTTGGATTCAGGTCTGGGCTCCGGCTAGGCCATTCAAAAACATTGATCTTCTTTTGGTATGGTGTTCTTTTGGTGATTGCTTTTTTTTGCTCCAAACATACCTTTTGGAATTATGGAATTAATATACTTTTTGGAATTGGTCTTATCTGACCATAACACATTTGCCACATGGTTTGGTGTGATTTAGTTGGATGTTTTTGTGAGAAAACGTCTAGCCACGCTACCCCATAACCCAGATGTGAAGAATACGAGAGATTGTTGTTACATGCCGAGAGTAATCAGTACTTGTCAGATATTCCTGCAGCTTCTTTAATGTTGCTGTAGGTCTCTTGGCAGCCTCCCTGGTAAGTATTTGTCTTGTCCTTTTGTCAATTTTGTAGGGATCTCCTGTTCATGGTAATGTCACTGTGGTGCCCCAATTTCTCTACTTACGGATGAAGGCCTTCACAGGGTTCCATGGTACGTCTAATGTTTTGGAAATTTTTTGTACCCCTCTCCTGATTGATATCTTTCAACAAGTGAGATACTTTACATGATTTGTAAGCTCTTTGCAGTCCACGGCTTCAGCAGTCAGATGAAACCAAGAAGATGTGAAGAAAATCCTACAGAAACAGATTGTCTTTTGGGATTAATCAGAATAATTTTATTGACGACACCTGTATGATAATTACTTTTAAACATGAGATTGAATGTGATTGGTTCATTCTGAACAAAGCCACATCCTCAATTATAAAAGGGTGTGCACACTTATGTAACAAGGTTATTGTAACTTTTAATGTTTCCTATTTTTCTCTAAAATGTTTCTAAATGTTTTTCACTTAATTTTTTTAATTTCACGTTGAGGGTAAAAAATGTTGTGACATGATTTATCTTGGTTTCATTTTGTCATCACAAAAAAAATCTGCCATTTTAACAGGGATGTGTATACTTTTTATATCCATATATAAAACAAAAAAATGTATTAATCCTGTTACATATGCAATTTGTAATAAGATTAGTATTTGGCTTCACTTCAAATGATGCAATCCTTTTATTTGAGGTGAAACATTCAGTAGATAAAAATGTGTTGAAACAGTCTGAGACATGGTAGGCTGGTTTAACAGAGAGGTTTGAACAGTGGAAAGAGTAGAAATTATCTCTTCTCTAACTCATTAGTTTTTTAAGGAGTGTTGCAAGAATGTCCGTGATTTGACGTTGAATTAACCTCGAGGTGCAGGTCAAATTAAAGTACAGGTCAAGTGCCTGCACTATGGACAAGTTTTTAAACCTTTAATGATGTATAATAAGGCAGTGTTTGAATAATCACCCTAGCTGAAATTTTGGGAGAAAAAAACTTACAATAACCTGGTTGCTTAAGAGGTATACTTATGCAACCAGGTTATTGGAAGTTTTTTCTCCCAAAAATGCTTGTAATACAGCACTAAGTCTTTTTTGGGAAAGAGTCGACCAACGTAGCACGTCTTGATTTGGCAATTTTATTCCACTCTTCCTTGCAAAAATTCTCCAAATCTATCAGATTGCAAGGGGATCTCCTGTGTACAGTCCTCTTCAAGTCATTCCACAGGTTTCTCGAAAGGCTATAGAGCTGGACTCTCACTCCATTACAAAACTTTGATCGTCTTCTTCTGAGGCATTCCTTTTTTGACTTGGATTTGTGCTTTGGGTCGTTATTTTGCTGGATAGTAAAAGTTTTCTTTATCTTTAGCTATCTAACAGAGGCCTGCAGATTTTGTGCCAAAATAGATTGGCATTTGGAGCTATTAATGATTCCCTCTATCTTGACTAGATTCCTACCCCAGCTAAAGAGAAGCAGCCCCATAGCATGATGCCACCATCACCATGCTTCACCGTGGGTATGGTGTTCTTTGAGTGATAAGCTGACTTGTTTTGTGACAAACATATCTTTTAAATTCTGCCCAAAAATTTCTGTCTTGGTCTCATCAGCCCATAACTTATTTTGCCACATGGTTTGGGGTGATTTTAGGTAGGCTTGGATAATTTTTGTTTTTGTGAAAATGGGCCCCTGTCTAGCCCAGACATTTGAAGAATACGAGAGATTGTTGAGAGATTGTCACATGCAGGGAGTGACCAGTACTTGCCAGATATTCCTGCAGCTCCTTTAATGTTGCTGTAGGTATCTTAGCAGCCCCCCGATAAGATTTCTTCTTATCCTTTTGTCAATTTTGGAGGGATGTCCTGTCCTTGGTGATGTCACTGTGGTGCCCCATTTTCTCCACTTATTGATGATGGCCTTCATGGTGTTCCCTGGTACATCTAATGTTTTGGAAATTGTTTTATGCCCCTCTTCTGATTGATACCTTTCAACAGTGAAGTCCTGTACATGGTTTGTAACTGACTTAGGCAGCAGGATGAAACCAGGAAGATGTCAAGAAACTCCTACAGAAACGCTGATCTTTATTTGGGGTTAATCAGAATCACGTCAGTGATGACAGGTGTATGATTATTACTTTTGAACGTGACTTTCAATGTGATTGGTTATAGTATTATTGTATAATTATTTTAAGTTTTTGCTTTTTCTTTTTTCCCCCCTAAAATGTTTCTATTTGTTTTCTTACTTGCATTTTGTTGGTTGCTATAGTTAAAGGTGGAAAAAGATCTGATGTTATTTATCTTGGTTTCATTTATTTTACTTCACAAAATCCCTGCAATTGTAACAGGGGTGTGTAGACTTTTTATATAATTTAAGACAATTGTTACACAAAACATAGTAAGAGGCATCAATTCAATCTTGTACTGGCCTCAGGCATTGCCCTTCATATCTGGAGACACGGCTTTGTGGTTAATTGGAAGAGAGGAGAGAAAAAGAATGGTCTCATTCAGTGAGCTCTGAGGCTCTTTGTAAACAGAGTTTGCATTCATTTATTCTGACTTTATCCTCACATGTGTCCTACTAGTGAGGGTGCTTTTGAGTGTTTCATCCCCATATCTGTGCTTCTATTGTTCTCAGTTGTGCACGCCTTTGTGCTGGAAGGGCACATTTCACAACTTCAGCATTCTTTCTAGTTAAACCAAGAGCAAAGCGTGCTCCCTGTAGACTGTACTGTATCTGCGTGCACCCATTGTTACACTGCTAGGTATAAAAAAATCAACAAAAATGTGTTTTTATTAGGAGTCATGTGAAATATATTGTCATCTTTTTAAAGGCCATGGTATATTATATTCATACCAGTGTTTTGTTTTTTCCAGGATTTCATTTTAGACAAAATCAATGTTCTTTCTATAGAAAGAATAGCTTGAGCTGGTTAATGGTTGGTCCACCTCCAGAGAACACTGACCCACTTAAATAGAAAATAATTAGCTGCCATGCTATTCACACACCCCAGTCAAATTAACAAGGAACATTTTACACAGATGATCACATGTGTCCCTACCGTTTTTGTCAGGCCATTAATATGTAGTCATTTCGCTGAGAGTTTTTTTGAGTTAAGGGAATTTTAAATTCTTAAACCCTATTAGCTGTGCACTGTGAATCATCTTTGTAATATATGGTGCTGATGTAGAGATGAAACGAGATGTCAGGGTTTTCCATATGGTTAAGATAATTGTTTAGAAAGAAAGAGTGAGATGAGGTTTATAAGTAATAAGAAAGAACTTTTTTTTTTTTTTTATTTGTACTCCAGTAACCTGCATTTGAAATGAAACAGCAGTATATACACTCAACATCCACTTTAGAAACACCTGTACCCCTGCTCATTCATGCAATTATCCAATCAGCCAATCATGTTGCTGTAGCACAGTGCATAAAATTAGCAGATGCAGGTCAAGAGCTTCAGTTAATATTCACAACAAACACTTTGACCGTGGCATGGTTGTAGGGGCCAGATGGGCTGGTATGAGTATTTCAGAAACTGCTGATCACCTGGGATTTTCACACGTAACAGTCTTTAGAGTTTGCGCAGATTGGTGCAAAAAGCAAAACAAAAAAAAACAACATTTAGTAAGCGGCACTTCTGGTGAAAGAGGTCAGAGCAGAATGGCTAGACTGGTTCAATCTGACAGGAAGACTACGGTAAAGACAAAAAGCATCTCAGAACTGTTAGAACAATAAAGAGTGGTTATTTGAGTTACCGTAGCCTTCCTGTCATCTCAAACCAGTCTGGCCATTCTCCTCCTGGCCTTCCTCATCAATAAGGCATTTCTGCTTGCAGAACTGCCACTCACTGGATGTTTTATGTTTTATGCACCATTCGGTGTAAACTCTAGAGACTGTTGGGCGTGAAAATCCCAGGAGATCAGCAGTTTCTGAAATATACAAACCGGCCTGTCTGGCTCCAGAAACAATGCCCTGGTTAAAGTCACTGAAATGATAGTTTTTCCCCATTCTGAAGTTTGATGTGAACATTAACTGAGCTCTTGACCTGTATCTGCGTGATTTTATGCATTGTGCTGCTGTCACAAGATTGGCGGATTAGACACTTGCATAGGTGTACAAATGTTACTATTTAAGTGGACGGTGAGTGTATATTGTGTGCAAGATACCACAATGGTACCAAAGTATACGTTCATGAAGAAAAACACTGCACAGATCCCAAGCACTCTGTAGGATGTGGGCATAGACGTATTAAAGAGTCGCATCAAGATATGAATTCCCTGTCATTACCTGAGAGATTCAGCACAAGATGCTATCCAGAGTTCTGGGACTAGTCTTACAGACTGATGAGATGAAGGCCAAAAAGTTATTACAGGCCTGGTAGAGCTCCATCAGGGAAGATGTCTATCACTCACATACTTCATTAACTGCAAAGGATTTATAACCAAGTATTAAACATGAACATTTAGAGATGTAATTTAATTTGTATAATTATTTTGCCTTAAAATGAGGAGGCTAGCTGTGCTCCATCCAAATTGAAAATATCCTTGAATTAACCCTGGCAGAACAGAACATTCCATGCCAAACCAAGAAATGTGTTGCTGTGCATATATGTTGTAGTGATTATTTTAGTCAACTGGTAAAATCCAACAATGCGGTGAAGTCATTAAAAACCTCCAAATAAAAAACATCATCAAAATGCGGTGTTTACTATAATACATTGTGATGATCTTTCTTTCCTTCTTTCATGCACTCTTTCTTTTCTTACGTTTTCTTTCTTTTTTTCCCCCTCTTTTTTCTTTCTTTCTTTTTCTGTTTTTCTGCTTTACTTTTCAATCGGGAGTGTAGAGGTTTACTGTGGAAGGCATTTTAGATGAGTGAATATTTGAATCCGTGCTAAATCGCAGCTTTTTCCTTTGGGATTAAACATCTTAAACAGTCCCATGTGTCTCTTTTGTAGATGTGTAGCCAAATGTTCTTTCTAATGAGACTGTTGACCTTCTGCTCTTTCTGGTGCACAGATCTCTCCCTGTATATTTGACAGTTTTTATTCCCCATTTTCTTCATCTTTTTCAGCTCTTTTGATACACAAACAAATTATTCTCTTTTTAATCATGTGCTTTTGACACACTCAATTTAAATTGCTATTTGTGTTCTTTCTCTTGTTCTACAGAAATGTTGAAAGAATTGAACCAGCAGCGGCGAGTGAAAGAATTTACAGACCTGAAAATAATTGTTCAAGGCAAAGAGTTTGAAGTCCATCAAAATGTTCTAGCTTCCTGCAGCTTGTATTTCAAGGACATGGTTAAAAGGTTTGCCTCTCTCCTGTTGTTGATCCACTCTGTTCTTTTTATAGGGCACATTTGTGTGGCTTCCTTTACCCTCCCATTCTCTTGCAGGTGTGAAGACTTCGGTTCCTATCACAGGGCCAGTAGCCATTCCTTCTGTCAAATAAATGAATGTGTATAATTGTTGCAAAAGGTCAGCACTTATCCTGCCCTTTCATCTCCATGCACTGAATGAGCAAATTTACATTTTAATGGGCAGAAAAAAGTTCCATGACTGGGGATTTTCTTTTTTAAATGTATTGTAAATGTCAAACTTTATCTGACATATTAGATTAGCACTTCACTCTGCCTCTTCCCTTCAAGTGCTTGGAGTTGTAGTCCTAGCTGTCCTAAATTTATCAGTTATCTACTGTGCATAAATGCCTATCTCTATGCAAATTTACACACAACTCATTCATAAATCCACTTAACAATTAAATGGAAACACGTTTGTTTTGAATTTTAGAAGTTTTTAGGAGAAGTTTAGGAAAACTGTGTTGCTTTTGACCTTACACATTTTGGCATGTTCAGCTGAGTAAAACTGGCTGTTAGTTTTCTGAAAAGTGCACGTTTGATGATGCATGCTAACAGTAACATGATGTACTGAGATATTTTATTCCTTTTGTTCATGAACCTTTCAAAAAAGTAGATTATGTGACTTCACAGAATGTTTTCACAAGTCCCACAACAGCACCAGGCAGACAGAATAAAGCAAGCCCATAACCCAGTGTGCGCAGACACAGAGAGCCTTTTCAAATCCTGTGATGCATAGATGCCTCGACTGATATTAGCTTCTTAAGAAGAAAAAGCTTTTTGAGCTGAAAGAGATATTGATTGTGAAAATGTTGCTTTGTGATCTTTAGGATATGTGATAAACTGTACATCTGCACTTTAAGGGTGAATAACATCAATATAGAATGGCAAAAAAACTTGTAGCCACACTCATTCATTCATTCATTCATTCATTCAGTCATTCAGTCATTCAGTCACTCATCTTTATTAAACACTTTATCATGTTCAGGGTACAAGGTTTTGAAGAGCCAAATAGATGCAGGAACACTGGGCATGAGGTAGGAATATAACTCAGATGGGATGCCAGACCATACACACATTTGCACCTGGGGCAATTTAGCATAGCCAATCCACCTACTAGGATGTTTTTGGAAACAAACACAGAGAGAACATCTAAATCTCCACACTGACAGGAACCTGAGCTCAGACTCGGGGTTGGGGACTCTGGAACTGTTAGATATTTTTAATGTCTGTGTATATATATGTGTGTGTGTTCGTTTGTCCCTCTGGGGAAACTCTTTCAGAGATGTTAGAAGTAATGAATTAACACCAGATTAGTTTCCTCACCAACTCCAAATGCTTATTTTAAGTCATAGCTCCAGGTCTAGTTGAATTTAACCCTAGTGTTGAAGGTTAAAATCAAAGTTTCAAGCCATTATGTAGTGCAGTGTGCGTACTGAGTCAGCATACTGATCATTAATACTAATACATTTACATTCAGCTTTGCAAGCCAGTCTTTATGCCCTTATTATCCATCATACAAGATGCAGCGAAGCCACAAGGACAAATTTAAAGTGGAACTCTGGCCCTTTGGATTGTGGATTTGGTCTGAGCTGCGTTATCCTATCTTGCGAGCAGCAGCGATGAAAATTGCATTAGGAGCAATAACAGTGAGTGTAGATTTGACTCTGTTCTCAGTGGAGCACAAAATGTGCTGATACACCTCTCCAAGCTATTTGAGTTCCACTGCTGTTTGAAGGTTGAATAGGAGGTGAGGTTATCTTAAAACACAGTTTCCATTTTTTTTCCCACTCTCTCCATCCCAGTCTGAGCACTTAAATAACAACAATTGCGAAAAGCAAAGATGGTGGTGCAGAAAAGTTCAGTCATTTTCCTGCAAGATAATGTTGCTACATCTGTGCGCTTCTTTTTCTGGAGAGTGGAGATTACAGTCTAAAAAAACTGACTTCAGCCACATCTTGTCCAAGTTAATGGAAGCATGATAGAGCTATGTTATATTCAAGAGAAAAACCTGACCCAGACCTTTCCTATGACAAAGCTTATAGTTTCCTCGGAGGCTACTTTATCTAATGATTTTTTTTTTGCAAATGTTTCTTTGTTGAAATTTGCTGTCTATGGACGTGTTCCTATTCAAGTCATGTAATGGATTTTTTTTTCAAGATGTTCCATTCCATTCATATCAAATTCAGTCAAAATATTGATCTTTTTATTGATCCATGCATTAGCCTGTGATCTCAATTTGATGTCAGAGGAACAGCAAGCCTTTGATGGGGCATATCAAGCCTTGTTTTGAAAAGAGAGCTGGTCATTGTTTGCTCGTCCATCATTTTTTTGTCCACATCAATGGAGCATGTGTATCTAATCATCTGTAAGGAGCACCTGCTGTTTTCCTCCTGCTCAGAGAAAAGCTGCATTAAAAACTAAATCACCTCTTTAGCACATCATCCATTTGGCTGATCTGCTTTGAGATGCTGTATGCATTTATTTAGAGTGTTCTCTGTGTTTTTGTGATAAGCATATGTGAGACACATTATCAGACCTCGCATTACTTTTTCACTTCTCCTCAGAGACACGATGACACTTTTTTTGTGGTTATTGATGTTTTTAATTAATGTTTAGTGTCTGTATCTGGCAGTCTATCCATCATAAGGTCTGTTCTAATTCTCAGTATAAGAGAATACATACACTCACCATCCAGTTTAATAGGAACACCTGTACCCCTGCTCATTTATGTAGTTATCTAATCAGCCAATCATGTAGCAGCAGCAAAAAGCATAAAATGATGCAGATGCAGGTCAAGAGCTTCAGTTAATGTTCACATCAAACATCAGAATGGGGTGTGTGTGTGTGTGTGGTTGTTTGTGCCAGACGGGCTTGTTTACGTATTTCAGAAACTGCTAATGTCCTGGGATTTTCATACACAACAGTCTCTAGATTTTACACAGAATGGTGTGAAAAACAAAAAACATCCTGTGTGTGGAGGTTCTGTAGGCTGAAACACGTCGTTGATGAGAGAGATCAGAGGAGAATGACCAGACTGGTCCGAGATGACAGGAAGACTAAAATAACTCAAATAAGCACTCTTTACAACAGTGGTGAGCAGAAAAGCATCTCAGAATGCACAACACATCAAACCTTGAGGTGGATGGGCTACAATAGCAGAAAACCCACATCAGATTCCACTCCTGTCAGCCAAGAACAAGAATCTGAGGCTATCATGGGCACAGACTCACTGAAACTAGACAGTTGAAGACTGGGAAAAGACCAGGTGATTTTTTTTTTTATCTTCAACTGTCCTGTTTTGGTTATCATTCTGTGTAAACTCTAGAGACTTTTGTGTGTGAAAATCCCAGGAGATCAGCAGTTTCTGAAAAACTCAAACCAGCTTTTCTGGCACCAGCAACCATGCCACGGTTAAAGTCACAGCGATCACATTTTTTCTCCATTCTGATGTTTGATGTGAACATTAACAGAAGCTCTTGACCTGTATCTGCATGATTTTATGCATTGTGCTGCTGTCACATGATTGGCTGATTGGATAACTGCATACTTGAGCGGGTGTACAAGTGTTCCTATTAAAGTGAATGGTGAGTGTATAGTGTAGTTAACAGATAGTGAAGATATTTACCCTCACACAGCATAATTGATTTGTGTTGTCTGTACATTGTGTCGTACACATACATAAAACCTACATACTTTATTCACACACTATAGTGGAATGTACCTTACAGTTTGTCAGTGTAAAACAAAGGCCCTGATTTACTAAAGGTTTGCATGTGGACAAACACACAAACTTGATACCAGTCAAAAATATGCATACTTGTTTCAGTGGCAGCTCAAACATAGGGGCAGGAGGGACCTTAATCTTCATAAAATCCTCATTCATAACTCCATACAGGTTCAATTAAGTTACAAATACTTATTTCTTTTGAGGGACCAATGATTTAAAAAATGTTATTTTGCAGATATAAGCCAATATGCCATGATTTGCTCACCTTTGTATATGTTGCACAATCATGGGGCAGCGCGCTCACTGCCTTATTTAGCTCCATAGAGTTATTATTACACCTAGTGGTCAAAAATGGGAACTGCAGCAGTTGTTAACAGAGGCCCATCGGGGAAGAAATCACGCTGCCCCATGCTCAGGGGAGGAGATTCGGCTGATTTAAAATACTCTATAGCCGCCAAGATCTTACTTTATAGCCAATTATCAGAATGAACTATAATAAATGCCTGCAAACAAAGGCAAAGTATAAGTGCAAACAGAGTGTCTGTGATGTGCATAACTTTTCCATTGTAACGTATATTGGAAGATTGGAAGAGGGAAAGTGGAGTGGATAATGTCTTACATCAGAAATGCCCTTGTTTCTCATGCAAAGGCTGAGAAAAAGAAGAAAATTTTGTCTCCCTTTTCCAGTGCTTGTATGCTATGAACTAGTTTTACATCTTTTGTGTGGTTTGTGAGATGTCTTTGGGCTCAAAATTTTGCTGAAACCTGGCAACCCTGGTTAACGAAATTAGTTCTACTGTGTTCACGTTGCATGCTGTATCACCTGCTATATTGAACACAGCTGAACACAGGTTACGTCTAAAATGTGCTGCTAGACTGTGTGCTGGATAACTGTATGTTGTCGACTCTCAACTGCCTATTATGGATTATTCTAAAAATTCACGAGATAGTAGCCAATAGCATAAGTTAAGTATGAAAGCATGTTGATTTCATTTCGTTTGAGGCTATGTTAACATCATCCTGGCCTACCAAAATCTATGGACACAAGTTACTGCTAGCTTATTTACTAACTCTGCTAGCCTATGTACTAACAAGGTATATACGAAGATTGTGTCTTGCACAAGAGCAAAGTAACAGGTCTTCTCTTTTTTGTATGGTTGGCTTAATGAATATGCATTTTGTGGAATTTCTACCTAAAGGGTGCAAAATACATTCTGGTGTCAATGCAAATCTATTAATTTTGCACCTGCAATGCAATTTAATAAAACTGAACATCACTTTGGGAACCGCAATTACATGTCAAAATTAGTACATCTGGAGAACATGTATTAAATTTACAGAAGCCTGTTCTTGCAAGTTGAAGACTAAACTACACCATTTACTAAACTGTAATAATGAGATGTAAAAAAAATTATAATAATACTAATGTGTAGTGAAATAATCAGAAAGTTTCTTAAATTATTAGCTGGTGTTATGACAGTAAAGGTGGTTACACTAGTTTCATATTAGATTCACTGCGTGTTCGCATATTTGATGCCAACAGCATTTGAACAGAACCTTTGAAAAAATTTTCATTCACTTTTATGTTATTAACATAATGCATATCTCATGTGTACACACAATTATTAATTTATTCATATCAAATTTTAAACAGTTCTCGAGTTTCAACAGTTTCAGTGTATCTTCCTGCTTTTAGTCAGTATTATACTTGTGTTTCCCCCCTCACTTTATTCTTCAGAGAGTCTCTGATGTTGAGCTTCTGGCTAACAGAAACATCTCCTGACTTTTCATGTAATGTAATTCACATAGTTATTCTTTATAAATTATGCATAATTTGCTGACTTTTTGCATGCGGCGTATCCCAATCCACATGCAAATTAGTGCTCATTATTTTGTATTTTAACAAACCAGTGCCGAAGTCTCCAAGCAATGCATGCACACATTTTCAGATTTTCATACCAATTCAATGACTATTTTTTAATTAAAGAAACTCCTAGATAAGCAGCCACCAGTGTCTGTTCCTTTCATTTGTGGAAAATAGCAATTGTGGCCATTTATAGCTTTCCTCCTCCTCACAGCACCAGTAATTCCTCTGCTTTGTTAGTTTGGTCATGGTATTGGTTCTAGTGAGTGTAGGTAAAGAGTAGTACTTGTTATTAAAATTATGTTTGCCCTGCTAAAAGCACAAACTTATTTCCAAACACAGTGTTTGTACAGGGACTGTATTCCTGAAGCTGTCATTTCACATTCCTGTAAGCAAACAACTGATCGCACAGTGGACTCGGCTGACTTTACTAATTTGATTATTTTTTTCTTTCTTTCTTTCTCTCTCTCACAAACACATATCCTCACACCACTCAATCGTCGATTACTTTTGCTTTTTGATTTGTGATATTTCTACTCCTGCATTTACAACTGACCACAATAAGCTGCATTTTAATTTATTTATTTCTTTATTTTTGTTTTGCTTTTCTTTTCAGGAGTAACATTCTTGATTTTTCAGCCACTTCCAGAGATTTACCCCTCACCTCATATTGTACTTTTGCCTCTTCCCCCAGTCAGGCCTATATGACGACTAATACATCAGTTCATACACAGGCCATGGTGCACTTTATTTTGGCAGCAGCTGAAAGGTGTTTTGAGACTAAACCCAGGTCCCAGTCATGGAACGGTACCTCTCCCAATGATGGATGGCTGCTGGCTCTCTGTGGCAGGACCGACTCTCTCCCTCTCTTTCCCTCTCCTCTACTTCCCTAGTTTCATTCAATCTCTCTCTCTCTCTCTCTCTCTCTCTCTCTCTCGCTGTCAGTCCTCATCTCAAATCATCTGTGTGCCTATCATATGTCTTTATACAATAGCATACAAAATGCATTACCAGCAATTTTGTATTTCATTATTTGTCAAAAAACATTGCAAAGTTTTTTAGCTGTTACATCTGTGTATTAAATTGCTCTTTTTGTTAAATTGCTGCAAATATGTTTTAATCAAATGTTAACACATCATGACATAGTGATTATTATCATCTCTTAATGACTAGCAGTAATTACTGTTACAATGACAGCTGCTTTACATAAATAAATATAAACCTTTATAGCCGTATATTACGCAAGAATGATGTGATCTTTCTGGACATTAAAAAAAAACGGTTCTTGGTAGAGCACAAAGACTTTTAGATTAGATCTGTATATATCTGTATCTGGATGTAAGCCTGAAATGGGCGTGACACTGACAAGGCAGTTAAAGGGATGAATGAATGAACAATGTAAATGCATCTCTGTAAGTACATCGTACATGTTCACGTTAATTAATGTGTTTTTTTTTTTGTCCCGCAAGCTTCATATGTGACCGCAAACAAATAGTGCGCCTCCTGTTCCTATCTGTTTCAAATGCATTGTCTGTTCATTCCAAATGTACTTGTATTTGGTTACATCCCCAATATACAGTATATGCAATACAACTGTTATTGTTAAGCATGTGATAAAGCAACACCTCAGACCACAGGCAATGACGCAGTTGTCAGTTGTGTTTAACTTTGTCTTAGGGCAAGTACAAACATCTGCAGTGATTTGTGTATTGCATATGTGTGCAGAGAACGGGAAAGGAGAAATAATTGCAGAAGAAAATGTATTAAAGCAATTTCCATGCCATTACCGAGTCATTCTGCACATGTGTCACTGCCTGGCTGGCATTAAGGCATAACCTTTCATTACTGTGTAATTATTGTAAGCTTTTATTTCAAGGGGCTATTTCGTGTCCTGCTATAGTTGTAGTCCTTTGCCTAGAATTCCTTAAGACTTTCCCCCAAACAGGGCTGCAGAGCATTCGTCTGCCGTTCAGCTCTAACAAGATGCACTTAGCTCTCTGCTTTTCCTAAACAAGCTGCTGCTCCATTAGTGGGCCATGCAGTCTGCACTTCTCATACACTTTTATATATGTATTATGCATGAAGATGCATAACGACCAATCCAGATTTTCCCTCAAGCTCTGCTACACTTCTCAGACACCAGCTATAGTGCACTGACAGTTTACATTTCAGTCATTTAGAATCTGACTGCGTGAATGACATGTTTTAATCATTGCTCTTACTGCTTCTTGGGGTTTTCTGACTCTATCCTTCTCTGCTGTCTCCAGGTTGGCTGGAGAGAACAAGAGCGGTGAGAAGATGACACTGACGATGAACAGCATCGGGGCTGACGTTCTTGAGCTGCTGCTAGAGTTTGTCTACACAGGCTCCCTTATCATAGACTCAGCCAATGCCAAGACCTTACTGGAAGCTGCCAACAAGTTCCAGTTTAACACTTTCTGCAAAGTCTGTGTGTCTTTTCTGGGTAAGAAGACATGGTGGTTCCATTCTTCTGTATATATAGTACAAAGATATAAAAGCATATTTGACCTGATATACACTCACTGGCAACTTTAATAGAAACACCTGTACTCTTGCTCATTCATGCAGTTATCCCATCATGTAGCAGCTGCACAATGCATAAAATCATGCACACACAGATTAGGAGCTTCAGTTAACGTTCACATCAACACCAGAATGGGTTAAATGTGATCTCAGTGACTATGACTGTGGCAGACAGACCAGCTTAAGTATTTCAGAAACTGCTGATCTCAAAAAAACTATCCAGCCTTTTTTCCAAACTTCAGCTGTCCAGTTTCAGTGAGTCTGTGCGCGCTGGAGCCTCCGATTTCTGTTCTTGGCTGACAGGAGTGGAACCTGAAGTGGGCATCTGCTGTTGTAGCCCATCCTGCTCAAGGTTTGACGTGTTGTGCATTCTGAGATATTTTTCAGTTAACCACTGTTAACTGGCTGTTTGAGTTACTGTAGACTTCCTCCCAGTTTGAACCAATTTGGCCATTCTCCTCTGACCTCTCCCAACAACAAGCCTTTTCTGCCCACAGAACTGCTGCTCACTGGATGCTTTTTTATTTTTTGTTTTTTTTGCACCAATCTATGTAAACTCTAGAGGCTGTTGTGCATGAAAATCCCAGGAGATCAGCAGTTTTTGAAATACTCAAACCAGCCCATCTGGCACCAACAACCATGCCATGGTCAAAGTCACAGAGGTTACTTTAAAAAAATAAAAAAAAGAAAGAAAGCTATGTGACCACTTTTTACTTTTAAAGCGTATATAATCAAAATCTTAGGAAGTGCAGTGCGCATGTACCATTGAGTGAAAGCCTGGGTTTTCAACAATGACATACAGGTGCAAATCTTTTTTTTCATATGAAATGGTAATTTGCTTTGCCCTTTTCTGAATTATATGGAAGCATTGCCACTTACTCGAGGGTTCTCTGTTGATCAGGAATGGCAGAAGACTGTTTTTACTTCAACTCTGAATGTAAGCGTACATTATGATTTCGCACACAAATGTTCGTTGTATTACTGAAATTCTTTATCTTGAACTTGACAGAACTTGCATGAGTCTTGTCCAATTCTTTTTATCCTTTTAATTTCATAAAATCCACAATGTGCCCATATAGTCACTTTCAAAGCAGAGGAGCAAGTCTATGTTTGTCTTCAAAATAGTTAGCTTAGCTAGTTTCCAACATACACATAGCGCGTTCGCTAGCCTACGTATTTACATTTCACTGCCCAATTGGTTGCCAATTTAGACTTGTGGCCAAAAAAATTAATTTGTATTATTTTATTATTACTTGCTTTATATTGTATTTGAACTGTTTTGTGGCATTTCAAAAAGAAAGGAAAGAAAAAGAAGGTCGATTTTTCTAAGAAACCTTCAATAGCTCTTCCTCTGAGAGCTCATTTCTCTTCCTGTGCCACACATTCTTTGCTACATGTTGGTTCCTGATTGACAGCTGTTGTCTGGTGTGGACTAGACTGTGTTATTAGTACACTGCTTCATCATTACAGCTATCATAAACACTTTTACTCTATTTATATGGCTATCCAGGCATTTATAATATAATAACACTTGCATTGGTTGTATTAAATCTTGGGAAAATTATTTGCTAGTAATTTGACTGCTTGTTGGACATCATCCTCTGTGACGCACAGTAAAATTTGGAGAAATACATATTTTAGCATGGATTCTGGCCAAACAGTTGTGGCAGCTGTGGGCGAGCACATCAGTAGTCTGGGTTCTGTCTGTGGCACTTTTTAAAGCATATGCATGGCTGCTATACTGAAATATTCAAATTATTGTTCACTTTGAATGCATAATAGTTTTACTGAATCACTGCATAAGTGTTTCTTCTCTCAACATAAATTCCATCCTGAGACTCATTTAATGGGTCTGTTGGTTTTAACTTTTTTGATTTAGCAGTGATCAGAAAGTTGAATCGCTATCCCGGTTTGCCACATTTGAAAGCAAAATCAAAAAGTCAGGAGGATGATAGGAGCTTTGACAGCACAGGTTCACTTTTTTTCCCATCTCCAGCGCCTCTGCCACTGTCTTCCACTGGGATCTGCCACTTAATAATCCATGAATACCTCAACTCGTGTGAAATGACATTCGCTCCAGTAGGAATTCATTGTAGAAGAGCAGCAATATTCTATATGAAAAAAAGAAGAATGGGTAAAAAATAACTGCAGTCACTGGTGTGCTATATAGAATAAATGATAATGTATTCAGTGTGGATGGAAAGTAAGATATTTGGGGGTTTTTTTTATTAATTTTTTTTGGGAGATTTCTTAGGAATGGAGGAATGTAAGTTTTTTGCTTTATGAAATGAGAAGCAAAAGGGTTGTTTTGGGTTCTGAAATTATTCTGCTTGTCACTAGTTCCTATATTTATCTCATCTATCCTTTCTCTCTAATAACTGATAAGTACTCTTGAGGCAGGACAGTGAGATTTCACTTTACACTTCAGAAGCGTTTGTGCTAGACTGGGGCAAATTATCAGTTCTTCATATATGCACTGACGGCAATGAGCAGAGCTGAAGCTCCTGTTCATTGCATCTGTGACGTAAAGCAGAGTATAGAGCTCTTGTTTCGTTGTGTTGACCTTTTGTGCAGTGGAAAGAAGCATATGTCTGTCTGCACTAATCAAAAGGCCCAGGTGAGCCTCTTGCTTCCATGTCCAATCGATTTTCTCCTCTCCGTTCTTCTTCCCGCCATCTGCTTGAGATATTACACTCTTCGGTTCCATCGCAACACACGCTGAAATTTAATCCAGGAAAACACCATCCCTGAAGGTTTGGGCTGTAAATGTCCATCTTACAAGGTACAAATGCAAGTGTGTGTATGTCTGTGTGTGTTTTGTCTGTCTTTTCATATGTTTTATCTGTGTGTGTGTGTGTATTTTTTTAATCTCATGCAGAGAAACAGCTGACAGCCAGTAACTGCCTGGGCGTGCTGGCGATGGCAGAGGCCATGCAGTGCACAGAGCTCCACAGCATGGCCAAGGCCTTCGCTCTGCAGAACTTCCAAGAAGTGGCAAGTCAGCAGGAGATCCTTAACATCTCCAAAGAGGACTTCGTCAGCTACCTGTCCAATGACAGTCTCAACGCAAAAGCTGAGGAGCTGGTGTATGAGACGGTTATCAAGTGGATCAAGAAAGACCCCGGCAATCGAGTACAGGTAAGTTAGGAATTTTTAATATTGGATTATTGGAATACAAGAACTGAAGATCTGAATTTCCCCTCTTAGCATAGCTTTTCACAAAGCTGGCAAAAAATTCATTTGCGTCTCGTAAGCTAACCATACTGACAGCAAACCTGAGCACATCTAGCACTCGTCCACGTGCTACATCCTGAAAAATAGAACGTATTTTACCGATTAAGACCATTACCTATTAAGCTCTTTTTCCACTGTTATTATAATAAAATTTAAATATATCTAAAGCCGGTTTTATACTGCACGATTACTGCCATAATTTATGATCACTTGTCACAGTGTTCACACTTGTCTTTACCAGAGTGCACGATAACATGTTCTCATTGTCAGATTATGTGATGAAGATCCTCTAACGATAGACATGTGATTACTTCATTCTACTTAAAATATCCATCAGCACAACTCGGGTTGTGTTTAAACAGAAACAAGCCCTCGGTATAAGAGTAGCAATGTTATGTCTAGTGAAAACACATTTTAAAAGGCAAAGAAGAGGAGTTTGGAGCCGTTTGTGGCTGGGTGCAACGGGACAATATGGAATGCGCATTAGCATGCATGGAACAAAAGTAATATAAAGTTACCAGGAATGTAGGTCAGTATTTTAGAAGATTTCTTGCTCAGACATAAACATTTCATTTCGACTTTTACGTCATCTTATGCAGGCTCCTGTGGTGGCTTTTAAATGAGCATTGTAGCAGTGATCACACTCTGAGATTTTAATCAAAAATCTCTGACACTGCAGAGAACTTGTCGGCCATCTTTGATTGCAGTGGCACTAAATCGGCCGCCGGTGAGCACATCACATTATGTGTTCTAAGACTGATCTCAACTCACAACCAAAGAATTGTTTTACAATGGGAGATTTTTTGTCTTTGACAGCAAAATTGGGCCTGGCTTATCTAGGCTTAGATTTATTTAATCTGTAAAGTTTACAGCTGTTTAAGCTTAGCTAGCTTAGTTAGTTACAAACTTAGTTTTTGCAAACAAATGTTTGCACACATTAGCCACATTACATCCTTAATGATTATTTAATAACTATCAGAATCAATTCATGGAGTCCATGATGCCAAGTTTCTCAGGGCCCTTGGATGAAAAACAGCTCCACAACATTACAGATCCTCAGTACGCATAACAAAGGTGTTAGGTTCTTTTCTTTATACTCAACCATCTTTTTACCTCAAACCTAACTTCAGTGTTTGCTGCCAAAAAGCTCAGATTTTTTCTCATCTGATCATGGAATCTGGTTCTATTCAAATTTCCAGAAGCATGTAGCAAACCCCAGGCACCAATGTTTGTGATTATAGGAAAAGCTTTCTTCTTGTGTGCCTTCCAAATAGTGTTGGCATGGTGGTGGTGTCTAATTGTAGATTTGGAGAGTTGGTGACCCTAAAATGATGCCATCTTCTGCAAATCTCCAACCGTGATTTTTGGATAAATTTTTGCATCTCTTACCATCCTCCTCACCGTGCGTGGGTAAAATACACTTGCGTTCTCTTCCAGAAAAGTTTATTATGACTCACTTTCTTTTAAACGTCTTAATTATTGCCCTAACCGTGGATATGGACATATTTAGGCATGTAGCTGTTTCTAATAGTCATTGCCTTATTTATGAAGGCCATATTCTCTAAGCCTCTCATGCTGATGAATGATTAAAGGAATTTGGTCTCCTGTGTCATCTCATATTTATCCTCCAGCGAAACAAGAAGTCATGAATGACCGCTTAAGAGATCCTAAACCCTTAGGTGAACTTAAAAAGTAAAATATAAATCGGAACAGTTACATTTTGTTCATAAGAATTTATATGAGTGCTCATAATTGTGCCATGGATTTGTTAATTTTTTTTTCAAGTTTTTTTTTTTAATTATCTCTAATTAAAAATTAGATTTCGCTTACTTTTACCTAATTAACCACAAACCTATTTTTTCATAACCTTTCTTAATCATACTCTTATTCATAATTCTGGAATTGACTGTAACTCTTTACATTATAGATTGTGATAACCAAACTAAAAATGTCAGTTGAACTCAGATGGAATTTCTTAAGAAGCACATAAATATGATGAATATGATAAATAGATGAATTTCATGTTATAAATTGTACAAAACAGTTTTAATTCCTTAATTTCAAGTTTGTTAAAACTGAAGCATTCACAGAATTCCATACTGTGCCTGGATTGTGTGTTTTGGAAAACCCTGTATCCCGGCATCCCACTTTACCTTCAATCACTGAGAGTAAAAGGTCCTTCTTGTTCACTGCAGAAAAAGCAGAGTGAATTCATTTCACCTCAAAAGAATTAACACTAACCAGACATTATCAGTGCAGAATTGAATATCCGGTGTCTGTAGAATTTACCAGAAATAATCTCTAGCAATATTGAGCATGGTATTATTGAGGAACTTGAATATAGGACCGTAAAGCAAAGTGGTTCTGAATTTCTGCAGAATTAAGTCTGGGAATAGCTTGCTGATTATATGGTATAATTTGTGAGCAAGGGAAAGGACTGGCTGTGGCAATAGCATGAATTAGAGTAAATCTGGACATTAAATAGTGGGATTAAGCCCAGCTGGCCATCCTAGCTTTAGATCTCAGCTGTCAGTATCTCCAGTCCCTTACGCAGCAAGTAACTGGAGCAAAACCTCTGTTGAATCACAGATTCTAGTTAAAGGAATGCTTCAGTATTTTTTAATGTAAGAATTGTGTACCACATTTGTAGCATGTGAGTGATTACTGCAGATAATAATGTAGACAGATTACCCTGTACTGTGAACAGAACATAAAAACTGATTGTAAACTCCTTTATAATGGAATTCTAAGGGCACTTCTTGGGGCAGTTAACAAATGTTTATACAAAACACTTATTATTGTAGAATACTTTCATTAATTCTTCACTCAATGGTATTTGTAAATTAAGCTCACAATCGGTTAAAACTTTCAAAGATCGGGTCTCTAATGTATACATGAAGGTACCTCAGTTTCTATGTGATCATGCATGAATTATTATGTACTGAATTGCTGCTCCAGTGTTGGAAAGATATAAACTACAATAAGTTAGGAATAACACACGGTGGACTATGCTGTTATATAAAAATATAACAGGGGTGGTGTGAAATAGTTTGTAACCACCCCGAAGTGTACTATTTTGCATAACAGCCAGTCCGATGTGTGTTATTCCTCTTATACCACAGCGATTTGCCATTGATTCAGATTTTTTAATTTATTAATGAACGAGACATCATGCTTTTTAACGGTTTAATGTTATGGAACATCTGCGAGACAACTTGGTTCCAGTTATCACTTACATTATAGCAGCTATAGAATTCTTCTGTCCTGAAGACTTTCCCATGCTGGGAAACTTTACAAAGCACTGTTACAAAGCACTGTTACAAAGCACTGTTACAAAGCACTGTTACAAAGCACTGTTACAAAGCACTGTTACAAAGCACCATTTACAAAGCATCGTTTACAAAGCACTGTGACTGTTACAAAGCACTGTTACATTTACAAAGCACTGTTACATTTACAAAGCACAGTGACTGTTACAAAGCACCATGACTGTTACAAAGCACCGTGACTGTTACAAAGCACTGTGACTGTTACAAAGCACCGTGACTGTTACAAAGCACTGTGACTGTTACAAAGCACCGTGACTGTTACAAAGCACTGTGACATTTACAAAGCACTGTGACATTTACAAAGCACCGTTTACAAAGCACCGTTTACAAAGCAACGTGGCTGTGACTGTTACAAAGCGCCATGACTGTTACAAAACTGTGACTGTTACAAAATTCTGTGACTGTTACAAAGTGCCGTGACTGTTGCTGACACTCGAAACTAAACAGCTTCTAACAAAAGACATCATCAGATTATGCTCTTTATTAAACACGTTTTTTAAAAATTAGTTTATTATTAGGATTAGAATATGTGGAGCATCTGTCATACAAGCCCCTGTGAATGAGCTTGTTACTATAGAAACAGTAACATATTACAATGAGTGCATTAATTTGAACCTATTATTTATGTTACAGCCAGAGCTATGATCTCGCTGTATTCAAGCTGTGATTCGAGAATTCAGATAATAAAAATAATACAGGTGTAACGATACACTCCGATCACGATTTGATTTGATTCAAAATTTAGGCTGCAGGATTTCTATTTGATTCAATTCTCAGAACAAAATTTTAATGAAGAAATTTAAAATTATGACTGAATTGTAAACATTGCAAAATAGTGTGGATTTTTGTCTGTAGAAAATGAAATAAATCAAAAATTGCTATGAACAGAGGTTCATAATATTGTAAACAAAATATATTACAGGTTTACCATATTTTGAAAACTAAATAAGTAAATTCTCCCAAAAATTTTGATTGAATAAACAAAGTGTCTGAACTGGGGACCAAATTATTGACTGAAACATAATGAGCACCGTAGCAGACATAGAGCCCTAATTTCTGTGGCCTTTGGTGTTGTTTGAAAGGTACTGAAGAGGTCTTTTTAAGAGCTTCTTTTCTTTTTTATTATGTGTTTGTATAACTGTATAATGTATAATGCGTGTTGGTCGTTTCAATCCAGCGCTATCGGGCTACCCTATTTCACAAGCGTAGATCTCACACGCTCTCCAAGGAAGAACACAATCATGTGACCAGCATGCTCTCTATGTATTTGTACTCCATGGGATGTGCAGATTCGGACAATGCAATTGCATTACATGCATAATTAATATAATGCTGATTTCCACAATGTGAATTGTACGTTTCCACAATGCACCATGTCACAATGTATCGCTACACTCCTGCAACAAAATGTATAAAGCTACATAAGACATAGACATTCTCTTATTCACTTACAGAATTGTTATGTAATGATTATAGTTTTGAATTTGTGTTATATATGTAGTTGCATATTTAAATTTGCTTATTGGTCACCACAACAACAGCCATTAGGCTTTGACTATATGCAAGTCAAAGGTTGGATGTGCTTTTCCTACTACAGGGAAATTTTTTTCGTGGTAATCGCTCGTACGCTACACATTCTGTGAATAAAGATTGAATTAAAGTGCTGGAGTATTCCTTTAAAAGCAAAAAAAGCTGTCATCATGCCTATGTCAGGTACAGACGTGGTCTCGGAGGTATCATTTTAAAATAATGTAAAACATTTCTCTTTTTGCTCAGAGCCATGAGAGTTGTAAAGCTGTCACATGTAATTTGCTGCATATGAGCAGTACTCCAGGCATTTTGAATTGCAAGCAGAGCTTGTCAACAAGTTTTTATGCACATGCTGTTTTAGCTTCTTTCATTTTCATTTCATTTGTAGTCGGTGAAATGAGTTTGTCTTGGTTGAATTACATTGCAGCCTAATGTGACTTTGTCCAAGGTAATGTGTTGGAATATAACTGAAAACTGCAAATGTGCATTATCAGCCACCTAGGAAGTCTGACAGCCAATTGAGCACACTGCTCGGGGCGCGTTGAACCTTGCTGTGAAACTGGATCCAATGGCATGAAAAGGAAGCAATAGACAGTGATGCAATGAACTGATGTTTATTTGGCCCAAGATGGCCTCTGCTGAACAACAATCTGGAAAAGAAAATCAATCTGAATTTAGCTGAAGTTCAGAGGTCCGATACTTCACTTTTCTCCCGTGAGGCTCAGCCTGTGAAATCACAAATCCAACATAACACCCAGGCAGAACTCAAAAGACTCCAGTTTATTCACACTTTCTCACATTCTCTTCAGCTATGCCTGTCTCTCTTTTTTATTTTTTTCTTCTGTTTTTTTGTTTTTTTCCGAGGGGTGGGGGTGCTGGGTTGGGGGGGGCGGGGGGTTCTTCTTGGCAGACTGGTACATTCATCAGAAAGTAGTCTATGGCATCTCCTAGGTGCTTTGTTTAACTCTGCCAAGTATGTAGATTTATGTTGCCTGGACTGTAGAAAAGAGTGCAGAGTACAGGCTTTTTCTCTAAGACAGATTTATACGGGTGTAAGTAATAGGTCAGTGAAGAAAAATCATTTGCGGTATCAATACACTTCTAAATGACTGGGTGCTGTGTATATGAAATTTCTGCTGCATGCTTTCACAAGAGAAATTGCATGTATTTAGATAATAGCTTACCTTGTGTAATTAACCAAATCTGAGAGGCTCATACAATAACAATACAATTTGGCAGCAATGTAATGTATGTCAGTGTGTTTATGTGTCTGTGTGTCTATGTGGGTGTGTTTTCATATCGTAGTTGGGGATCAAATGTCCCCACAAGGATAGGAATAGCCGACAGTTTTGACCTTATGGAGACATTTGACAACTTTTATTTAAAAAAAAACCCTAAAAGAGCCAAATGGTTTATTCTATTCATTTGTTTGTTTGTTAGTTTGTTTGTATGTTTTTACTGAAGTTAAGGTTAGGGTTAGATTTAATTAGTGGAAAGTCCTCACAAGGATAGTAGGGTGTGTGTGTGTGTGTGTGTGTGTGTGTGTGTGTGTGTGCGTGTGTGTGTGCGTGTCCTGGCTTAGCTATACTGAATACACAGTCATGTGTGTCCAGGTGCTCTGGGTTATTGTCTGTCTAGACTGTCTAGATGTGCAACTTCTCACTCAAAACTCTTTGATCCATCAGTGCATTATGATCTGAGACCCAGGGGTGCTTTTACTTTCTTCTCTTTGTTGATGTCTTAGACCATTTTTGAGGTATAATTTGGTTTCTGGTAGCTTTTATGAAAACAGAAACCATCAGTGCCACATTTTAGACCATTTTTATGCTGATAGTAACAAAATGATTTCACGTGTTAAATTTATTTATTTAGATTTTCCAATCCTGTGCTTTCATGAACAAATAAGAACATCAAATCACAATTTGATGTACACATAATTATCTTACATATAATTATCTATTGCATATTAGCTTCTGATACTGTAGCTGTGTTTGTTTAAGAAAATTATGTCATGCTTAGGTACATAGTCTATTAGTACATACAGGATTATTGTCTAAATTGCTGGTGCTGATGCTTTGAGGCTTTTATTTGTGCACTTTGCTGCCTCTGGCAAATTGAGCGGAAATTCAGGCATTTATGTTACATCTTTCGTTTGAATGGAGCTTGATGGTGAATTATCGGTGACAGTCCTGAGCTGAAGCTGCTCTCTCATGCTGCGGGCCAGACGTAGATCTCTATAATTGTCTGTTTTACTCTCTGACTGATCAGAGCCGGTGGCAGGGAATGAGCGTAGTGCTCTGTTAAAATGCAGAGAGGGTTCGCCATTCCAAACCTGATGGCTTCTTAATCATGGAAAGCTGGTAGTTGCTAAGAAGCTGTGGCATAATGCAGATTTTAAAGCGGCATGTTTATAGGTTATGGAAGCATCCCCTTCTTTGAGCATCTCCTACCTATTGATTTTGTTTTCTCCTTTTTGCGATGTAGCCTCTGTCCCTCGTCTCTCGAGACACTCCACACTAAACCCCCAGTGCTCTCTCTAGGCCTTGACAAGATGCAATCAGGGAGCGCTGTAATCGAACCCGTTGTAGTGGGTCATTTTTCACAGTGAAGTTCCGGCTGCTGTTTAATATGAATCCTCCATATGAGCTCACAGGTGTTAGAGAAATGACACTGCCTAGGATGATGGCACTGTTGTCTCTGGAACACACATCTCCATTTATCCCATTGGGAGGAAAGTGTTTCAGGGACATACTTAATCTGTCTTCTCTCCATCACACTTCTCACCTCAGTAATGTTTTGTGAGCTGGGTATCCTCAGATCCTGTTCACTTCTAATGCTTGCTCTTTTCTCATGTGTGGGTGTATGTAAAAGTAGAAATATATAATTTTATATGTGATTTGTGTGCATTTGTGTGTTTATGCACAAATTATTCCTGTTTGTGTATATGTCTGTGCCGTCTTTTCCATCCCTCTATTATCTCTCACAGTCCAGCCCTGGAGCAGTGAAAAAAATAAGGAGAGCTCAATGAATCTTTGCCTTCAATTATGATCAGTCTTCAGTGTTGCTTGGAGAGCAATCCGACCTCATGATTTATGGCTTAGATAGATACATTTTATGTCTACAAGCTGTGGAATAACCATCACAAATTTGATTCTGCCTTGTTGTGGCTTGCCCTGGGGATTGCAATTTCTTATTTCACTTGAAGATAATAATGGGAACACAGCGAGCATATCTGGCCATGAAATAAAATATTAGAGCAGATTATTGTAGTGTCAGAAACATGCCTTTAAAATAAAATACTTGAGCTGCTCATTAAAGGGCTGGTTCATGGTTCTTTTGCTAACTGAACGAACTGTTTCTTCTGATCGACTTGAGGTGTGTGCAAACAGTCGGGCACAACCTGACTTTTTTCTAAAAAGATTATTAATGTAATGTAAATAAACAATATGTTAAGTGTATAAAACGTAATATTTTAATGTTTATTATCTAACCATTATTTGTTCAAGTATTAAGTAGCCTCATGTATATTAAACTGTCTATATTAAATGTGTGAAAACGCATGCTAATGGAAGTATATGTTAATTAACAATTAAGATATATTCGATTAGATGAAATACATTCATAAAAACCTGTGATATAAATTACAGCTGGGACTGCCTGAGGTCTGTTGTTTAGAAAAAGAATCAATGCCTTCTGAGCAATCAAAATTAAAAATATATGTTATGTTATGCTATGATATATCATATTTAGAGATGGCACTGATCCGATACCCACTATTGGTACTGGGCCAATACCGACAAAAAATAGCGGATTGGATATTGGAGAAAACATATCAGATCTTGTAACAAATGACAAAGACTGGAATTGAATTTGGAGAGGAAATTTTATTTTTGGAACTGGAAGTGTTACATAAAGAGACTTGACTGGTTTTTGATTTGTTAGGATTGATTTTATTACAGTTATACTTTATACTTTATTGTATGTACAGCGTAAGTGAGTTTTGTGTGAAAGCATTTAACTGTGAAGTACTTCATTAAAAATAATCTTTTTAAGCTTTGTAGTTTTCAAAGAAACAATGTTACATGGGTATCAGTAATAGCTGATACTAAAGGTATCAGTATAGGGAAAAAAGTGCTTTTGAGCCATCTTTAATTATATTATATTATATTATACTATATTATATTATATTATATTATGTACCGCTTATCCTATATTACATTATATTATATTATATTATATTATCCATCTATTTTCTGTACCGCTTATCCTACACAGAGGAGCCTGGAGCCTAGCCCAGGGAACTCGGGGCACAAGGCGGGGGCACAACCCATCGCAGGGCACAATCACACACAATCACACACCCATTCACACACTATGGACAATTTGGAAATGCCAAATCATCCTACATGTCTTTGGACTAGGGGAGGAAACTGGAGTACCCGGAGGAAACCCCCGAGGCACGGGGAAAAAATTGCAAACTCTGCACACACAGGGCGGGACTCGAACCCCAAACCCCGGAGGTGTGAGGCAAACGTGTTGTATTGTATTATATTATATTATATTATATTATATTATATTATAGTATAGTATAGTATAGTATAGTATAGTATAGTATATTATATTATTCATCTAAAGTAACCACCTGCTCAGAGTAGCTGGATGGGACACCAGTCCATCACAGGGCACCATGCTCAGACCCATTCACACACAAGCAATTTATATCAACCAATCTACCTAGTGGCATGTCTTTGGGAGGTGAGAAGAAACCTGGAGGAAACCCACGTACGTATGGAAAGAGCATGTGAATCTACACACTGACAGTAAACCGGGCTCAAGATCAAAGCATGGACCCTGGGGCTTTGATGTGATATGATATGTATTATATGATAGAATATGTATATTATATTTCCCAGAAAAAATGTACAGAAACATTTCAGCAAAGCTCCTCCATGGCAGATTAGATCCGATATGTCCTCTGGTGATAGAAAAGGACATGAGAAAATGGTTCTTTCAATCACTGAAAAAGAAAGTAGCAGTTAATCTCACAAGACATGACTTGTGTTGGATCGAAACTCTAATGTAGAAGCAGTGCACATGGAGTTTGCAGCAAGACACAGTCTTAGATAACAGCATGTTGTTAAGCACTACAACAAATGGCTAAAATACACTCAGCTCTTAATGGAGACTCTGATGTAGCTCTGAGCACTGCAGAATGCCTGTAAAGCGTGTTACCAGTGCACTTTTATTGCAGACAGGTGTAGCATGCTGAATGCCCAGGAGTTTGCTATTGCAATCTTATTGTAAACAGATTTACAAGGCCACACAGCAATCACCACATTTCTGAACTTTGGCACATGAGCTTACATGCCTTTGGTCATTTGAATATAACATTTTTAGTCACTTAATGCAGTTCGCTGAATCATGGCCAATTCATCTCGCGACGCTGAATAAAGCCAAATTTTTTTTTGCAGCACAGCAGTTCCATATCTAATGTATGGTGCTGTAAGCCAACTCCCTCTTGCCATGACATTATTGCAGAGCAGCTCAAGCCCAAGCAGAAGCAGAGCTGCGTTCTGATTCTTAAATCATACAGTCGATAAGCCATGATTGCTTCAGCAGTGGAGAGAATGGTTGTAATCCAAAGGGATTTCTCTTCAGATACACTGCCTGCAGATGTTGTTTAAAAAAAATACATTCTTAATTTTTTTTTTTCCATCACTGAGATTCCAGACTCGCATGGAAAGCAGTGAATGGTGGTGTTAGACCTCCCTTCCTGAAATGCCAGATAGATAAACTATCTGAATATGATGGTGCAAATATTCCCCAAGAGTATTCTCACCTGGGACTGCATGGAAATGCCACCAGCACACCCACATCTCTGACCTTTATAGTTCCTGATTTAGACTAGTCTCTCCGTGCATCTGAATGAGAATGTGTTGAAGGCCAATTTCTGTGTCAGAGTTATTTCGGTGCTATGCCTCTGGTGGACCTACATTGTGTCTTATAATGTGCTTGGCGAGTTTGCTTTTGAAATCCAGCGCCGCCGGGAGTGGGGAGAGGGGGGGAGAAGCATTAAAAAGCCTCACCAGCTGTTGGCCGTGTTGCATTGTGTTTACAAGTTCCCCTGATGTGGACAAAGGCCTCGATGGAGATATAGTGGAACAAAGAACCATTCAGTGATGGGATCGCTCACCATGGCAACCCCCCTCCCTTCACTAAAGTTTGGTTTCGGAAATACTCACCACCTGTACATTACACTGTTTTGCCTTCTTATTATCACCTGGCTACTGCCATATAAAGCTGCCAGACTGTGATGGTATTTCTGATTACTGGGTAATTGGTGTTGAAGTTTATTATGTGAGTTTAATGGCAAGCCTGGACCCACTCTGGGCTCTTTATCCATTGGGCTGTCACTATGAGCGATTGCTTTTGAAAGCATAATCTATTTATAATGACTCGGATCTGTACTCACATGCAAACGCGAGGTCTTTGGCTCTTGTTAGGGTGTCTTGATTGGTTTTTCTTTTCTCCTCCACCAAGATGGTGGGTAATGGGTGATTATGTTGTCAAGTTTCCGTTTTTGGCTGAAATGCTTTTTTGTTCTTTTCCAGCATATGTCAGAGCTGCTGGCTGTAGTGCGCCTGCCCTTTATCCACCCCAGCTACTTACTGAACGTAGTGGACAACGAGGAGCTGATCAAGTCCTCAGAGCCATGCAGAGACCTGGTTAATGAGGCCAAGCGCTACCACATGCTGCCACATGCCCGACAGGAGATGCAGACACCCAGAACACGCCCGCGACTCTCTGCAGGTACACGCTTCATCTAACAAACTATCACTGTATTATATGAGAAGCCATGAGGTAACTTTTTAACATCAGACAGCTTGAAGGAGTTGATCTAAATTCCTAACAAATCAAAACTTTAACAAATACAGCAGGACTAAAACCTAATACTCATCACTGTAATCTATACGGTGCAGTTTGCATCATCAGAGTACCATAATTATCATAATTATCATAATCATAATTTCATAAATATTATAATTATCATAATTGTATCATTATTACCATCATTCTATCTTATAATAGAGAGATTAGGGAAAAAAGCTCTAAGTTCATTGATCACTCACTAAAATCATTGTGTGGTTTGTCTTATTCTTTTGTGAATCTATCTTGTAGTTTTACTTTCATACTTTAAGTAAATTTAATATTTTAAGTGAAGTTTATGCTTTTCTGCTATAATCTGAGTGAGCTGAAGCTGTACTTCAACTTTTACCAGCATGTTCATTTAGTTAATTCATTAGTAATTTCACTTTAACTTGAGTAAAGCATTATGGTACTTTTGCCATCTCTCTTTTTTTGGCCCAAGACTACCCTGCTTCTTTGGAGGACCACTGTGTCTAATTATTTAGGTGACTGTTATAATAATTATTTAGGTGCTTCACAATCGAAAGTCCCGTAAAGAGGGAGAACAAAGATCACATATCAACAAATATATGAAAATCATCTTTTGGTTTCTGTTCAACACTTTTGCCACCTCTGGATAGCAGAAAACAGAATATATCCCTAGATATAAAGTGTTTTATGTAAGATTCAGTGCATTGCCTGCCATTTTATTTTATTCAAGTCCCAACCTGGCGATATTCTGATAGAGCAGTAAAGCTGAAAGATCGTGTTCATCTGTAACAGCACCCCACGCAAATGCAGTCAAACGCGGTGCCTGGAGTCCGGCCACAGCGGTATCATGTCCTTGCCAAAGAGAGTGTCAACAGTGGGTGTCGAGGCACCTGCACGTCTTATAACTGAGCTTTAGCAAGTCAGTAAATTTCACTGATGTGTACCTTCACAACTCTCTGATGTGTGAAACCAGATTTCCATTTTGAACGTTCCAGTCTACACCTGCTCATGCATCTACATATAATTTTTACATTCATTTATAGGAAAATTTGCTATGTTCTTCCTTCAGACTATTTTTCATTACCTATACAGAATGAAATATTAACTGTGTGTGTGTGGCTGCTTGGATTGTGTAAGTCTTTTGTAGGTCATGAAGTGTAGCAAAGCTAAACTAATTTACTAGCTTGAACTCATTGACCTCAGACTACAGGCTGTGACTCTATGCTATGATTATCAGAATATTCACTTAATTTAATTTCTGACTGCCGGATCTCTTTTAAGCATGGGTTAATCCACTCCAATCATCAGAGTCATGGCCCCCCATGGCCTGCTTCTAATACCTGTCTCATTGGTTTTGTCAGTGGGAGAGACCGAGGCACAGTAGGGTTTCTCACACAGCAGGAGCTCAGGAACCTGTCACAAGGCCACAGATCACAGGCCTTGAGTTCAGTCATGCTAGATTATTGAGTTCTGACTGACTCATGGGCCAGATTAGTATTGCTTTCTTCTCTGTATGCTACTGTAAACATGATTTACTTCTTTATATTATTTCTTTATAAGAGGCAACTGGTCAGTGTGTCTTATTCAAAACATGCTTATGCCGAATATCCTTTCAGCATACGTAGGCACTGTTTGTCTTTACTCTTCTATAACAGTATCCTTTACACTTTCTCCTGATGTCACCTCAGAGAGGTTTTCTTGGCACTGTCACCTCTGGCATGTTCATTAGGGATCTAAATCTACATCCGGTTTTCAGTAAAGCTTCTTTATGAAAATGTCTAGGTTAAAAACGCTATACAAATATATACAAAAATAATACAATTTAATTGAGCTTTGTTAAATGATGGAAAGGCATATATATACACACATAATACATAAATTTATACATACATGCATAAGTGCATACATATTTAATAGGAACAGCTGTACGCCTGCTCATTCAAGCAATTATCCAATCAGATAATTATGTAGCAGCAGCTCAATGCATAAAGTCACACAGATACAGATGAAGAGCTTCAGTTCATGTTCACATCAAACTTCAGATTTGGGGAAAAATGTCATTTCAGTGACTTTGACTGTGACGTGGTTGTTGGTGCCAGATGGGCTGGTTTGAGCATTTCAGTTTCAGTTTTTTCAGTAGTTCAGTTCAAATTTTGTGAAACACTAAAAACATACAATGAAGAGCAGTCCTGTAGGCGGAAATTCTTGTTGATGAGAGAGAATGATGTTCTTGATGTTCTTGTACATGAATTCAGAGGAGAATGTCCAGATTGACAGTAAGGCTACAGTAACTGACATAAACACACTTTACAACCGCGTTGAGCAGAAAAGCGTCTCAGAATCTACATGTTGAATGTTGAACTGGATGGGCTACAACAACAGAAGAGCACATCAGGTTCCACTCCTGTCAGCCAAGAATCTGAGGCTACAGTAGGCACAGGCTCAAGAAAATCATGGCCTGGTCTTTTTCCAGTCTTCACCTGTCCAGTTTTAGTGAGACTACAATAAATACAAACCTTATACAAACAAACAAAAGTGGAAGATAATAGTGGTAGTTAAAAAAGTGCTTAAAAAGTAGTAGTTAGGTTTTTTTGCACTGATGTTAAAGCCTAAGATTCGCTGCCTTGCAGAAGTTCATTTTGCACTACACAAACCTTTATAAACTATACAATACAATACTATACTAACCAGGAGCTTTTTTCATTGAGGAATTAATATGATGGAAAAAATAATGTAACAGCAGTGAATCCCACTGAAGCAAAATCGTCTTTGCATTTTAACTAGCCTCTGCACAACTGGCTACACAGTCATATTTTTTAGACATTTTCTACTGTAGGTTGTGCACATTAACGCTTCATTTTATTCTGCTGCAGAAGACTGATCCTATTTTCTTCTGCTGCAGAGAAATGCCCCAGTCCTCTGGTTTTGGAGGAGGAATGTATGTCATGAATTTTAATCCAAACACTTGGAGAAAAAAATCATGTTGGGCAATCAAACTGACTGAGCCTGAAGCTGACAGACAAGAATCTTTTTTTGTTTATTTGTTTGTTTGTTTCCAGAAAGTGAATTCTTTATCATTCTTTAAATAAATATATATTTTTGGGAGAGAATCTTTGTCTGCACAGACAGTCAGCCAGCCAGTGTCATGTTTGGTGTAAACTTGGTTTTGTGTGTCAGGGTCTGGAACTTTCACTGTCTGCTTTTCTAGACTAGCTGTCTGCTATGTTGTTATTGCTTTTGGTTTTTGTTTTACAGCAGGGCTATTCAACTAAAATTTACATAGGCCAATGACATAAACTTTCATGCTTACAAAGGTCCAAATAAGCAACTAACATGACTGAATGGCAGCAATGGTTCCGTTTTAATTCTTAACCGTTAATAATTATTTTAAAAAAGCCATGTCCTTAGTTTGCTGATCAGACCAAGAGAGGGTAAATAAAATGAAAAATCTCTGAAATGCTGTGAAAACCCCTCCCCTTTTTGAGCTAGTGTCTCTAGCCCTGTAGCTAGTCTCTGGTCCAATGAGCTGCCTTCAGCTAAATAATTAACATGAATTAAATGAAAGTCATAACAGAGGATTTCTTACAGAAGCCAAGCTAGCTGTTTTTTTTTTTTTTAGAAAACTATGGACTATGGCCATTTTTTTTTTTCATATGTTTGTGGGCTCTGCTACAGTATTTTCTCAAGTACTCAGTTCATTCTGGTGAAATACATTGCTGGATCCACCTCCAAACCTCATTCTGCTAGATGACAACTCCTGCTATACAAGCTATTTCTCAAAAACAAATCAAAGTGAGATCACGTTGTTGCAAAATATATGCAAAAAAGTAACAAGTAAAATCTGTATATAAAAAAAAAATTAAATCTAGCCTGTTAACCTTTTAAATATTGTAAAACATACTGTCTCTGTCATTTGTCTCTAAAGACTAGACCTCTTCATCCCATCAAAATGTCACTGGAAAAAATCTCTGTGTGCTTTTATGTCAGTGTTTTTTTTTTATTATTTATTTTTATATTTATTTTGTGACTTTTCTGCCTTTTCTGTCCCTGCAGGGGTTGCTGAGGTGATAGTGCTGGTAGGAGGGCGTCAGGTCATCGGTATGAACCAGCGCTCGCTGACAGCCGTCACTTGCTTCAACCCCCAAAACAACAAGTGGTACCCGCTGGCCAGCCTGCCTTTCTACGACCGCGAGTTCTTCTCTGTCATTTCAGCAGGGGATAATATCTACCTGTCAGGTAATCAAAATGGCTGTGTGTCATTTGCAGTTTTGGGCCTCCCACGGGTGAAAGCGTTTATATTTAGTGCAGCCTGGTGAGAATTTGTGGAGGCAGTGTTTCCACTTTTTTTTTCCCTGATTTTTTTTTTTTGCAAAGTTTTCTCACTCATTGCCCTTGTGTTCTTTTTTAGGAATCTGTATTTGCCCCCCAAATAGCAAAAACATGTTTCTCAGTGCCATATTGTTCAGATTCATGCTGGAAATTGATCTGTGCCTTGAGCCTTCTTTGGATGATGGTGTAATTGACCCATCATTTCAGTAGGAGGGAAAGACAGTGTCATCTGTCTCTCCCCTTTGGCTAAAAAGACATGCCAACTAATCAGACATCTGCTTCAAGTGTTTTCCTCTATACATAAATCTATCACTACTTTTAATTGCTGTCACATTGGAGAGACGTGCTACAATTTTAAATGATCTATAACTGGTCTTGGTTTTTTGAACGTAAGGACGGTACTTTTTTTTAAATTGTCACACATGTACAACATCTGGTGCAAAAATTTGACACTTTAAACTTCTGGTGCTCTTGTAGCTGCTGTAGAGATGTATTAGAGTAGGTGTGTGAGAAGCAGTGTGCAAATGGAGACTTGAGCAGTCATTTGTGTTTGGGTTTTTCACTGTCTTCAGGTGGAATGGAGTCGGGAGTCATGCTGCCAGACGTGTGGTGCTACATGTCCCTGCTGGATAATTGGAACCTGGTGTCCCGAATGACAGTCCCTCGTTGTCGCCACAATAGCCTGGTCTATGATGGCAAGCTGTACACCATCGGAGGACTCGGGGTGGCAGGCAACCTTGATAATGTAGAAAGGTATGATAGCTGGACACACACACACACACTCACACACACACACACACACACACACCATAACAGAGCATACTTGCTTTTAAATTCAGCATTCAATCCAAAGGCATTATGCGTTCCAGATAAGAGTGTTGAGAAACAATCTGATAATTAGATCTCTGCTGGGGGATTGCACAACTATTTCAGTGGCAGGTGACTGTGGCACAAATACATTTCACACATCGGATCAGCTTTTCTTTTGAATACTAATGCACAGGATGTTGCTATAATGAACTGTACTAATGCAGCCAGATATGCTAAATAGCCCTGTGAGTTTGAAGTTTAAATACAATACACGTGAATTATAACTATACATATTTGAGAAACAGGGTGGAAAATAACAACGGTTACTTAAAATAGGGGGAAAAGTTCATTTTCTGCTTATGAAAAAACACATACATTATGCATTATGTTTTCATCTGGGTGGCTGTACTTCTCTAAAAGGCTTTTTCAATCCTTGGTTAAGGCAATATGTTTTTTTCTATCATTTTGTGGTTTATCTCGTCCATTCCGGGATATCCACAACAAAAGTAACCACATATTAACCTAAAAGCAGTATCATTCAGTTCATTCAATCAAAAACACTTTGCTAATGCTCCGGACCTTGGCCATTCTGTTTGCGTCTTGTCCTTATTATCTTCTCTCACAAAATAAAGAGTGTTTTTAGAACTCACTAGCCTTGTCAATAGATCCATCCTGTCTCATATAATGCCCACTCCACTCTGAGTCTAGTCTCCTGTGCATTTGCATGAGTCACCACTTAATTGACAGAGCACTGGGAGAATCATTGCTTATACAACAGTGGTTTGTTTGCTGTTTGAGGCTCCTGGAAAAAGAGAGTGTTCTCTCTCAGTAATTCCTAATTTCTGGCCTGCCATCCATCTTGCCTTCAGTTTCATGCTCCTAACCATGAAATCTCCTCCGTTCAGAATTACGTCCTCAATCAGTCTCTTTCTCAAGGCCGCTATCAGACCTCTCTGAGCAGGGGCTGTATTTCTAATCAATCACTGTGCAACGTTTTTGCAGTGTTCTCTGTATCTCTCTCTCTTTCTCTCTCTCTCTCTCCCTCCCTCTCTCTCTCTCTCTCTGAGTTAATTGTTTATATTAATACATATTATATTAATACAGCATGTATTACGAGGCAGCGATACACCTCCACTCTATAGTGATTGTAAAAGTGCTCAGAAAGCAGCTCCCTTCAGCGCTGTGCTCATCAGTGGCCGAGTGTGTGTCTGTGGGAAGACTTCTAACCTTTTACCATTTTGAAATACCACACCCCTAGAGACGAGCCTTTGTGGTGGGATGGGAAGAATTGTGATTATGCCAAGGATGTTCCCTACTCAAGTGTTATTACCCACACTTACAATTTAATTGGTCTTTGATTATGGATTCTTGTCCCTGAGCCACAATTTCACTAGCGTCCAGCACTGCCTTCCGAGCTCAAGTGTGGCCGCGAGAGTTAATTCACTCTTTGTGTCTTCTAGCCATGATATGGACACTATATCAGTGCTCTGAGTCACTGTGTAAGGTCACAGTGCAATTAAAATAATGTGTGCAAAGAAAGGAACATTAAAGCCTATTTTTATTCTTTCATCTATTCTCCTATATAAAGCTATTCTTTCTTGGCTGTTATCAACTTTAATTATGTGCCATATGGAGAAATACATCACGTTAATACATGGTCACACATTATTCCTGGAGAGTTATTAAGATCTCTGTAACATTCAGCTCAAGTCCTAGTGGTTGTTTTTAATACAGAACTTTTCTTTTGTTCGTTTCCCAGACAAACTGAGAGAAATAAGTTGTGTTAGGATTTGGGTTTGGGTTCCTGGAGGCAGTCAGAGCCAGCTCTCATTGTGGCCTGCTGAGATAGAGCACCCCGCCATGCCAACTCAACACACCATGGGATTAAAGAAACTGATAATTCTCCTTCTTCCTGCTCCTTCATCTCCGGCTTTCGGTCTCTCAGCACAGCTCCCAGCAACTTCTTTCAGACGTTCAGTGGAGCTTTTGGGATTGCGTATTGAACGGATACAGCAAAGACAGACCCAAACATTTTTAGCAGTTTTCTTAATTGAAAGTCTCTTCCCCCGCTTGCTGTTCAAACGATCTTGTCTCGCCTCCGCTGTAGTATCTCTCCTCTCAGTGGACTGTGGTGTGTTGGTCGGAACACAGCTGGTGTTTAATAGTGGCTCTTGCTGCCTTCTGCTCTGCAGGGCTTCTGCCTCAGCCAACTTCAATAAGCTGTTGCCTCTAGGTATGGCCTAAAAATTGGCTCTCTCCTCTAAAAACACCATATTTATTTAAGGAAATGCTGCGCCTTTGATTGTGTTCCAGCAAAACTCTCAAGTGACTAAGCATTACAGATACCCATCCGGCTGTAAAGGCTTTAGGAATTGGCACATAGGGAGCCAGCAGTGTGTAAAGGCTATCCATTAAATGTACAAGAAATGGCCCAAGCTGCCGAAAATGGAAAGATTAGACTTTCAAGAATTCTGCATTCGGCATGAATACATACTTCCACAATACTTGACACCTTACATAAAACAGGATATGTTTCCTCGCTAGTGTGAATAGATTTCGGTGGCATAAAGCATAACTATGGGGAGATTGTACGTATTAGACTAATCACGCCATGATTATAACCTGTCTTATGTTCATAGCAAGACTATAATTCACCTATGCCCATCACCATATATGTTTTCAATACGTAGTACTGCTTCTCTTCCCGATGTATGACTATTCTGTAATTATTACAATCCCGCTATCTAATGTTGCCCAGAAGATGATGGCTTTCCTTTTGAGTCTGGTTCCTCTGGGGGTTTCTTCCTTATTCTGTCTCAGGGAGGTTTCCTTGCCACTGTCGCCTCTGGCATGTTCATTAGGGATCTAAATCTACATCCCATCTGATTTGTGGCAGTGTCCCTTGTTAAAAGTGCCAAACCGTTAACCATAATTGACCATTAACATCAATACTGATGTCTAGAGTCTAGCATTGTAGGCATAATATCTTCACACTTTTACTGGTTTTGATGAAGATGCAGTTATCATTCTATCCTTAATGTGGGGATTTATGGATTAAGTCTGTCCTGTGTAAATGTATTAAAATTCTCTGTTGACTTTCCATAATGCAAATGTTCACCTTGAGTGCCTTCACTCAATAACTTCAGCTTAATGCTCTGACCTTTTATGGGACTGCCCTCAAACTGAATCAGAACAAAGTGTTTTGGACATTTTATTGTTTGTTTTCAGCAAATAGACTTCCCTGAATGTTTCATAATTATGTATTGCATCAATATAGAATTAATTTTGGTTGAAATCAAGTTTTTAGTTCAGTTTTTTTCTACCAGATAATAGGCAGTGCTGGGTGAATCTTTAATTAATATCCCTGGGGTGTTACCTTTAGAGAGAGAATTATGTATCACTGTCTCAGAAGACAAGAGCAGATCAATAGATGTTAGGTCCCTTTGAGAGACGATGATATTCAGACGTGGACTGTGAGACAGATGAAACAGACTGATACCTGTCTTGATGTATTTAAAAAAAAAAGTAGCAGGAAAAATATAATGGATTCAGTTAGGAAACTATTGATATATCATACCCATGGTCAAATAAGAGGAAACAACAGATCACTGTGGGCTGTATTCAGAGAAGGCATATTAGGTTCAATAGTTGTGTCTGTATTTACTCAGATAATGCTCTCTGTATTCAGACAGCTTACCTGGGTGCATTTGTTGATTTTCTGGGCAGTCCATTCAGAGTATTCAAACAGCCTCAGCGTAGTTTATGCCTCTGAGGTTGCCAGATTCTTCTTGAGAAGGGATGCAAGATGGCGTTTTTCATTTGCATCTAAAGAGTCAACTTTAAACACAAAGACTTGCCTTTAAGCCTGAAAAAAAATGGGGGATAGAAAATGCAGACTGAAGAAGTACATCACATCTTTTTCGTTGCTGTCTAATGTAGTATGAAACGATATAAAAATAAAAAGAAACACTAATAGGATAATATGAGAATTGAGACTAATATAAATGAGAATATGACAAATATGACTAAACATCTAATGGGACTCTAGTATATTGCCAGTATGCACTGATCAGCCATAACATTAAAACCACCTGCCTAATATTGTGTAGGGCCCCCATGTGCCACCAAAACAGCTCTGACCCGTCAAGGCATGGACTCCACAAGTCCTCTGAAGGTGTGCTGTGCTATCTGGCACCAAGACTTTTGCAGCAGATCCTATAAGTCCTGTACGTTGCGAGGTGGGGTCTTCATGGTTCGGACTTGTTTGTCCAGCACATCACACAGGTGCTTGATTGGATTGGAGAATTCAGAGGCCAAGTCAACACCATGAACTCTTTGTTATGTTCCTCAAACCATTCCTGAACAATTTTTGCAGTGTGGCAGGGCACATTATCCTGCTGAAAGAGGCCACTGCCATTAGGGAATACCGTTGACATGAAGGGGAGTACTTGGTCTGCAACAATGTTTAGGTAGGTGATACATGTTAAAGTAACATCCACATGAATCCCAGGACCCAAAGTTTCGCAGAAGAACATTGCCCAGAGCATCACACTGCCTCAGTCGGCTTGTCTTCTTCCCATAGTGTATCCTGGTGCCATCTCTTCCGCAGGTAAGCGACGCCCAGGCACCTGGCTGTCCACACAATGTAAAAATGAATGTGATTCATCAGACCAGACCATCTGCTTCCATTGCTCTATTGTCTAGTTCTGATGCTCACGTGCCCATTGTAGGCGCTTTTGGCGGTGGACAGGGGTCAGCATAGGCATGGCTACGCAGCCCCATTCACAGCAAGCTGCGATGCACTGTGTGTTCTGACACCTTCCTATCATAGCCAGCATTAGCTTTTTCAGCAATTCGTGCTACAGTAGCTCTTCTGTGGGATCAGACCAGGTGGTCTAGCCTTCTGAGTTTAAACTTAGGTTTAAACTCAGAAGCACACCTGTTTTGGCTCACATTTCCCATACAGCTGTGTGAATAGTGCTTAAGTCTAAAGACAAGTCTGAGGTGTGAATACAGATGTGCACAGTTTCGATATTAACTCCTCATTATGTGAGTATAATTCAACTCTGAATACAGAATAGACAAATCCTTGATGTAGAAAGCAGTCAGAGTTTGTGTGCAGTCAGAGCTGCTGTTTTTTAAAGAGTTGGTTGAGAGTGGCTGGTGTATGTGGTAGCGCTCAGCATGTACACCCTACATGACTCCCTAATCTGTTCTGTGGATGGATGGACAGCACTGTGCCCCAGTAATGATGCCAAAGGGCCTGCAGGTCAGCAGTCCTCACTGCCCACTAAGCAATTGTGCAATAAAACCACTAAATCAGTGTGTTACAGCACAATATACAAATCCTATTAGACCAGGGACAATTTATGACATCTGTAGGCCAGGCTTCTTCCTCCTCCTCTTCTTCCTCATGTTTTCCCATGACTGTCTGGGTTGTCAAGGTGCCCTCTTTTCTCCCAGACAAATACAGTCTCTATCTCTCTCTAACACACTCTCTCTCTCCGCTTTAGGAAGACTGCTTAGGAAATTAGTTTGTTTATTGGGCATTTTGTATGGCAACCATGGCCTAGTTTTGAGACTGCGCTGCCCATAACGTGAAGGTGAAGGTGGTTGGTGTGAGGAGATAAGTAATGGCATGAGTGCTGCTGCTCCACCTGGGTGGGATTAGTCAATGAGCTGGATCATTGCCTTCTTTCCACTCCGACTCTTCCTCTTGAAGTTTATTTCTCTCTTTTTGCTGACGTTGCTGATGGCCACGTTGTGAAGGAGATATGCTAATATCTACTTATGCATGGGCACTGCCAAAGAAACTGATACACATACCATAACAGGACATAACAATGTCACTGCGTTTGTTCATTTAATGGTCAACATCAGCTTTCAGTGCCTGGCCACAATGCAGACACACAGTCGAATGTCTTGGATCATGGGTAAGATTGGTAAGACAATTTTAGTCCTGTTTACTAAAAACAGTTTATTTGCCATTGATGCTTATTGAATCTGCAAGGATCTTATTGTTTTTTTTTTTTTTTGTCTCAGGCAGTGGGAAGAAATTTAATTAATTTAGAGTACTATTAGGCTGATCCATTTTATAATTAAAACTCAATGCATATTAGAGAGATTCTCTCCAAGTGTATCAGAGTTCTCCCTGAGTAATTTCTCCAGGGAAGGCAGCATGGATGGATGGTTTAAGAGGCTTTTTATGGTCACTGAGATATTATTACAGCCTCTGGCTCAAAAAAGCTGGAAGAAACCTGAGATAAAGATATGCGAATGTAACTGTCATGGATTTGGCCACACTTACCACAAAGAGTGTTGATGAGATGAAAGGCTGACATGTCAGCAGGCCCGCTGTGTATTTACCATCTCCCCAGATACCTTACAGAGTGCCTGACCCTTACAAAGTTTCCATAGGCCCTGTAATACCTTCCCCCACCCCCAGCTGTCTTGGCTGGCAGTTATGTAGACGTCTTTAAGTGCTTGTTTAATGTTTCATGCTGGTAACGGAGATGGGGGGGGGCATGTTTCCCTTAGGGACAACCAAGCAAGATTCACACAACTGTGCAATGTTGCATCCTGAAGAGTAACCAGCATGGGGACGCTTGTCACTTCAACATGAGACACATACTTCTTCACTTCTCCTTTGAGTTACATACACAGTTAACTTAAAACTGACAACTCAAGAGATCCTGGTGTGCAGTTTCAGCTTCAGAAGCCCTGTCGATGTCTTTGTTTGATATCTCCTTCTCGTAAAGAGGGGAGGGGTGCATGTGGTGTTATGAAGCGTTTGATATTTTTTTGTACACTTTTCTCATCACAAGCTTCAGGATCTTGAAGGTTGGGATCTGATTAGCTCTTCACACTTTTATGCAATACCTTGCACTGGATTCTGAAAAAAAAAACTTGAATACTGTGACAGGATGAGCTTTTCGAAGGAAGATATAGTAAATAAATTGAAAAAAGTTCAATACCATCTTTAAAAGTTTTTCGTGAGGAATGGGTAAAAGAGACATCCTTGAGTGTTACAGACTTGCTCCTGAAAAGACTATTTCACTGTCAGACAAATGGCCTCTTTTTTGTGAGAATAGGTGTGTCTTGGCAATTATTGAGATGAAATGTACCTGACTCTAGAAAAGAGTCTGGCTTGTGAGACTACTTGTTATTAAGAGAATCCACATAATGCTTAACTTGTGGTGAGAAGATTCTGAATAATTTTCTTCCAGTCAGCCTCGTTTTGAAACTGCCATCAATAAAAATGAATGAAAAGTATGAGATGTTTTGCTAGTTCTTGGATTGTTAATTCAGACCTATGAACTGGTGCACATGCTTGATTTTTGTAATTCTTTTTAAACTACTGATAATCTACTGATTAGAGCCACCATCACCCTGTAGAAGCTGGCTTTATTTATAATGTCACTTTTTACAACAAGCTGTGGGGGAAAAAAGCCTCCAAGCCCTTATTTCACATAATTAGTTCCTTCCACTGCACTGTAAAACTTCCATTAAACAGCGACAGAAGTCAACTGATAACACACTCCCTCTGTGTAATTAATGGCCTCAGCCATGTGCCGCTGAGCTGACAATGAAACTGTGCTGCTCAGAATGGGCACCAAGGGAGAGGCTGGAGCATTGCATTTACAAGCCATCTGCTTCCATTTCAATGTTAGCTCTGTTTGTCAGATGTAGACAATCCACTGTTTGAAGCCAGTGTTGACTGTTGCATGACTTCTGTCACTTTGGATTGCTTGACTAATTTGAGTGTTGGTGCAGCTGGGGTTTGATCTACATGTTTACAGTAGGCTGTCTCTCTGCATCATCAGTGACCACACACCTCTAAAATGTTCTATAGATAAAGTTGGCTCATCTGCAAACTTTACCAAGACTGAGTTGCTTGCTCATCTATTAAGACTGATAACGGTCTTAGTGAGATAGAGTACAGCTCAGTCCCACTCCCTGCTCAATTTTCACTTTTCTAGCAGGCAATCTCCTCAGCCAGCCCGATACTCCCCATTGGCCCTCCTCCAGCATTGAGTGCACGATCTTGGTTTAGAATCTGGGTTGCTCGGCCCTTCAATCAGAGCCCTGTCTTGTATCGGATTGCACAGTCCACACATAACATCCGCTTTGACCTGTGGGTTTACGCCATTGGATTAGATAAGGAGGAACCAGAGTGAAATTTAATGATGTTACCTTGTGGGCTCAGACACCAGCAGTGCCTATTCCTGTATTTTTTGCCATTTAAATGACCTCGAAATGGTTGCAGGTGCATTCATTTTCGCCTACGGCAAGGCAAGGATAGAACTAAATCTCATGGGTTTAGCGAACTGATTTGAGTCTGATTGATAGGCTTAAATGTCTTCTTAATGCATTTTTGTAGCTGTTTACTGGCAAGTAATGATACTGTATAATGGAAGCATTTCTTAGGATAAATGTCTTCACCCATGAACCTGATGAAGGAAAATAACCTGGTTAGTTCAGTCTGACATTAAATAATAGTACAGTAAATATACATATTTATTATAGATACCAGCAGTCTTTACCAAAAATCTACCTAGTGGACAGATTTTAAATGAGGAATAAAAAAACTTCGGAACATGCTGTTATATCCCAAAGGACGCTGATTACTTTCCTGTAACATCATGTCCCAAAGTGTTTTATTCCTATTATACGACAACAATTTGCAGATGATTACAATTTGATATTTAATATTGACAAATTTATAGTTACATTTAATATTGCGGAACATCCACGAGACAAGTTCCTGTTATCATTTATGTTTTAGCAAGTGTAAACAGTTGTTCCCTCACCAGGATCTCTTTTTTTCTCGTTTTTGAATTTCACAAGACAGAATATGCAGCTTGTCATGTTACCCAGAAACTGGAACGTGCAAAGTCCCGAAGACTTTCCTGCAGCAGAAAACTTACTGACTGTTACAAAGCACTGCCATCTGAGACTCTTTCCATAAATGTTAAATAAATGTCTGCTTACAAAAACTTCACTATATCAATGATTAGACCCTGTGAATAAGTTGTTACTATAGAAATGATTGCATTACTATGTACTTGTGATTTGAATTACAGCCAGCTCTGTTGTCAGAGCTGCTGTCATAGAAAACTAATCAACATCTTCTTACCAATCAGATTCAAGAATTTAACAGGACTATGATATAAAAACATAACACATTACACATTACACATTAAATGCATTTACTCTCATACCGTGTTACACGTTATGCATTTTCTTTACCTAACCACAACCAAAGCACAGCTGGCATTAACATGGTTCAATGTGGTTTATTCTATGTCTAGGTATGACACTATCACAAACCAGTGGGAGACAGTGTCACCTTTGCCCAAGCCAGTGCATTCTGCAGCAGCGACGGTGTGTCGGGGGAAGATCTACGTGTTTGGAGGGGTAAACGAGGCTGGACGCTCGGCTGGAGTCCTGCAGTCTTATGTGCCTCATACCAATGCGTGGAGTTTCATAGAATCCCCAATGATAGGTAAGATTCTTTTGTTCTTCTGCTTGCTTTTTTATTTTTCCCTAAATTTGGATCTAGGTACTTCACATTTTTCTAAATAACTCATTTCTAGCAAACATGAATTATGAACTTGTTTAGCATTGCAGAAGAATAGGTGCTATTACAAGAGGTTAAAATGAGATTAATGTGCAGCTTGTTTATTTTTACCTTGTGTAACCTCGATCTCAGCTCTGACTAAAACTGTACTCAGTTCAGTACTCATTACTCAGTGTCACATGTCTTGGTGAAATTTTGACTGTAAGAACAGGGGGTGGATTTACAGTGATCCAGGCAGAAGTAAATCTCTGAGGGACTTCCTCGGAGACAGGTCACCAGGTGCAGCACTGCTAAGGTGTTCATTACAAAAATGAAAGGTTACTATCGGCCAATTAGAGAGAAATAATTGTGGACATAAAAAAAAAAAACGAACAACCTGAAAACCTCATGACTCACTTTGATTGAATACATTTTGTCTTTCCTTTTTTTTTCCTGTCTGGCTGTTTTATCAAGATAATGTATGTTCCACAAGGAACACTTGGTCCAAAGTGTTCTCCACTAGCTGTGACATGAACACACCGAGCCGGGACACAACAATCTATAAAATCACTGGTATACCCGCGAGCAAGCAAGCTGCTACAAAACCTGCTGATAGAGGCCAGATCAAGGTTAACAAATGGTTGTAAGGAACATTTAACAAGTTTATATTGTGGGTGGACGAGGTGTTTCACTTCCCAACTTCTCTATTTTTCTCAAATGGCATGAATTTCAAGTTCGGCAGCCCTACTGATATATATCTTGGGACAGACTGAATAATTCAGTAGGCTGTGAGAATACACATATTTTTGCACTGTGTAGCTATACATATTTTAGTGTCTGCAAAAGTGTACGTTTCTATTTATAGATGTTAAAATGTTGTTTTTAAATTCATACCATGGCTTTCTTTTTCATCCTCATGGTCTCTTTGTGGAATTGGACAGTCGACTGTCACTCTCATGATTACGACAAACAAACAGTATTTATTGCAGCCTTCAATCCAGCCATCAAATAAAGTATACACTATATCCCTGTAAATGCCTAGCACATGAAAACTGACTGGTGAAGCAGGTGTAGGTAAACACACAGTAATATTTATTCATATATCAGGATTGGATTTTACAAGGACAGGTTTGCCATATCAGCACTTACACACAGTAACCAAGTAGTGAACCACTAATATGGCTGGTGTGACTAATGGGGAATGTAAATAACAGCACAGTCTGACACGTGAAGTGTGAGTTCTGTAAAAGGTTAGAACGCGGAGCAGTGAATCCTACCAGTGTTAGATTACATCAGTAAAAAAAAACCAAAAAAAAAAAACGAATGCACACAGGAACATGACTCTCAGCCAGGAAAAGAGAAATGATATCAGCCTTGATACACAGTGAAGAAACACACACACACACACACACACACACACTCATATTACTACACAGTTCCCATAAAACTGAATTACAACTCTGTTTATGCTGAATTATAGTTTATTGAGATCACTCTAAAGCGAAAAACTCAAATATTAAATATTTTATAACCATATTTTACCTCACATAACCAGTACCTTAGACTTTTGTCTCATGAAAGAGCAGACCGGCTGTGTTTATTCCTGTTAAAGGGGTCAATGAACCACGAAGGGTTCTAGTGATGTCAAGTGGTGCAAATATGCTTGAGTACACAAATAATGATGTGTCTGAGGCCTGTGCGTTAGGATGGCATCACTTCCCTCTTGTCCCAGTCCTGTTTTAAGGTTGGAAATTCATTTATTTGGACATAGTTTTGAAGGGAATTTCTGGGGAATGTTTGCCTAAAGGTCCTTTGGGTCTTACAGCCATGTTACTGTGGCTGGTTAAAAATCAGCCAGTGGCTTTGATACCTAAATATAGCAGTGACTCACAAAACAACAAGATGTTCGTAGCAGCATATTTCTGGTTCTTTGTTTCAAGCAAAAATCCGACACAGCTATATTTAAAAAAAGAAGAAGAAAAATAAATAAACGAATAAATAAATAAGTAATAACAATAATAATAATAATGTATTATTATGTTGTGATTAGTTTTAATTACATAATCATTAGTAATAATTAATATTAGTAATTGTGAGGCAGAATTATAATACTTCTTGTTATAATGTCGTTACATATAAATTCATCTCCTCACAAGGTTACACCATTTGAGATAACAAGATAACATTTCCTTTGCAATTTAATATCATAGATACCTTCACATCATGCTGACCAAATTTGGTCTGAAACTTGAAGCATTAAACAGTTTGATTTATAAGCAACACTTCCTGTAGCCAGTTGGTGGTGCTGTGAAAACAAATCACTGGATGGAAACTGGATGGCCATAAATAATAAAAATGTCAAAGGGGGTACTGTTGAGTACCTGGGCCACGCTTGTATCCAAGCTTTTGCCAGAACATGAGGACCACCACTTCTGATGTTGTGACAGGTTTTGTGAATTTTCAAGCATGCCAGGCACCTTAAAATTGTGTGTTAAAAATACAAAGCAGGTCAGAAAAACAAACTTTTGCACCCTTGGTGCTTGGATCCTAAATAACCATTATTAATAATAACTCTAAACCATTATTAATAATAATAGCCAAGGTTGGTGTGGAAGAACTTGAGTGTCAACTCCACTGAACACCTGTGGGATGAACTGGAATGCGGACTGCACCCCGGTCTTTCTCACCCGGCATGAGTGCCTGACCTCACTGATGCTCTTGTGGCTGAATGGGCAAATCCCCACAGCCACACACCAAAATCTAGCGAGGTTATTATAACAGCAAAGGGGGACTAAATCAGGAATGAGTTATCCAGAAAGCACATATGGGTGTGATGGTGAGGTGTCCACAAACCTTTGGCCTTAGAGTGTATGAGATTAATGCTAAGCTAGTCTGCTAACTTTAGCTAGCTAAATACATTGGAGAGAACAAAAAATCTGATTAGAGCCACCATCACCTCAAACAAACCATCACCTCACTTGCTATTGTTATCTCTTTAGCTAAAAACAACTTCCAACTGGCTCAAGACACAAATTCCACAATGAGGATAAATCAGATGACTATTATTCACTATCGCTCCATCACACCTGAAACTTATTTCCCATTATTCATTATATTGTACTCTCTCACTCACTTGATTGGTTGCCAGTCACAGGCACTCAGACTTCTTTCATGCCTAAATATAGGAAGTGATGATGAAGTTCGTATAGTTTGTATTTGTAAGTTTGTACAGATTTCTCACCAATTTTGACCCAATAGCCCTGACAAAAGGCTAGCTGTGAATTAGCATTACAGGTTTGTCTGGGAGAGTGGCAGCAGCTTAGGACAAAAATATTTTCAATACTCAATACTCGCAAAAATAGTAATAGTTGTATTTATATTTATAAATCAAAAATCAATAGATATGATGCAATAGCTGGCTGTGATTGCCCAGTCTACGATGGTATACAATGATGGCTTTAACATTAATTGACAGTTGTGTAGTCAGTGCAGGTTCTGATCCCAGTTAGACCCCACAGCAGTGAGCAGCTTGTTTCATGACTGTGGATTTCACTGACTGTAAAAGAGGTGTTGATCTTGTTTAATGTTGAGTGTGCCCTTGCTCGACTCCTCTGCCCATGTCGCCAAGAAACGACAGCACCGTATTTTCCATGGAGATGCGACCAGTTTCCACACCCACTGGTTCGCTCATGCTGGGGCAGGCAGAACATTGCTCTGGGAGGTGCTCGTGCAGCGCTGGCTAATGTTATGTGTTTAAAATGTAAATAAACCTGCTGCTGAGCTACGCTGCCTACGGCTAGCTCTACCACACGCACCACAGAGCGGGGAAATGACAACGTCACACAGCCGGCTTCCTGAGAGCCGAAAACTTTGTTGAACTGAGAAAGTATGAGACAGCATGTACAGCCAAGAGGAGCTTTGTTATCAGTGAGTGAGTGTGTGCATGTGTTTGTGTTGCGGAGGGAGTGGTGGTGGG